>NC_088212.1:42103311-42460811 GCF_036934945.1 Oncorhynchus masou masou
GAGGAAGGCTCTAGGTGCGCTGAACAGAGCGAGACTCCGACAGCGCATGAGAGGAAAAGCTCCCGACAGCGCAGGAGAGGCGAGGGCGCTGTAGGCCTGATGCGTGGTGCACTGGTGGTATTGGGCCGAGAACACGCACAGGAAGCCTGGTGCGGGGAGCTGCTACGAGGAGCTGGGGTGTGGAGGTGGTACTGGATGAACCGGACCGTGCAGGCGCACTGGAGCTCCCAGACACCGAGCCTGCCTTGCCCTGTTGAATACTCTCGGTCACCCTGCCAGTGCTGCGAGGTGGAATAGCCCGCACTGGGCTATGTAGGCGGGCCGGAGACACCGAGCGCAAGGCTGGTGCCATGCCCGGCCCAGAGACGTACTAGGGACCAGATGCGTAGAGCCGGCTTCATGGCATTTGGCTCGACGCTCAATCTAGCCCGCCGATACGCGGAGCTGAAATATACCGCACCGGGCTATGCACCCGCACTGGGGACACCGTGCGCACCACTGCATAACACCGTGCCTGCCCGGTCTCTCTAGCCCCCCGGTAAGCAAAGGGAGTTTGCGCAGGTCTCCTACCTGGCGTAGCCATACTCCCTGAAAGCCCCCCCCAAGAAATTTTTGGGGCTGATTCCCGGCTTCCATCCACGCCGGTGCTGCCTCCTCATACCAGCGCCTCTCTCCGCTTTAGCCGCATCTAGTTCCTCCTTGGGGGGCGGAGATATTCACCAGGCTGAGCCCAGGGTCCTTTTTCGTCCATTCTTCCTCCCATGTCCAATTCTCCAAGTGGTGCAGCCTCTCCCACTGAAGCTGTTTCTTGCCTCTCCTGTGGCTCCTGCCTGTATATTAACACGCTGCTGGGTCCGTGTGTGGTGGGTGATTCTGTAACGGCGTTCTTCGTTTTGTCGAAAGAGAGTTGGACCGAAATGCAGCGAAGTTGGTTACTCATGTTTTTTAATGGAACAAATAACGATTACAAGAAAATACTGAGACAAATACAAAACAACAAAACGGAACGTGAAACCTATTACAGCCTATCTGGTGAATACTACACAGAGACAGGAACAATCACCCACAAACACACAGTGAAACCCAGGCTACCTAAATATGGTTCCCAATCAGAGACAATGACTAACACCTGCCCCTGATTGAGAACCATATCAGGCCAAACACAGAGATAGACAAACAAGACATCCAACATAGAATGCCCACACAGATCACACCCTGACCAATCAAAACAAAGAAACATACAAAGTAAACTATGGCCAGGCGTGACAGTACCCCCCCCCTAAGGTGCGGACTCCAGTCTGGGTGGGCATCTGTCTGCGGCGGCGGCTCTGATGCTGGACGTGGCCCCCACTTCATAAAGTCTTCCCCCACCTTGTCCGCTTCCGTGACTCTCCCAGCCACGGTAACCCTACTTAACAAAACAGGACAGAGGGGCAGCTCACAGAGGGGCAGCTGGGACAGAGGGGGGCAGCTCGGGACAGAGGGGCAGCTCGGACAGAGGGGCTTTTCAGACTCCGGCAGCACGCCGGACAGAAGGGACACTCCGGCAGCAGCGCCGGACGGGCGGGAGACTCCGGCAGCAGCGCTGGAAAGGCGGGAGACTCCGGCAGCACAGGAGAGGAGGAAGGCTCTGGCAGATCCTGGCTGACTGGCGGATCTGGAAGAATCTGGCTGACGGGCGGATCTGGAAGAGTCTGGCAGACTGACGGTTCCGGCAGTTCCTGGCTGACTGGCAGATCTGGAAGAGTCTGGCTGACTGGCGGATGTAGAAGAGTCCGGCTGACTGGCAGATCTGGAAGAGTCTGGCTGACTGGCAGGCATGGAAGAGTCTGGTTGACTTGCGGATCTGGAAGAGTCTGCTTGGCTGGCAGATCTGGAAGAGTCTGGTTGACTGGCAGATCTGGAAAAGTCTGATTGACTGGCAGATCTGGAAGAGTCTGGCTGACTGGCAGATCTGGAAGAGTCTGGCTGACTGGCAGATCTGGAAGAGTCTGGCTGACTGGCAGATCTGGAAGAGTCTGGCTGACTGGGAGATCTGGAAGAGTCTGGTTGACTGGCAGATCTGGAAGAGTCTGGCTGACTGGCGGATCTGGAAGAGTCTGGTTGACTGGCAGATCTGGGAGAGTCTGGTTAACTGGCAGATCTGGAAGAGTCTGGCTGACTGGCGGATCTGGAAGTGCCTGGCTGACTGGCGGATCTGGAACAGTCTGGCTGACTGGCGGATCCTGGCAGACTGACAGCTCTGGCTGCTCCATGCTGACTGGAAGCTCTGGCTGCTTCATGCTGACTGGCTGCTCCATGCTAACTGGCGGCTCTGGCTGCTCCATGCAGATTGGCAGCCCTGGCTGCTTCTTGCAGACTGGCAGCTCTGGCTGCTCCATGCACACTGGCAGCTCTGGCAGCTCCTTGCAGACTGGCAGCTCCTTGCAGACTGACAGCTCCGTGCAGACTGACAGCTCCTTGTAGACTGGCAGCTCCTTGCAGACTGGCAGCTCCTTGCAGACTGGCAGCTCCGGCTGCTCCATGCAGACTGGCAGCTCTGGCTGTTCCATGAAGACTGACATCTCTGGCTGCCCAATGAAGACTGGCAGCTCTGGCTGCTCCATGCAGACTGGCAGCTCTGACTGCTCCATGCAGACTGGCAGCTCTGGCTGCTCCATGCAGACTGGCAGCTCCTTGCAGACTGGTAGCTCCTTGCAGACTGACAGCTCCTTGCAGACTGACAGCTCCTTGCAGACTGACAGCTCCGGCTGCTCCATGCAGACTGACTGCTCTGGCTGCTCCATGCAGACTGACAGCTCTGGCTGCTCCATGCAGACTGGCTGCTCTGGCTGCTCCATGCAGACTGGCAGCTCTGGCTGCGCTAAACAGGCAGGAGACTCCGGCAACGCTGTAGAGGCGGAAGGCTCTGGCAGCGCTAAACAGGCGGGAGACTCCAGCAGCGCAGGAGAGGAGGAAGGCTCTGGCTGCGCTGAACAGGCGGGAGACTCTGGCAGCGCAGGAGAGGAGGAAGGCTCCGGCAGCGCTGGAGAGGCGAGGTGCACTGTAGGCCTGATGAGTGGTGCTGGCACTGGTGGTACTGGGACGAGGACACGCACAGGAAGCCTGGTGCGGGAGCTGCCATCGGAGGCTGGTGTGTGGAGGTGGCTCAGGATGGGCTAGACCGTGAAGGCGTACTGGAGATCTTGAGAGCAGTGCTGGCACAGGACATGCAAGGCTTGGGAGGTGCACAGGAGGCCTGGTGCGTGAGGACCAACTTCAGTATCAGGAGAGCTGACCCAGGTGCCATCAAATCCCCGACACGCTCCGTCGGGCGACATGCTTAAAGCACCAACACAGCAACTCCCTCATTACTCTCTCCTCCAATTTCCCCATTAACTCCTTCACAGTCTCTGTTTTGCTCACCTCCAACACCGGCTCTGGTTCTGGTCTCCTCCTTGGCTCCTCACGATAAACAGGGAGAGTGGGCTCAGGTCTGACTCCTGACTCTGCCACACTCTCCCTGAGCCCCCCCCCCCCCCCAATAAATATTTGGGGCTGACTCTCGGTCTTCCAATAGAAATAGGCAAACAAGACATCAAACATAGAATGCCCACTCAGATCACACCCTGACCAATCAAAACATAGAAACATACAAAGTAAACGATGGCCAGGGCGTGACACCGTCCCTGTGGTCTGGGGTGTACATCGGCCTATTCTTTCCCTCAATTCAGAGGCCAGGTCTTAAATAATGGGACCAGACCCGCTCGTGCACGATTTATTTGGCGTACGACCTCCAGATGGCAGGGACGGATATTTAGATCCCGGTTCGAAGGACCAATTGTTACAGGAATTAAATTGCTCTATGCTTTAACACCCAATTAAAATTAAACACTCTGTCAATTCATAAGGATTTGTAAGACACTTATTTTATAGTAATGGACAGAGCCCAGTCTTAAAGTCAAACAGCAGAATTTATTCACGAGAGTACTGAACACGATACAGTTTACCACAGGTTATAAACTGAAAATGACGTCATTAGTTTTCGAACTGTCCTGTCTCTTGTCCCACCCTGGTACAAAGGCAGTATCTCAAGCCTTCCCACATCGTCTCCCTACCAATTTAATATAATTTATGACTGAGCCAAGGTCTTCCTCTGTAGATAAGCATTCTAGCCAGTCTGATGATAAGTTCATTCATTTCTACCAAGGAACAGACAGTCATTGTTCTAATTCTTGATTATATTTACACACATTATATTCAGTACTAGGATTAAAAAGAAAGTTCATACATATACAGTAACATAATAGTATTCTGATTAGTACATCCTGATTGAAATGTATACGTAATTAGTCATTATTGATAAAAAATTCACTTAACACCCACCCACTTTGCCAAAGCACAGCCCCCACACCACTAGAGGGATATCTTCAACCACCAACTTACCATCCTGAGACAAGGCTGAGTATATCCCACAAAGATCTCCTCCACTGCACGAGCCAGAAGGGGCGCAAAACCAAACAGGAAGATCATATTAGTGACTCAACCCACTCAAGTGACGCACCCCACCTAGGAAAGGCATGAAGAGCACTAGTAAGCCATTGACTCAGCCCCCCGTAATAGGGTTGGAGGCAGAGAATCCCAGTGGAGAGAGGGGAGCCAGCCAGGCAGAGCGAGCAAGGGCGGTTTGACGCTCCAGTGCCTTGCCGTTCACCTTCGCACCCCTGGGCCAGACTACACTCAGTTGTAGGACCTACTGAAGAGATGAGTCTAAAGTAAAGACTTAAAAGCAGAGTCTGCGTCTCTCACAACGATAGGCAGACCATTCCATAAAATCGGAGCTCTATTGGAGAATGCCCTGCTTCCAGCTGTTTGCTTAGAAATTCTAGGGACAATAAGGAGACCTGCGTCTTGTGACCGTAGCGTACATGTAGGTGTGTACGGCAGGACCAAATTGGAGAGATAGGCAGGAGCAAGCCTATGTATTGCTTTGTAGGTTAGCAGTAAAATCTTGATATCAGCCCTAGCCAACCTCTTAAAGCTAGGGGGCAGAATTTTCACTTTTTGGATAAATAGCGTGCCCAATTTCAACTTCCTGCTACTCATGCCAAGAATATAAGATATGCATATTATTCATAGATTTGGATGGAAAACACTGACGTTTCTAAAACTGTTTGAATCATGTCTGTGAGTATAACAGAACTTATGTAGCAGTTCAGATTTTTTCCCCCCTCTCTGTTCACTATATTGTGTTTGCCATTGGATATTTAATAGGAACCTATTTTCAGTTCCTACCGCTTCCACACGATGTCGCCAGTCTTTGGAATATGGTTGAGGTTATTCCTTTGTGCTATGAAGAAGTAGGCCAACTCGGAACTGGGGACACTTTTTTGAGTTGCGCAATATGTAAAAAGCATTGCTGGTTTCTTGTTGTTCCTGTATTGAATACAGATTGCCGCGTCTAGAATTTGATCGATTATTAACGTTTAACAATACCTAACGTTGTATTACAAAAGTAGTTTGAAATATTTTGGCAAAGTTTATAGGCAACTTTTTAAATATTTTGTAGTGACGTTGTGTTTTTGTAAGCTGTTTTTTTCTTCTTCTGAAGCTTGCTTCAGGGCTCTGATATTTTCTGTTTACCAGGGAGCTAATTTCTTGTGACAAATTTTCTTCCAGATTTTTTGAGGTGCGACTGCATCTAGGATATTACGCTAGGTTACATTTAGATCCTCAGTCAGGTGGTTAACCGATTTTTGTACTCCGACGTAGGTGGAGGGAGTCTGGAAGGGCATCTAGGAATTGTTGGGTTGTCCGAGAATTTATAGCATGGCTTTTGATGATCCTCGGTTTGGGTCTGAGCAGATTATTTGTTGCAAATGCAAACGTAATAAGATGGTGGTTCGATAGTCCAGGATTATGAGAAACAACATTTAGACCCACAATATTTAATCCACGGGACAAAACTAGAACCAGGGTATAACTGTGGCAATGAGTAGGCCCAGAGACATGTTGGACAAAAACCCACGAAAAAGTGATAGGCTGCATAGATTTCATGAATAAAAGCTCAAAAGACGAAAATGTAGTTGTTTTTAGTTGTCAATAAAAATTTGCTGTCGTAAATATTAGAAACGCCTCTGCCTATGTGGGATATGGGGATATGGTCACTAGTATAACCAGGAGAGGCCTCATTTAACAAAGTAAATCCATCAGGCTTGAACCATGTTTCAGTCAGGCCAGTTACATCAACATTATGATCAGTGTTTAGTTCATTGACTATGACTGCCTTGCAAGTGAGGGATCTAACATTCAGTAGCCCTATTTTGCGACAATCTCTCAATAATGACAATAATGGAGGAATTATTTACTCCAGTGAGATTGCTAAGGCGAACACCGCCATGTTTAGTTTTACCCAACCTTGATCGAGGCACAGACATTATGTCAATGGGGATAGCTGAGCAGACTACACTGACAGTGCTAGTGGCAGACTCCACTAAGCTGGCAGGCTGGCTAACAGCCTGCTGCCTGGCCTGCCTGCTGCTTGACCTGCCCTCTATCTCAATGTGGAGCTAGATGAGTAATGGAACACCCCCCTGAAATGGACAAAAATGAAATGCCATAAGAAATGTCCAAATGCAATATGAAAGATTTAAAAATGCCAAATCAGCATGTTATGTCCATTTGCCATGTACCATCACGAATTTGACATGCTCAAAAATCCTGCAGAAATGCAACATTGACTGGCCTGATGAACACAGGATGGCCTGGCAGTGATAGTTGTTCCTTTCCATCGCTCGTTGTGTTGATTTCATCATGTCCATTTGGTGATGTTTTTTTCACTGTTGAATCATATGCACGTGCATTTGCAATATGTTTCAATGGGCATTTACCGTCACGAATTTGGCATGCTCAAAATTCCTGCAGGAATGTGAAATTGACTGGCCCGATGAACTCGGGATGGCTGGGCAGTGATTCTGGTTCCTCTCCATCGCTCGCTCGTTGGTTTTAACCCTTCAAAACATCACCTATGACACCATTTTAAGGCACTTCCGGTTTACACAGGAAGCTGAAAGTGAACACATATCCTCCTTGGGGTAGGCAATTATAGAATTTTGAGTTTTAAGTCTTTATGTTAAGAACTGACTTATTTACGGAGGGTTTATTGAGTGTGTGTTATTTCAGAAAATCACAGAAAATCACAGAAATCTCGCAGAGCTCCAAAGCACACTTTAAAAAGATTCGTATGAACACGCTGCAACTGGATCTGTAACTGTTTTTTAAAACACCAATTTGACATTGTACGATTTCTCTTAAATGACCATAGAAAAATGGCTGTTTTTTTTATTGACACTGAAGGTTCCTTTACTTTGACGTGAAGCCGAAAAATTATGGCTTTATTTTAATTTTGGACCTTTAATGGCCATAACACTGGCCATAACTCAAAAACCGTTGTGGCCTAGACGTCATCTTGTTCGGGGCCAACTGCCCATTATGCCAAACCTATGCTCACCAAGTTTCGGCTTCAAAATATTTTCCGTTTAGAGATAAGGTCACGTCGTGATTCGTGATGTTTTGTACATTTGCAATATGATTACAAACGTTTTCGGACGTCGAGTGAGGGACCGTACATTTGCAATGTGGTCTTTCTCACTAACCATATGGCGAATGTCAAAATGTTCCCTTAGGGTATGTTAGGGCCCTGTCTATGCGATAGATAAGATGAGAGCACCCCTCCAGCTAGGATGGAGTGCATCAATCCTCAGCTGGCCAGGCTTGGTCCTGTTTGTGGGTGAGTCCCAGAAAGAGGGCCAATTATCTACAAAGTATATCTTTTGGGATGTAGTAAACAGTTTTCTACCAGCAATCTATCTAAGAGATGGTTGCCATTTTACGATCCCCTAAACAAATGTGCTATTGTGTGTGTTTATCCGCTTTATTTGTAATTCATATTATACATAATGTTTCTGCCATCGACTCTTATGACCAGAAAGAGCTTCTAGATATCAGGACAGCGATTACTCACCCCGTACTGGAAGAATATATTTTTTTTCTTTAACGAGTCAGATGCAAAGGATTTACTCCAGACACCCGACAAGGCTCTCACCTCAGTCATTCGCAGGAGAAAGAGATGGAGATATCGGGTATGTTGGTCTGCGTGCCTTGTAAAGTGGTTAATGTGGGTAATCTGCCTTTACCATCAGTCCTATTAGCCAAAGTACAATCATTGGATAATAAAATAGACGAGCAACGAGCACATACAGTATATTCTACAAATGGGACATTAAAACGGTAATATCTTATGTTTCACTGAGTCGTGGCTGAACGACGACATGAATAACATACAGCTGGCAGGTTTTATGCTTTTTCGGCAGGATAGAACAGACGCCTCTGGTAAGACAAGGGGTGTCGGTCTATGTTTATTTGTAAACAACAGCTGGTGCACGAAATCTAAGGAAGTCTCAAGTTTTTCCTCGCCTGAGGTAATGTATCTCATGATTAGCTGTAGACCACACTATTCACCAAGAGAGTTTTTCGTCTATATTCTTTGTAGCTGTCTATTTAAAACCACAAACCAATGCTAGCACTAAGACCGCACTCAATGAGCTGTATACGGCCATAAGCAAACAGGAAAACGCTCATCCAGAGGCGGCACTCCTAGTGGCCGGGGACTTTAATGCAAGGAAACCTAAGTCCGTTTTACCTCATTCCCGCAAGCATGTTAAATGTTCAACCAGAGGGGGAAAAAAACTCTATACCACCGTTACTTCACACGCAGAGACGAGTACAAAGCTCTCCCGCGCCCTCCATTTGGCAAATCTGACCATAATTCTATCCTCCTGATTCCTGCTTACAAGTGAAAACGAAAGTAGGAAGCACCAGTGACTCGGTCAATAAAAAAGTGGTCAGATGAAGCAGATGCTAAGCTACAGGACTGTTTTGCTTACACAGACTGGAATATATTCTGGGATTCTTCCCATGGCATTGAGGAGTACACCACATCAGTCACTGACCTCATCAATATGTGTATCAACGACATCGTTCCCACAGTGTCTGTACGTACATACCCCAACCAGAAGCAATGGATTACAGGCAACATCCGCACTGAGCTAAAGGGTAGAGCTGCCACTTTCAAGGAGCGGGACTCTAACCCGGAAGCTTACAAGAAATCTCGCTATGCCCTCCGACGAACCATAGAACAGGCAAAAAGTCAATACAGAACTAGGATCGAATCGTACTGTGTCACACCAGGTCTGAAGCTCGTCAGATGTGGCAGGGCTTGCAAACTATTACATACAACAAAGGGAAGCACAGCCGAGAGCTGACCAGTGACACGAGCCATCCAGATAAAAACTTGAGCTAAATTACCTGTGTTTTTGCATGTACATTGATTGGTTGATTACGTTTTCTTTTTAGACCTGTGTACACCAACATAAGTAACATGCATTTTTCTAAAGAAATCCAATCTGTTATTAGTTGGACTTTTTGCATCTGTTACTGAGATGGCTGTTCCAGTTATTATTGAGACTACCTAAATCAAATAGAAGTATTTCCTGGCAGTCATTGTCATTGCAGGTTGGGGGTGATTAACGTTCTCTGTCTGGATTCCAATTTTTCAAGTTGAATTGTATGTTCACTCAACGTCAAATGAAAAGTTGAGTGAACATTAAAATTCAACTTGAGAATGTATGTTGGCTCAGCTATATGCCAAACATTTTTGCAAACTCACAATCCTATTGCAGTCTGCTGCCTTACAATTGTACATTTATTCAACTTTTTTATAGTGCAGGGAGACAAAATACACCTCTCAACTCAAAGTGCAATGTCGCCGAGTTTAATTTCAACACAGGTGTATAGCGAGATAAAGTCAAGTTGAATTTGAAATGTGTTGATTGATCCATACACTTGTATTACAATGATGAGACTGCTTATCATTTTTCTAAGGAGTCGAGGAGGCTTTGTTTATCAAATCAGATCAATGATCACTCACACGGCCAATGTAGAAGAAGAGAGGATGAGAAGTGGAGTACAATAAAGTTGACCATTGCAATGTTGATTAGTTGCCCTTGGCTGGGAAGCTGATCCTAGATCTGTGCCTACAGGCAAGTAGCAGGGAAGATATGAGGGGAGGGGTTCTCAATTGTAGACACCTTTAGTTAGTTAATGAGTGCAGGGCTGGATAGATGGGGGTATAAAGACAAGCAGGGAGCTGTGGCTGACTCTACTGTCACTGTCTTATAGTCACCATGTCTTTCTCAGGGAAATTCCAGATGGAGTCACATGACAACTTTGAGTCTTTCATGAAGGCTGTTGGTAAGTCTTGCAGCTGGGTTTGTACATTTGATTAGACTTGGGGTGTTAATTTCAGAAGTCGTAGTCCTTTCAGTAATGAAGATCAATGGTGACTGCGAATGCAATGGGTACTTGAAATGGTGTTAGATTTAACAACAAATTTATATATATTTTTTGAATAACTTTCACTGAATGTTTAATTTAAGACTTAGCCCAAACCAAACTAGCGGTGTTAACTATTTTGAACTTCCAGCACCAATGGGATTGTTAAATGATTTGCCTAGGCATTAATAATTTATTGTGTCATTGAGATTCAAACCCATGCTCTTCTGTCCTCTATCCGTGGAATTAATCCACTGTGCCACCAGGATGGAGTTGTCATGCATAAGTTTTGTAACTCATTGAAAGTGGATAAATTTAATCTATTCAGACCATTTCAACAGGAACAAGCACTCATTAAGATCAGGTGTGGCCAACACACTTAAGAGAAGATGGCGTTTGTTGAAGCTGAGAACGGAATGTGTTTTGATTAATGTTGTTTTTGTATGGCAAGTACTTAGTGTTCTGAGAACATGACTTTAACTGTAACTATGAGAACCTACAGAACATTATGCTGAAGTACTGACATTCCCACAGGAGACTATTTAAAGTCAGATGAACAACTTGAGAACATTCCCAATGTAAAATAACTAATGTTCCTCGAACTTTACCTTAAATTAAATGTTTGAACTTTCAGGAAATATTCTGATCAAATAATGAAATGCCAAGAAAATAACATTTTGTCAATTTCCTTAATGAGAATGTTCCAAAGCCAAGCACCTGTCCTGCTCCATTGCCAGAATGTGGTCTGCAAAATAACCAAGCCCTAAAACGTATGGTCCTCAGAATGTTATGTGCAAGCTGGGAATGCATTCAGATCATTGTTGCCATATTATAGTGCATCAGCGCTTTACTTCAGTAGTAATAATTCATTTACTTTTTGTAGTACTACAAAGCACCGTATATGACTCTCTCGCTGCCGCAAACATGTAGGTCTCCCTGATGAGCTTATCCAGGAGGGCAAAGACATCAAGAGCATCTCTGAGATTGAGGAGACTGGAGACCACTTCAAGGTGACTGTCACCACGGGGACAAAGATCCTCACCAACTCCTTCACCATTGGCCAGGAGACGGAGCTCGAGTCGCCGACCGGGGAGAGGGTCAATGTGGGTGGCGCATGTCACAACCCAACCATGAGTTTCATACATGTAGCCTGGGTTTATCCATCTCCCTACATATACAGCCAGTATCTAACTAAACTAAAAGTTCAGCTGATGTGGGGTCACTATGGTTAGTTCAGGTCCCAGTGATGTTGTGGGAGGACTGACTTTTGTTGGCAGAATCTCCTCTGCTCTCCAGGGAATGGGTGCACAGTTATGTCTCAAAACCAACTCACACACCTGATGCGCACTAACTTTTTTTTCCTTCTCCATATATGGCCTGTTAAATTGGTCCAAGTTGACTGTAGTTGGTGACCACTGCTTTCAGATCTAACCGTTGACCTCTCCTGTTTCAGTCTGTGGTGATGAGGGAAGGTAACAAGCTGACGGCCATCCTGAATGGGATCGAATATGTCACAGAACTTACAGACGCAAACACCCTCGTCAACGTGAGTCTGGGGCATATGGCTGGGGGTTTCACGACGACACAATTTCAGGGTTAATTTATACCATTAACAAAATGGTTAGTCTATGACAGTGCCGTGAACGCAATTCAACAGTTTGCTGCCGCCAATGTTCTAATTACATGCTGACCCCACCGCTCGCGTCGCAAAATAAATGTACGTGTTATTCAATCATTGCACCCACACTGCTCACGCGCCTCAGCAAGCATCTGCGTGGCCAGGTGCTAAAATAGAAATTGGTTCTATTTGATGTGCTGCAAGTCTGGCCTCTCCAATCTCCTCGTTGGTTCTTAGGAGCATATACCCATGTGGGTGATTGAAAGATTAAGGTCCACACTCTGGTGAGTTGTAACGTTGGTTGTCAACCGCCATATAAAGGAGGCGAGATGATGAGAAACATTCGGTTTTCTGTGGCTTAATTGTCAGAGTAGAGGACCTTGTGCATTTCAGGTAAAATAACAACCCAATGTTTATATACTAGGACAAATTAGCTAGCTAACTAAATTGCCATAAATATGAAATGCTTTTTGCCCCAAATATAACTGTTTCGGAGTTTGATATTTCAACCTGCATGTCCTGATCGCTTCTAGTGTGGGTGAACAAAATCAATGTGAGAACGAACGCGTCCGGTTTGGTAAGCATAGTGTACTGGCATGGATTTATTGAGTGTAATGATTACAGATGCTTTCTCTTTTCAGACCATGACTCTGTCTGGCATGTCATACAAGAGGACCAGCAAACGAATGTGAAGATCTACTGCACTCTTTGGATTAATAAAATGTGAAAGGCATTGAATGGTCTGGTCTCAGCATTTCATATCAATGGGTAGAACTTCAGGGGAAAATTGAAGTTTGTAATAATGAGGCAAGGTTTGAGTTGGCTGAATGTGGGATTCAATAGAATAGCATAGTTCCGTGAACATTACTCGGGCCAAAATGGATTTTCTACATTTTAATATGACTGCTTTATAGCAAATGTCAACCCAGCAGTGTAGAAATGAAGGCTTTGGTAGTTCCATCTAGTCTGTTGCAATATGGGTCAGAATCCTACCACATTGGGTGCATCAGTTTAAAAGCAGATTCCTCAATTTCCAGTTACTTTTGAAAATCAACTTTAAGGCAATGTTTTTGGACATTGCTTTCACTAGTTCCACCCCAGTGTAGCTGACAAGGGGCTAAAGGTGCACCATTTGAGGGTGACTGGTTTCCCAGCTACAGTGTGGTTGGAAAAGCTAAGGACCCTGGGACTAAACACCTCCCTCTGCAACTGGATCCTGCACTTCCTGACGGGCCGCCCCCAGGTGCTAAGGGTAGGCAACACGTCTGCCACACTGATCCTCAACACTTGGGCCCCTCCTGTACTCCCTGTTCACCCACGACTGCGTGGTTAAACATGACTCCAACACCAAGTTTGAGGTGCACCACAACACCAGTGGTAGGCCTGGTCACTGACAATGAGACCTGGCAGTGTGGTGCCAGGACAACCTCTCCCTCAATGTGAGCACAACAAAGGAGCTGATCGTTGACTACAGGAAAAGGCGTGCTAAACAAGCCCCCATTAACATCAACAGAGCGAGTTTCAAGTTCCTTGGTGTCACATTACCAACGAACTCTCATGGTCCCAACACACCAAGACAGTTGCTAAGCGGGCACAACACCTTTTCCCCCACCCCCTCTGTGTTGTATACTGCTACTCGCTGTTTATCGATGCATAGTCCCTTCACATGTACAAATTACCTCCACTAACCTCTACCCCCGCATATTGACTCGGTACCGATAGCCTCGTTATTGCTACCTGTGTTTTTACTTGATTTGGTAAATATTTTATCTTAACTGCTTTGTTAAGGGCTTGTAAGGTGTACACTTGTATTTGGCGCATGTGACAATTTGATTTGACGTGTCATGGACGTAGGAATTGAAGGGTAGATTTGTCTGACATATTTGTATAATGTGAGGTCACTACTGCCGGCTGTTAGTTTCTTGACACCTGCCGCCATAGGTTTGTTCATGCTTATTGGCTAGTTCTTCAGGGCCTCCTCCTGTGTGTGTGTGTGTGTAGAAAATGATACTCATTCTACTTAAATATCCGTTACTCAAACTGTCTTCATAAGCTAGGCAGGATCATGTCATAAAGATGCATTTTAATCTTGCAGCTCATCCTGTGAGTTTCATGTCTTATCTCAAGGTCTTGGTGTGGGTTCACTGCAGGATGGCATAGGCCTTACACATGCAGTGTCCCACCTATTTTCCCTGCCTTCATTGTTACCATCCCCAGAGCGGTTTTAGGATGGTATAGTTTACTGTCAAAGTAATATTGAGCCATTTATACTGCACAAATATAAACACAACGTCAAGTCTTTTCATGTGCTGAAATAAAAGGTCCCAGAAATGTTCTCAAAGTGCACAAATTTGTATACATCCTTGTTAGTGAGCATTTCTCATTGTAATAAGATAATCCTTCCACCTGACAGGTGTGGCATATCAGGACAATAAAAGGCCACTAAAATGTACAGTTTTGTCAATGCCGCAGATGTCTCAAGTTGAGAGTGTGCAATTGGCATGCTGACTGCAGGACTGTCCACCAGCGCTGTTGCCAGATAATGAAATGCTCATTTCTCTACCATAAGCCACCTCCAACGTCATTTTAGAGAATTTGGCAGTACGTCCAAGCGGCCTCACAACCGCAGACCATGTGTTACCACACCAGCCTAGGACCTTGACAGCTTATTAAACAGGAGTATTTATGTCTGTAATAAAATCGTCTGTCTAGTCTATAATGACTAAAGAGTAGACTCACTCCCCACATCAGGGCTTTTTAGGTTTTATGCTGGGGGGCTCCGGGAATGCAAACGTGGTATGTAAGGGACATGTGGTTAGAAAAGTGAAGGTGCAATTCAGGGAAGGAGTTGACTTGTGTGTCCTGCTCCATCCTTTATTTTATATCTCAGAGGGCTGCAGTGTGGACCAATCTTGGAAGGCCGAGGTGGGAGGTGACAATCAAATCAGCCAATCAGAGGGAAGCAACTCTGGTGACATTTTCCTAAGGCTCCTGGACATAGCTGACCACAGCCTTCCTATCGAGTCCACCAATGAGCTGCAAGTGATGCTAGGGTTCCATGGGGTCACTTGAGAGATTGGATGATAGGATTTGTAGTTCAAAGTTACCCACCCATTTACTGACCACCTTCTTCAGTATATAGGCAACATCACTGGAAGGGATGCACGCAAGGTCCCCCTGCTCAAGCCAGCGCATGTCCAGGCCCGTCTGAAGTTTCCCAATGACCATCTGGATGACCCAGAGGAGGAATGGGAGAAGGACATGTGGTCTGATGAGATGAAAATAGAGCCTTTTGGTCTAAACTCCACTCGCCGTGTTTGGAGGAAGAAGAAGGATGAGTACCATCCCAAGATCACCATCCCAACCGTGAAACATGGAGGTGGAAACATCATTCTTTGGGGATGCTTTTCTGCAAAGGGGACAGGATGACTGCACCGTATTGAGGGGAGGATGGATGGAGCCATGTATCGCGAGATCTTGGCCACAACCTCCTTCCCTCAGTAAGAGCATTGAAGATGGGTCGTGGCTGTGTCTTCCAGCATGACAACCTGAAAAACACAGCCAGGGCAACTAAGGAGTGGCTCCGTAAGAAGCATCTCAAGGTCCTGGAGTGGCCTAGCCAGTCTCCAGACCTGAACCCAATAGATAATCTTTGGAGGGAGCTGAAAGTCTGTATTGCCCAGCGACCGCCCCGAAACCTGAATGATCTGTAGAAGGTCTGTATGGAGGAGTGGGCCAAAATCCCTGCAACAGTGTGTATAAACCTGGTCAAGAACTACAGGAAATGTAGAATCTCTGTAATTGCAAACAAAGTTTTCTGTACCAAAAATTTAGTTCTGCTTTTCTGATATATCAAATACTTATGTCATGCAATTTAATGCAAATTAATTACTTAAAAATCATACAATGTGATTTTCTGGATTTTTGTTTTAGATTGTCTCTCACAGTTGAAGTGTACCTATGAAAGAAATTACAGACCTCTAAATGCTTTGTAAGTAGGAAACACTGCCGATTTTGCAGGTTATTAAATACTTGTTCTCCCCACTGTATGTAAAATATTGGAGCTAAATTCTTAGCTAGATGGGACCCTGAGCACTCGATTCGAAAACAGCAGGTCCGGGACAAGGTGGCTTGTCCGGTAAACAGGTCAGGGTTCCATAGCCGCAGGCAGAACTGTTGAAACTGGAGCAGCAGTACGACCAGGTGGACTGGGGAAGTCAGAAGTCATCAGGCCAGGTAGTCCTAAGACATGATCCTAGGGCTCAGGTCCTCCGGGAGGGGAGGGAGAGAGTATTAGAGGGAGCATACTTAAATCCACACAGGACACCAGATAAGACAGGAGAATTACACCAGATATAACAAACTGACCTGAGTGGTTTAGGGGGAGGTGGTGGGGGGGACAAGGTAGGGGGCAGGGGGGGGATAAGGCTGAGTATAGTCCACAAAGACCTCCGCCACTGCACGGGCCAGAAGGGGCGCAAAACCAAACAGGAAGATCATGTTAGTGACTCAACCAACTCAAGTGACACACCCCTCCAAGGAAAGGCATGAAGAGCACTAGTAAGCCAGGGTCTCAACCCCCGTAATAGTTTCAGAGGCAGAGAATCCCAGTGGAGAGAGGGGAGCCGGCCAGGCAGAGAGAGCAAGGGCTCTATAGTAGCTCTATAGGATAAAGCCCCGCCTCCAGCTGTTTGCTTAAAATTCTAGGGACAATTAAAAGGCCTGCGTCTTGTGACCGTAGCGTACATGTAGGTACAATAGTGGTCCTAAAACGGAACCTTGAGGCACACCAAAACATACAATTGATTTGTCAGAGGACAAACCTTCCACAGAGATGAACTGATATCTTTCCGACAGATAAGATCGAAACCAGGCAAGAACTTGTCCGTGTCGACCAATTAGGGTTTCCTATCACTCTAAAAAATAGTGGTGATCGTTGGTGTCAAAATCGGCACTAAGGTCTGGGAGCACGAGGACAGTCAGAGCCTTGGACTGACACCATTAAAAAGGTAATTTACCACCTTCATGAGTGCAGTCTCAGTGCTATGATGGGGTCTTAAACCAGACTGAAGCGTTTCATATAAGTTATTTGTCTTCAGGAAGGCAGAGAGTTGCTGGTCATTATTATTGTTATTATTATTATTATTATTACTGTTATTATTTTCGAGGAATAGGATATTCGATATCAGCCGGGGCAATATTTTGCTTTTTCAAGAGAGGCTTTATTACTGCCACTTTTAGAGAGTTTGGTACATATCCGGAGGATAGAGAGCCATCCATTATGCTCAACATAGGAGGGGCAAGAACAGGAAGTAGCTCTTTAAACTACTGAGTTGGAATAGGGGCCAGTACGCAGCTTGAAGGTTTAGAGGACATGACTATCTTCATGTGTCAAGAGATACAGGATTAGAAAACTCAGGAAATTCATCACTGATGAAGTGAAATACATCCTCTCTTGGGGTATGCTGCTTTTTAGTTACCTTTGTGACAGTATCAAAAATACATTGAGGATTGTTCTTATTCTCCTCAATTAGGTTGGAAAAATAGGATGATCGAGCAGCAGTGAGGGCTCTCCGATATTGCACAGTACTGTCTTTTCCAAGACTTCCAGTTTGGTGGAGAGCCACTTCCGTTCCAATTTTCTGGAAGCTTGCTTCAGGGCTCTGATATTTTCTGTATACCAGGGAGCTAATTTCTTGTGACAAATTTTCTTTAGATTTTTTGAGGTGCGACTGCATCTAGGGTATTACGCTAGGTTACATTTAGATCCTAAGTTAGGTGGTTAACCGATTTTTGTATTTTGTACTCCGACGTCCTTGGGTTGTTGGAGGGAGTCTGGAAGGGCATCTAGGAATTGTTGGGTTGTCCGAGAATTTATAGCATGGCTTTTGATGATCCTCGGTTGGGTTCTGAGCAGATTATTTGTTTTAATTGCAAACGTAATAAAATGGTGGTTCGATAGTCCAGGATTATGAGGAAAAACATTTAGACCCACAATATTTATTCCACGGGACAAAACTAGAACCATGGTATGACTGTGGCAATGAGTAGGCCCCGAGACATGTTGGACAAAAACCCACTAAAAGGTGATAGGCTGCATAGATTTCATGAATAAAAGATGAAAATGTAGTTGTTTTTTGTTGTCAATAAAAATTTGCTGTCGTAAATATTAGAAACACCTCTGCCTATGTGGGATATGCGGGGGATATGGTCACTAGTATAACCAGGAGAGGCCTCATTTAACACAGTAAATCCATCAGGCTTGAACCATGTTTCAGTCAGGCCAGTTATATCAACATTATGATCAGTGTTTAGTTCATTGACTATGACTGCCTTGCAAGTGAGGGATCTAACATTCAGTAGCCCTATTTTGCGATGTGAGATATCACAATCTCTTTCAATAATGACAATAATGGAGGAAGTATTTACTCCAGTGAGATTGCTAAGGCGAACACCGCCATGTTTAGTTTTGCCCAACCTAGATCGAGGCACAGACATGATGTCAATGGGGATAGCTGAGCTGACTACACTGACAGTTCTAGTGGTAGACTCCACTAAGCTGGCAGGCTGGCTAACAGCCTGCTGCCTGGCCTGCCTGCTGCCTGGCCTGCCATCTATCTCATTGTGGAGCTAGATGAGTAAGGGAACACCCCCCTGAAATGGACAAAAATGAAATGCCATAAGAAATGTCCAAATGCAGTATGAAAGATTTGAAAATGCCAAATCAGCATGTTATGTCCATTTGCCATGTACCATCACGAATTTGACATGCTCAAAAATCCTGCAGAAATGCAACATTGACTGGCCTGATGAACACAGGATGGCCGGGCAGTGATAGTTGTTCCTTTCCATCGCTCGTTGTGTTGATTTCATCATGTCCATTTTGTGATGTTTTTTTCACTGTTGAATCATATTGCAAATGCACGTGCACGAGAAAAAAACATGTTTCAATGGGCATTTACCATCATGAATTTTTCATGCTCAAAAATCCTGCAGAAATGCAAAATTGACTGGCCTGGTGAACACAGGATGGCCGGGCAGTGATAGTTGTTCCTTTCCATCGCTCGTTGTGTTGATTTCATCATGTCCATTTGGTGAGTTTTTTTTCACTGTTGAATCATTTTGCAAATGGACAAAAGTCACCATCAAGTCACCGTCCATCTGTCAATTAGATATCATTCTGACACCAAACTGATACAAACTGACACCGCACCCACTTTTTCCAATTCGTTTAGAAGCCAACTATCACATACTTCAGAGCTGGCCCAAAATTCACAACGCCTTCTGTTCAAACCATAGTAAAAACGTAAAACACATAGTTACGTTCTAGCTGCGGGTCCAGTTCTGACATTATGTGTAGGCCTATGTGAGGCGACCCTGAATCCCAAGTTTTGGCTCGATAGGTCATTTGGTGCCCGAGCAAGACCCTAATTGGTGCTGAAAATCAATTTTTTTCCATGCCTTGCTACGGGGTCTTTGAATGAGCAATTGGACAGAAACATTGGGGTCCATCTATATGTGCCGAGGCGGTCGCAATGCACCGAGTCTTGCGACTCTGGGACATTTCTAAATGTCGGCATTTTCGTGATGCAAAAATGAATTGAAGTTATTGCAAATATATGAGGTTGTTTCTCGGTCCGAGAACCTTCTAGAGCCACGTAACTCACCACACACTATCGACCTGAGGTCTAGAACAGGTTTCTAAAGTTTCAGAACTCTCAACGCACCCCAATATGTCCCTCCTTCCAAGCTGTGTGTGTGTGTGTGTGATTTAGTTTTTCTTTGAAATTTTATGGGAGAAATGAATGAGTTACAGTTCATGGGGGTTGCCTAATCACACATGTGAAGTTTTGAAAAGTTTTTCCTTTACAGAATCCTGAGTTTTAAGTGTTTACGTTAAGAACTGACCGATTTACACAGGGTTGAATGCACTATTTATCACAAACTGCTGGTTGGGTATGGAAAAACACATTTAGGGTGATTTTAACCACTTCCGGGTGCTTCAGGAAGCTTAGAATCAACACAAGTAGACCACATAGTGTCCTGATGGACTGTCATTGAAGACAGATTCATAAGGCATTCATAACCCACATAGGCTTCAAGTTGACTTTAGAGGAGCAGGCAATGTATTCCTATGGGCAGAGATGTCATTGTAATCTGTGAGATCAAAAAAAAACTGATTAACTGTTAAGGATTAATGCCACACGGTCAAGGTTAGGCTTGCACAGATCGGGAGGACCTCAGGAACGTACCTGAGGTAGAATTGTGCTTCTCACCCTAACGGTACTCTCACTGTCACCCAAAAGCAAATGACATTTAGGGCCAGGCTTCATTTTGGGCCTATTTCTTTCACGGTCGATCAAGCGGGGCATCTCGTTGAACTCGGCACGGCCTAGAGAATATGGAAATGCCATTGCAGGCTCTGTATGTCTTAAAGCATCACACTTTGTCACTCCATCTTTGCTGTGTGTGTGTGTGTTTGTGAGAGAGCTTTTCTTTGACATCTGTTGGGTGAAATGACTGACTTACAGTTCATGGGGGTTGCCTAATCACACATCGGAAGTTTTGAAACGATCTTACCTTTTTAACCCTTCAAAACAGCACCTATGACACCATTTTAAGGCACTTCCGGTTTACACAGGAAGCTGAAAGTGAACACATATCCTCATTGGGGTAGGCAATTATAGAATGTTGAGGTTTAAGTCTTTATGTTAAGAACTGACTTATTTACGGAGGGTTTCTTTGAGTGTGTGTTATTTCAGAAAATCACAGAAATCTTGCAGAGCTCCAAAGTACACTTTACAAAGATTCGTATGAACACGCTGCAACTGGATCTGTAACTGTTTTTCTTAAAACACCTATTTTTGAACATCACCAATTTGACATTGTACGATTTCTCATAAATGATGATAGATAAATGGCTGTTTTTTTTACTGACACCGGAGGTTCCATTACTTTGACGTGAAGAAGAAAAATAATTGCTCTATTTTCATTTTGGACCTTTAATCCCAGGAAAATGGCCATAACTCAAAAACCGTTGAGGCCTTGACGCCATCTTGTTCATGGCCAACTGCCCATTATGCCAAACTTATGCTTACCAAGTTTCGGCTTCAAAATATTTTCCATTTAGGAGATAAGGCCACGTCGTGATTCGTGATGTTTTGTACATTTGCAATATGATTCCATTCGCACTCTTGTGGGATTTATCGGAACAGCGGAAAAATGACCAAAATTTGATTATTTTATCAAACGGAAACCGAATGTCCGAGAGAGTTCGTTTGATGACATTCCGGAAGATCCGGCCCTGCCGCATGGCCCGACGCCGTCCGCAAATTTTACAAACGTTTTCGGACGTCTAGTAAGGGACCGTACATTTGCAATGTGGTCTTTCTCACTAACCATATGGCGAATGTCAAAATGTTCCCTTATTAAGGTATGTAAGGAGTATTGTTTGGTAACTACAATTCCTAGGTAGGTACATTTTTCTGAAGAAACTTAACTGGGAGATGTTCTAGCCAGGAGGTGTTTTGCGACCGTATGGGCATTAATTCACTCTTGTTCCAATTTGTTCTGTATCCCGAGAAGGTACCAAATAAATTGATCACATCAAGAATAGCTGGGATACTAGCCTTGGGTTCTGTTACATAGAGGAGGATGTCATCTGCGTATAGGGAAATCTTATTTAGAGTATCTTTAGTATTATACCCGTGTATTGCTGCATGAGATCTAATCGTCTGAGCGAGCGGTTCAATAATTAGGGCGAAGAGCATAGGCGATAGCGCACAACCCTGCCTTGTCCCTCTGCAAAGGTTCAATCGGGGTGAAAATGATTGGTTAGTGAATATTCTGGCACATGGGTTCCTATATAAAAGCTGGATCCAATTTATGAACCCATCTCCAATATTAAATTTATGTAGGACCTTGAATAGATAGGGCCACTCAACTTGGTCAAAGGCCTTTTCGGCATCAAGAGATATGACGGCAAGGTCTACGTTGGGTAACCTCTGAGAATACATAATGTTGAAGAGGCGCCTGAGATTGAAGAATGAGTTTCTGTTAGGGATAAAGCCGGTCTGGTCCGAATGGACCAATTTGCCAATTAAAGTGCTAAGCCTGTTTGCCAGAGTTTTAGCTAAAATCTTTTGGTCTGTTTTAAGGAGAGATATTGGCCTGTATGACATCCTCACTGGCCTGAACCAACATTTTGTGCAGGTAGGGAGAGAGCATGTTGCTGAATGTTTTATAGAATTCACCAGGGTATCCATCTGGGCCCAAGGTCTTGCCACTCTTTAGAGATTTCATTGTTTCTCGAATTTCATCAAGAGATATTTCCTTATTCAGGAAGTTAAAATCTTCCTGGTTCAGGGCAGGAAGATTACATTCCTCCAAAAATGTTTGCATAATTAAGGGGTTAGGATCCGCTTTAGATGTATATAGAGTCTCATAAAATTGACGGAATCTGTCATTGATGTCTTTGGGGGAAGAGAGTAATTCCCCAGATGCAGATTTAACTTTGTGAATCATTCGGTCACTCACTTTTTTCGAAGTTGTCTGGCGAGTAATTTGTGTGGTTTGTCACCTAACTCAAAATATTTGTGCTTGGCATAGAGAAAATATTTAGCCATTTTCGCTGAGATAATCTGATTATATTTAAATGTTAAAGAGGTAATTTTTTAATGTTTCTCCATAGATGGATGCTGCTCCAGTTTCAACTGTTCTAGGTTTTGGCCTTTGTAGGGATTTTTTCCTTAGCCACCATGCTTCTACACCTGCATTGCTTGCTGTTTGGGATTTTAGGCTGGGTTTCTGTACAGCACTTTGAGATATCAGCTGATGCACAAAGGGCTATATTAATACATTTGATTTGATTTGCTTTTGACCTCGGCATTACTCTGGACCCTCATCTCTCTTTTGACAAACACATCAAGAATATTTCAAGGACAACTTTTTTCCATCTTTGTAACATTGCAAAAATCAGTAATCTTTTGTCCAAAAATTATGTAGAAAAACTAATACGAGCTTTTGTTACTTCTAGATTAGACTACTGAAATGCTCTACTCTCCAGATACCCGGATAAAGCACTAAATACAATTCCGTTAGTGCTAAACATGGCTTCTGGAATCTTGACTAGAACACCAAAATTGTATGAAATTACCCCAGTGCTAGCCTCTCTATACTGGCATCATGTTAAGGCTAGGGCTGATATCAAGATTTTACTGCTGACCTGCAAAGCAATACATAGGCTTAATCCTACCTATCCCTCCGATTTGGTCCTGCCGTACACATCTACAGGTACGCTACGGTCACAAGACGCAGGTCTCCTTATTGTCCCTAGAATTTCTAAGCAAACAGCTGGAGGCAGGGCATTCTCCAATAGAGCTCCAATGGTCTGCCTATCGATGTGATCCCCTGTCTTATCTGTCTTATCTGGTGTCCTGTGTGGATTTAAGTATGCTCCCTCTAATACTCTCTCCCTCCCCTCCCGGAGGCCCTGAGCCCTAGGATCATGTCTCAGGACTACCTGGCCTGATAACTCCTGACTGTCCCCAGTCCACCTGGTCGTACGGCTGCTCCAGTTTCAACTGTTCTGCCTGCGGCTATGGAACCCTGACCTGTTCACCGGGCATGCCACCTTGTCCCAGACCTGCTGTTTTCGATTATCTCATTTGATTTGATTTGGGCGCTCAGGGTCACATCTAGCTAAGAATTTAACTCCAATATTTGCCATACATGAGTTACATGAGTTACATGAGTTCCCTTCCTTCCAGTTCCCTTCCAGTGATGTTGCCTATATACTGAAGAAGGAGGTCAGTAAATGGGTGGGTAACTTTGAACTACAAATCCTATCATCCAATCTCTCAAGTGACCCCATGGAACCCTAGCATCACTTGAAGCTCATTGGTGGACTCGATAGGAAGGCTGTGGTCAGCTATGTCCAGGAGCCTTAGGAAAATGTCACCAGAGTTGCTTCCCTCTGATTGGCTGATTTGATTGTCACCTCCAACCTCGGCCTTCCAAGATTGGTCCACACTGCAGCCCTCTGAGATATAAAATAAAGGATGGAGCAGGACACACAAGTCAACTCCTTCCCTGAATTGCACCTTCACTTTTCTAACCACATGTCCCTTACATTTAACATTTACATTTATATTTACATTTTTACATTACATATTTACATTTTTACATTACATATTTACATTTTTACATATTTACATATTTACCTTACATACCACGTTTGCATTCCCGGAGCCCCCCAGCATAAAACCTAAAAAGCCCTGATGTGGGGAGTGAGTCTACTCTTTAGTCATTATAGACTAGACAGACGATTTTATTACAGACATAAATACTCCTGTTTAATAAGCTGTCAAGGTCCTAGGCTGGTGTGGTAACACATGGTCTGCGGTTGTGAGGCCGCTTGGACGTACTGCCAAATTCTCTAAAATGACGTTGGAGGTGGCTTATGGTAGAGAAATGAGCATTTCATTATCTGGCAACAGCGCTGGTGGACAGTCCTGCAGTCAGCATGCCAACTTGAGACATCTTTTGTGACAAAAATGTACATTTTAGTGGCCTTTTATTGTCCTGATATGCCACACCTGTCAGGTGGATGGATTATCTTATTACAATGAGAAATGCTCACTAACAAGGATGTATACAAATTTGTGCACTTTGAGAACATTTCTGGGACCTTTTATTTCAGCACATGAAAAGACTTGACATATTGCGTTTATATTTGTGCAGTATAAATGGCTCAATATTACTTTGACAGTAAACGATACCATCCTAACACCGCTCTGGGGATGGTAACATTGAAGGCAGGGGTGCCCCACTGGCAGGTAGGGAAAATAGGTGGGACACTGCATGTATAAGGCCTATGCCATCCTGCAGAGAACCCACACCAAGACCTTGAGGTAAGACATGAACCTCACACAGGATGATCTGAGATTAAAAAATGACATGACATGATCCCGGCTAGATTATGAAGACAGTTGGAGTAAAGGATGTTTAAGTAGAATGAGTATCATTTTCTAGTATAAAAGATCGGTGAAGAATCCAGCTGCGAACTGGTCCGTTTTTCACAACTTGGGAAGCTCAAGAGAGACGGTGTGGCCACATTACCATAACGCTGTTTATATAATAGCCTCAGATATGTTTACATCTAATTGTTGTATAAGCTGAATGAGTGAGTATGATACTGTTTGTATAATTGTGTAATATGATTGTGGACTGTTTAATGAAGAAAAATACAATTCCCTTTTGATTTGAACTAAATCAGAGGACCGCCCCTGAGCCCAGTTAGGGTCAGACATCCTGGGACAGCCCTCTTCGGCCCTTCCGAATAAAACCCCCACTCGGGTTTTCGATCAGCAGACCATGTTTTTCTCCATTAGGGGAGGACAAAGGTTGTAGACCAAGCTTATCTCAATTACGAGAAGGTTGTAGAATCTTTTAACCATACCACGTGGTTAAACTCTTAGACTATCGATACCGACAGAATGAGAATAAGTCTGATATTAATTACTAGATTGCAGCTAGGAATTCGGTATCATTGAACGCAAAGTATGACAACCGCCGAAACATCCATTCTATAACGAATGTCACTTTGTACTAGCCCCTCTAACCAAGACAGAGAGACGGACAAATCTACGAAAGACAAACTTTTCACCAGCGATCAAGACGACACACTGAGCGTAAATATATATATTGATTGCAATTGTTCCCGAATAAGTGAGCGTTCATGTGTAAAGGATTAGCATTTGAATTATAATTAACTGACTTCTTAGTCGACCCCCCATTTCCCTTTTGTCTAACAAGCCGGGTCAGCCTGCTAGGGAACATTCTATCATTTCATGTTACCACATTTACCAAGTTTGTTTATGCATTTCTGTGAATTACTTAGTAATAAATAAAGACAATTGATGTATGGATGACTCAGTGAAGACTGGGTTCGTACAGATAAGCAACAATTTACGACGTTTGGAATTCGACTCTCATGAGGTCAAATAAATAAATCATTAATCAGAAGACTATTGATCAGGAATGAAAATATCTGAAAGGTTATATTGGGAAATTATAACTTTGTAATCTGAATACTTTCCTTGGTGCCCCAACTTCCTAGTTAGTTACTCGATTTCTACTTAATCATTTAACTAAGAGAATCTTTAATATAAACGAAGGCTTCGGTTAATGATAGTAAAGACGACAGGACCATGATAGTTCGTTGGTAATGTGACACCAAGGAACTTGAAGCTCGCTCTGTTGATGTTAATGGGGGCTTGTTTAGCTCGCCTTTTCCTGTAGTCAACGATCAGCTCTTTTGTTGTGCTCACATTGAGGGAGAGGTTGTCCTGGCACCACACTGCCAGGTCTCATCATTGTCAGTGACCAGGCCTACCACTGGTGTTGTGGTGCACCTCAAACTTGGTGTTGGAGTCATGTTTAACCACGCAGTCGTGGGTGAACAGGGAGTACAGGAGGGGCCCAAGTGTTGAGGATCAGTGTGGCAGACGTGTTGTTGCCTACCCTTACCTGGGGGCGGCCCGTCAGGAAGTGCAGGATCCAGTTGCAGAGGGAGGTGTTTAGTCCCAGGGTCCTTAGCTTTTCCAACCACACTGTAGCTGGGAAACCAGTCACCCTCAAATGGTGCACCTTTAGCCCCTTGTCAGCTACACTGGGGTGGAACTAGTGAAAGCAATGTCCAAAAACTTGATTTTCAAAAATAACTGGAAATTGAGGAATCTGCTTTTAAACTGATGCACCCAATGTGGTAGGATTCTGACCCATATTGCAACAGACTAGATGGAACTACCAAAGCCTTCATTTCTACACTGCTGGGTTGACATTTGCTATAAAGCAGTCACATTAAAATGTAGAAAATCCATTTTGGCCCCAGTGTAGTGTTCACGGAACTACGCTATTCTATTGAATCCCACATTCATCCAACTCAAACCTTGCCTCATTATTACAAACTTCAATTTTCCCCTGAAGTTCTACCCATTGATATGAAATGCTGAGACCAGACCATTCAATGCCTTTCACATTTTATTAAGCCAAAGAGTGCAGTAGATCTTCACATTCGTTTGCTGGTCCTCTTGTATGACATGCCAGACAGAGTCATGGTCTGAAAAGAGAAAGCATCTGTAATCATTACACTCAATAAATCCATGCCAGTACACTATGCTTACCAAACCGGACACGCTCGTTCTCACATTGATTTTGTTCACCCACACTAGAAGCGATCAGGACATGCAGGTTGAAATATCAAACTCCGAAACAGTTATATTTGGGGCAAAAAGCATTTCATATTTATGGCAATTTAGCTAGCTAGCTAATTTGTCCTAGTATATAAACATTGGGTTGTTATTTTACCTGAAATGCACAAGGTCCTCTACTCTGACAATTAAGCCACAGAAAACCGAATGTTTCTCATCATCTCGCCTCCTTTATATGGCGGTTGACAACCAACGTTACAACTGACCAGAGTGTGGACCTTAAAGTTAATCTTTCAATCACCCACATGGGTATATGCTCCTAAGAACCAACGAGGAGATTGGAGAGGCCAGACTTGCAGCACATCAAATAGAACCAATTTCTATTTTAGCACCTGGCCACGCAGATGCTTGCTGAGGCGCGCGAGCAGTGTGGGTGCAATGATTGAATAACACGTACGTTTATTTTGCGACGCGAGCGGTGGGGTCAGCATGTAATTAGAACATCGGCGGCAGCAAACTGTTGAATTGCGTTCACGGCACTGTCATAGACTAACCATTTTGTTAATGGTATAAATTAACCCTGAAATTGTGTCGCTTCGTGAAACCCCCAGCCATATGCCCCAGACTCACGTTGACGAGGGTGTTTGCGTCTGTAAGTTCTGTGACATATTCGATCCCATTCAGGATGGCCGTCAGCTTGTTACCTTCCC
The DNA here is from genome assembly GCF_036934945.1 of Oncorhynchus masou masou. NCBI lineage: Eukaryota > Metazoa > Chordata > Actinopteri > Salmoniformes > Salmonidae > Oncorhynchus > Oncorhynchus masou. The sequence continues at coordinate 42,131,223 of NC_088212.1, forward strand.
TCATCACCACAGACTGAAACAGGAGAGGTCAACGGTTAGATCTGAAAGCAGTGGTCACCAACTAGGACCAATTTAACAGGCCCAAGTTGGATGGCCATATATGGAGAAAAAGAGACAGTGTGCATCAGGTGTGTGAGTTGGTTTTGAGACGCAACTGTGCGCCCAGTCCCTGGAGAGCAGAGGAGATTCTGCCAACGAAAGTCAGTCCAGTTAGATACTGGCTGTATATGTAGGGAGATGGATAAACCCAGGCTACATGTATGAAACTCATGGTTGGGTTGTGACATGCGCCACCCACATTGACCCTCTCCCCGGTCGGCGACTCGAGCTCCGTCTCCTGGCCAATGGTGAAGGAGTTGGTGAGGATCTTTGTCCCCGTGGTGACAGTCACCTTGAAGTGGTCTCCAGTCTCCTCAATCTCAGAGATGCTCTTGATGTCTTTGCCCTCTTGGATAAGCTCATCAGGGAGACCTACATGTGTGCGGCAGCGAGAGAGTCATACGGTGCTTTGTAGTACTACAAAAAGTAAATGAATTATTACTACTGAAGTAAAGCGCTGATGCACTATAATATGGCAACACAATGATCTGAATGCATTCCCAGCTTGCACATAACATTCTGAGGACCATACGTTTTAGGGCTTGGTTATTTTGCAGACCACATTCTGCCAATGGTGCAGGACAGGTGCTTGGCTTTGGAACATTCTCATTAAGGAAATTGACAAAATGTTATTTTCTTGGCATTTCATTATTTGATCAGAATATTTCCTGAAAGTTCAAAAATTTAATTTAAGGTAAAGTTCGAGGAACATTAGTCATTTTACATTGGGAATGTTCTCAAGTTGTTCAGCTGACTTTAAATATTCTCCTGTGGGAATGTCAGTACCTCAGCATAATGTTCTGTAGGTTCTCATAGTTACAGTTAAAGTCATGTTCTCAGAACACTAAGAACTTGCCATACAAAAACAACATTAATCAAAACACATTCCGTTCTCAGCTTCAACAAACGCCATCTTCTCTTAAGTGTGTTGGCCACACCTGATCTTAATGAGTGCTTGTTCCTGTTGAAATGGTCTGAATAGATTAAAGTTATCCACTTTCAATGAGTTACAAAACTAATGCATGACAACTCCATCCTGGTGGCACAGTGGATTAATTCCACGGATAGAGGACAGAAGAGCATAGGTTTGAATCTCAATGACACAATAAATTATTAATGCCTAGGCAAATCATTTAACAATCCCATTGGTGCTGGAAGTTCAAAATAGTTAGCCCAAACCAAACTAGCGGTGTTAAGTTCAAAAAATATATATAAATTTGTTGTTAAATCTAACACCATTTCAAGTACCCATTGCATTAGCAGTCACCATTGATCTTCATTACTGAAAGGACTACGACTTCTGAAATGTACACCCCAAGTCTAATCAAATGTACAAACCCAACTGCAAGACTTACCAACAGCCTTCATGAAAGACTCAAAGTTGTCATGTGACTCCATCTGGTATTTCCCTGAGAAAGACATGGTGACTATAAGACAGTGACAGTAGAGTCAGCCACAGCTCCCTGCTTGTCTTTATACCCCCATCTATCCAGCCCTGCACTCATTAACTAACTAAAGGTGTCTACAATTGAGAACCCCTCCCCTCATATCTTCCCCACTACTTGCCTGTAGGCACAGATCTAGGATCAGCTTCCCAGCCAAGGGCAACTAATCTAGATCGCAATGGTCAACTTTATTATATTCCACTTCTCATCCTCTCTTCTTTGACTTTGACCGTGTGAGTGATCATTGATCTGATTTGATAAACAAAGCCTCCTCGACTCCTTAGAAAAATGATAAGCAGTCTCATCATTGTAATACAAGTGTATGGATCAATCAACACATTTCAAATTCAACTTGACTTTATCTCGCTATACACCTGTGTTGAAATTAAACTAGGCGACATTGCACTTTGAGTTGAGAGGTGTATTTTGTCTCCCTGCACTATAAAAAAGTTGATTCAATGTACAATTGTAAGGCAGCAGACTGCAATAGGATTGTGAGTTTGCAAAAATGTTTGGCATATAGCTGAACCAACATACATTCTCAAGTTGAATTTTAATGTTCACTCAACTTTTCATTTGACGTTGAGTGAACATACAATTCAACTTGAAAAATTGGAATCCAGCCATAGAACGTTAATCACCCCCAACCTGCACTGATAATGACTGCCATGAAATACTTCTATTTGATTTAGGTAGTCTCAATAATAACTGGAACAGCCATCTCAGTAACAGATACAAAAAGTCCAACTAATAACAGATTGGATTTCTTTAGAAAAATGTATGTTACTTATGTTGGTGTAGCTTAAGATAATCAACCAATCAATATACGTGCAAAAACACAGTTCTAAAAAGAAAAGTATTCAACGTACAATTGTAAGGCAACCAGCTGCAATAGGGTTGTGAGTTTGCTCCACATCTGGGAATATAGCTGAACCAACATACAGTGTTGACTTCCAAAAACAAACATGAAATTGTAATTAGACTCAACAAGTTTTTATACATTCAGCTCACTGTGAGCAAAGTTTGTTGAGTGAACAAACGTTCACCCATTAGCTACATTTATTTTCCTTCTGAAGTCCAACAAACTCAGAGAATAGCACTGATTAATCAATTGAATCCTACAGACGAAGAACCATATAGGTGACAATTTTTCCATTTTAAGATAATCAGTTATTTTTATATTATTAATTGTGTGTACCACATTAGGTGTTTTATGGTTGACAAATAATTCACCATACCCATATCTTCCAACAACAATTTACATTTTTTTTGTTATTTCAAATAATACTTTTTTTATTGCCGTTTTAATTTTTAGAATGTGGAAGAACAGTATATCTCCAGTGATTATTTCAGTTTGTGGAAGAAGAGTATATGTGACATTTTGCATGACTCTTGTAAGATGTCCTTTTTTAACACCTGATATGTTTTAAGTACTTTCAAGTACAGATGCCCTTCATATAAATTACTTAAATGCAATATGCAATTAATTCATTTGTATGGAGGTTCATTTAAAGGTGGTCTATCAACTTTAGCACTGATGACTATTCTTAAAAGTTGAGTCATGAAATCTTAGTCTCATTTAAAATGAAGCCCTCAATGTGAACATACCATAGAACTACAAAAATAGAATACAATTAAATTAATTCAATCAAAACAAGCACAACTTGTAAATATCAAATATGGATCAATGTGATGTGCCAATATGCAGGTCCCTAAGGTCAATATTACAAAACGTTCAGAAAACCATTCTCTTTGTGTTTAACACTATGATCAGCAATTAAGTTTTGAATTGCGTTAAACCCATGCTAAAGGCAAGAAATGTCCTTCTGTACTGAGGTGACAGCAGTACATAAGTATTAACTGCTTAGAGTTCATGCTAAATGTGGTGACAGAGACGTACTGTATATTGTAATGAATCAAAAAAGGGAATTAAGATCAAATGAATACTCACATAATGTATGTGACGACTTATTTGTTTTTAATTCATTCAGATTAAAAAAGGTTCAAATGATCACACACAAAATAATTCTCAACAGAACACATTGTACATATTATATTATATTATTATATTATATTGTACATAAAATTTTCTACACGAGGAACAACATCTTAAAATTAAATTAATTCAATATATTGTGCTGGTTCAAATCATACACAAATTGATTCACATAGAAAACACCTACTATACATTTAATTTCCTACAATAGGGGTGACATGTCTTCTGAAATGTATTCAGATTCAACATACTATATAAATTATTCACTCTGCAGTGATTCATAAAAAGAGCGTGCAGCAGCTGGCAAGTAGTTGAGCATGGTCATCAGATCTTGGTACTTGTTTTTTTTGATGGGCAGAGGACTCTCATATGCTCTAGGGTAGTGGCTTGCAAAATAGGGAGGTTGAGGTGTAGCTCCTTGTTTTGGTTTGGAGATCAGCCACGATTTCCATCCCTCAAATAGACTGTGGCTCTGTCTGGTGTACAGATTCCAAGGATCCTCAACTGAAATTAGAACAGAAACATTTTAAGTTCCTGACATCAATAAACCACTTTCACAGTCAAGCATTAGGATATTTTATTGTTAGAACAACATGTTGCATGTTGATGGGATGTTAGTAAACTATTCTCTGTGCAATACCTGTGACTTTTAACTACCTCACTGAGGTGATCTGAAGTCCAGCTGGTCGCTTGAGGACAGAATCTGGGAGGTGCCTGAAGTCTTCACATTGCATCCTCATCACCTTGAATGGTTTTGCTGGTTGTGCTTCAAGTATCATCTTTGAAACATCATCAGGTGTATGAAGGACTGACACCTTGTGCCTCTTCTCGATGGTGGCAAAAGATCGATCACAAGGAAGAAAAGAATGACCAGAGACCATGAACCTCTGCTCAACTTGGGTAAAGTAACCCATAGAGACGAGCATCGACATCAGATTGAGCATCCGCCAGTTGTTATTCTGCCCACAGCATCTGTCACTGAATATGCTCAACCTGCGCACCTCTGGTTTGGTGAGTGGCGTGAATGTTGTCTTCACCCACTTCATTATGCAGCTTGCCACCTCAATGGACCCTCGGTGTGCAATCCCTTCATGCCAAACACACATGTATGCAGGATCTTCTTTTCCAAGTTCCTGGATGCAAAAGTTAAAATTTGACATCTGCCACTGGTAGTAGACATTGGAGTGGGTCAGATTAGGGGTGTACATCACCCCTGTAGATCCACAGAAGTGACATGGCAGTCAGCATTGGCTTTAGCCCACTCAGTGTCACTTTGAAGCTGTGTGTAGGCCTTTTCGGCTTTTCGATGGTGCAACTCACTTTCAACTGCAATCTTCCTCTTCTCCTCTTCAGATGTTGCTGCTGACATCTTAGTGAAGAATGCGTCACATTTGCCACAGGTGTCACTCCTGGGTTGGCCGAAATTGAGACTCTGCTGTTTGAAAATGTCCCTATAAACCCAGAATTTTGCAGATGATGTGGTATTCTTCTCTTTGTAGAGTCGGTACATTCGCAACAAATTCAGATCAGGGCTGAGGTATTCTCTGTGTACATCTCCCTTCATCCGAGAGTAGTGGTTCTGGGTTCTTGGGAAAGATAGAATGTGCTCCTTGATGCCCTCTTTCACTGTAGCATGTATCCGATGTGGCCTGTAAGGAGACAACAAGGTATTGTTAAACTTGTATTCTCTCAATGGTCTAGGGACCTGCCTACATTTCAATTAGCAGGTTATTAAAAAGTAGTACAGAGAATACAATATGTTTGTAATTGATATTCATATAGACATTAATTCATATTTTCACTTGCCTGAAGACGGCTGTTGGTTAGCTGGAACACAGACATGAAAGTAACCTTGCACACATTCAATCTCTGGCCTGCTTGCTGTACATGGTATTTGAAGGTTTGTTTCCGTCGTTTGTTCTCCTTTGTATCCTCAGGTTTACGTCTCCGTTTCACCTCATGCTGCAATAAAAATTGACAATGATGAATTCAGAATTTAATATACTGTAGCACATTCAGGATATTGCTTGATCAGGACCTCCATCTTTCACACACTCCCAATCTATACACAGAATGAGTTTGTATTGCACCATTGCGTAACACAGCAGTTTTAGAGTTAACGTTAATGTACGTATCATTCCTGTCAAAGTTAAAATATGCAAGTGTTCAATATAGCTATTATAATAATAGGCGTTTTGTCTTATTTCTAACCTGTTCTAAGCCGGAGAGAATCAACGCTTGTTGTTTCTCATATGGGACAGTATAGAAACTGTTGAACAGATGCAGCTTGCGTTCATCAGTCAACTTTCCACAATCCTTTCTGCACGTCGTGGAACACGCTCTTCCCTGCAGGATACAGTGTAACTAGCTAGCTACTGTAGCCATGTCGAATCATCCGGTGGATGGAGAAAAAGTAGCTCGCTATGTTTCTTCTATAATCTAGCAATAACATTTGTAACGATAATGTATGAGTTAGTAGCCAACGAACTTTAGCTAATATGTTTTCTCTATAGTTACAAATTAGACAACCCAGAACATACATGTTAGTTACTATACTCCATAGCTAGCTAGCTTGATTGTTTGATATACGGTTCTTCCACATACCTCTTTTGGACAGCTTTTCCCAGTTTTTTCTTGACCCTTACGATTTGTATAGGGTTTTCCTGCATCCCGTAAGATCTTCCTTTGCCTGTCTTTCCATTCTTTTAGTTTGGTTTTACGTTTCTTTCCCACATTTCTGCAATTTTCATCAGCAACAGAAAGGTTGTGCGCTTGTCCGTTCATTCTGAGTGATGCACATAAACGGTTATTCCACGAGAGCCTATCTTTAAATTTAAAATTATTGTTAATTAGCGCGTGGAAAGCTTGTGAAACCGGTTCACTATAGAAAAATGGTGTCCAATAATGATTTTTCATGTATATCTCTTTTTTTTATGTCACATATATGGTTATTTGTTTGTAGGATTCAATTGGTTAAGTGAAGACACTTGCCAGTCGGTCAGCGCATACTCGGATTTCACGTCCTGGTAATCCTTCTAGCATCATGTCCATTTGGTGATGTTTTTTTCACTGTTGAATCATATTGCAAGTGCACGTGAATTTGCAATATGTTTCAATGGGCATTTACCGTCACAAATTTGGCATGCTCAAAAATCCTGCAGGAATGCGAAATTGACTGGCCCGATGAACTCGGGATGGCTGGGCAGTGATTCTGGTTCCTCTCCATCGCTCGTTAGGGTTGATTTCAGAATGTCACTTTGGTGATGGTACCTCACTGTTTAAACATATTGCAAATGGACAAAGGTCACCATCAAGTCACTGTCCATCTGTCAATTAGATATCATTCTGACACCAAACTGATACAAACTGACACCATAGCCACTTTTTCCAACTCATTTAGAAGCCAACTATCACATACTTCAGAGCTGGCCCAAAATTCACAACGCCTTCTGTTCAAACCATAGTAAAAACGTAAAACACGTAGTTTCGTTCTAGCTGCGGGTCCAGTTCTGACATTATGTGTAGGCCTATGTGAGGCGACCCTGGATCCCAAGTTGAATGCACTATTTATCACAAACTGCTGGTTGGGTATGGAAAAACACGTTTAGGGTGATTTTAACCACTTCCGGTTGCTTCAGGAAGCTTAGAATCGACACAGTTAGACCTCATAGTGTCCTGATGGACTGTCATTGAAGACAGGTTCATAAGGCATTCATATACCACATAGGCTTCAAGTTGACTTTAGAGGAGCAGGCAATGTATTCCTATGGGGAGAGACAAACCTTCCACAGAGATGAACTGATATCTTTCCGACAGATAAGAACGAAACCAGGCAAGAACTTGTCCGTGTCGACCAATGAGGGTTTCCTATCCAAAAAATGGTGGTGATCGGTGGTGTCAAAATCAGCACTAAGGTCTGATGGACTGTCATTGAAGACAGGTTCATAAGGCATTCATAACCCACATAGGCTTCAAGTTGACTTTAGAGGAGCAGGCAATGTATTCCTATGGGGAGAGATGTCATTGTAATCTGTGAGATCAAAAAACCCTGATTAACTGTTAAGGGTTAATGCCACACGGTCAAGGTGAGGCTTGCACAGATCGGGAGGACCTCAGGAACGTACCTGAGGTCGAATTGTGCATCTCACCCTAACGGTTCTCTCACTGTCACCCAAAAGCAAATGACATTTAGGGCCAGGCTTAATTTTGGGCCAACTTCTTTCACGGTCGCTCTACTCAGAGCGAGCTACGGTCAAGCGGGGCATCTCGTTGAACTCGGCACGACCTAGAGAATATGAAAATGCCATTGCAGGCTCTGTGTGTCTTTAAGCACCGCACTTTGTCACTCCGTCCTTGCTGTGTGTGTCAAATCAAATCAAATCAAATTTTATTTGTCACATACACATGGTTAGCAGATGTTAATGCGAGTGTAGCGAAATGCTTGTGCTTCTAGTTCCGACAATGCAGTAATAACCAACAAGTAATCTAACTAACAATTCCTAAACTACTGTCTTACACACAGTGTAAGGGGATAAAGAATATGTACATAAGGATATATGAATGAGTGATGGTACAGAGCAGCATAGGCAAGATACAGTAGATGGTATCGAGTACAGTATATACATATGAGATGAGTATGTAAACAAAGTGGCATAGTTAAAGTGGCTAGTGATACATGTATTACATAAGGATGCAGTCGATGATATAGAGTACAGTATATACGTATGCATATGAGATGAATAATGTAGGGTAAGTAACATTATATAAGGTAGCATTGTTTAAAGTGGCTAGTGAAAAATTTACATCATTTCCCATCAATTCCCATTATTAAAGTGGCTGGAGTTGGGTCAGTGTCAATGTCAGTGTGTTGGCAGCAGCCACTCAATGTTAGTGGTGGCTGTTTAACAGTCTGATGGCCTTGACATAGAAGCTGTTTTTCAGTCTCTCGGTCCCAGCTTTGATGCACCTGTACTGACCTTGCCTTCTGGATGATAGCGGGGTGAACAGGCAGTGGCTCGGGTGGTTGATGTCCATGATGATCTTTATGGCCTTCCTGTAACATCGGGTGGTGTAGGTGTCCTGGAGGGCAGGTAGTTTGCCCCCGGTGATGCGTTGTGCAGACCTCACTACCCTCTGGAGAGCCTTACGGTTGAGGGCGGAGCAGTTGCCGTACCAGGCGGTGATACAGCCCGCCAGGATGCTCTCAATTGTGCATCTGTAGAAGTTTGTGAGTGCTTTTGGTGACAAGCCGAATTTCTTCAGCCTCCTGAGGTTGAAGAGGCGCTGCTGCGCCTTCTTCACGATGCTGTCTGTGTGAGTGGACCAATTCAGTTTGTCTGTGATGTGTATGCCGAGGAACTTAAAACTTGCTAACCTCTCCACTACTGTTCCATCGATGTGGATAGGGGGGTGTTCCCTCTGCTGTTTCCTGAAGTCCACAATCATATCCTTAGTTTTGTTGACGTTGAGTGTGAGGTTATTTTCCTGATACCACACTCCGAGGGCCCTCACCTCCTCCCTGTAGGCCGTCTCGTCGTTGTTGGTAATCAAGCCTACCAATGTTGTGTTGTCCGCAAACTTGATGATTGAGTTGGAGGCGTGCGTGGCCACGCAGTCGTGGGTGAGCAGGGAGTACAGGAGAGGGCTCAGAACGCACCCTTGTGGGGCCCCATTGTTGAGGATCAGCGGGGAGGAGATGTTGTTACCTACCCTCACCACCTGGGGGCGGCCCGTCAGGAAGTCCAGTACCCAGTTGCACGGGGCGGGGTCGAGACCCAGGGTCTCGAGCTTGATGATGAGCTTGGAGGGTACTATTGCGTTGAATGCCGAGCTGTAGTCGATGAACAGCATTCTCACATAGGTATTCCTCTTGTCCAGATGGGTTAGGGCAGTGTGCAGTGTGGTTGAGATTGCATCGTCTGTGGACCTATTTGGGCGGTAAGCAAATTGGAGTGAGTCTAGGGTGTCAGGTAGGGTGGAGGTGATATGGTCCTTGACTAGTCTCTCAAAGCACTTCATGATGACGGAAGTGAGTGCTACGGGGCGGTAGTCGTTTAGCTCAGTTACCTTAGCTTTCTTGGGAACAGGAACAATGGTGGCCCTCTTGTGTGTGTGTGTGTGTGTGTGTGTGTGTGTGTGTGTGTGTGTGTGTGTGTGTGTGTGTGTGTGTGTGTGTGTGTGTGTGTGTGTGTGTGTGTGTGTGTGTGTGTGTGTGTGTGTGTGTGTGTGTGTGAGAGAGCTTTTCTTTGACATCTGTTGGGAGAAATGACTGACTTACAGTTCATGGGGTTTGCCTAATCACACACATGAAGTTTTGAAAAGATTTGACCTTTTTAACCCTTCAAAACAGCACCTATGACACCATTTAAAGGCACTTCCAGTTTACACAGGAAGCTGAAAGTGAACACATATCCTCCTTGTGGAAGGCAATTACAGAATTTTGAGTTTTAAGTCCTTATGTTAAGAACTGACTTATATATGGAGGGTTTAGTGAGTGTGTGTTATTTCAGAAAATCACAGAAAATCACAGAAATCTCGCAGAGCTCCAAAGCACACTTTAAAAAGATTCGTATGAACACGCTGCAACTGGATCTGTAACTGTTTTTTTTAACCTGTTGAAACTACCCATCCCGGATCCGGGATCGTGAATACAGCCTCGGGCTCATTAGCATAACGCAACGTTAACGATTTCTGAAAATCGCAAATGAAATGAAAATAATATGCCTGCTCTCAAGCTTAGCCTTCTCAGATTTTCAAAATATGCTTTTGAACAATAGCAAATCAAGCATTTGTGTAAGAGTTTTGATAGCTAGCTTAGCATTTAGCGTAGCATTTAGCGCGCAACATTTTCACAAAAACCAGAAAACCAAATAAATAAAATAATTTACCTTTGAAGAGCTTCGGATGTTTTCAATGAGGAGACTCTCAGTTACATAGTAAATGTTCAGTTTTTCCTGAAAGAATCTTTGTGTAGGAGAAATCGCTCCGTTTTGTACATCACATTTGGCTACCGAAACAAACCGAAAATTCAGTCACCAAAACGTCAAACTTTTTCCAAATTAACTCCATAATATCGACCGAAACATGGCAAACGTTGTTTAGAATCAATCCTCAAGGTGTATTTTCACATATCTCTTCATTGATATGCCGTTCGTGGAAGCCTGCTTTCGTCTCAGAATCCCATGGAAAAATACCAGCAGCTGAAAATGACGCACCAATTTCGATACCGGGCGGACACCTGGCAAATGTAGTCTCTTATGGTCAATCTTCCAATGATATGCTTAGTCACAATGCTGCAGACACCTTGGGGAAACGATAGATAGGGCAGGCTCATTCCTGTTTTCACAGCCATATAAGGAGACAATGAAAAACAGAGCCTCAAAAATCCTGCTCATTTCCTGGTTGCAGTTTCATCTTGGTTTTGCCTGTAGCTCCTGTTCTGGGGCACTCACAGACAATATCTTTGCAGTTCTGGAAACTTCAGAGTGTTTTCTTTCCAAAGCTATCAATTATATGCATAGTCGAGCATCTTTTTGTGACAAAATATCTTGTTTATAACGGGAACGTTTTTCATCCAAAAATGAAATACTGCCCCCAGAGTTTCAAGACAACAATTTGACATTGACGATTTCTCTTAAATGACGATAGATAAATGGCTGTTTTTTTATTGACACCGAAGGTTCCTTTACTTTGACGTGAAGCGGAAAATTTTCATTTTGGACCTTTAATCCCAGAAAAATGGCCATAACTCAAAAACCATTGAGGCCTAGACGCCATCTTGTTCGGGGCCAACCGCCCATTATGCCAAACCAATGCTCACCAAGTTTCGACTTCGAAATATTTTCCGTTTAGGAGATAAGGCCAAGTCGTGATTCGTGATGTTTTGTACATTTGCAATATGATTCCATTCGCCCTCTTGTGGGATTTAACGGGACAACGGAAAAATGACCAAAATTGGATTATTTTATAAAACGGAAACCAAATGTCCGAGAGAGTTCGTTTGATGACTTCCCGGAAGATCCGGCCCTGCCGCACGGCCCGGCGCCGTCTGCAAATTTTACAAACGTTTTCGGACGTCTAGTAAGGGACCGTACATTTGCAATGTGGTTTTTCTCACTAACCATATGGCGAATGTCAAAATGTTCCCTTAACATCTCTGGGCAACCCGACGCTCTAGCGTCCCACCTTGCCAACAATAAATGCAAATGCGCTACGCCAAATGCTAATAGCACTCGTTAAAACTCAAACGTTCATTAAAACACACATGCAGGGTACTCAATTGAAGCTACACTCGTTGTGAATCTAGCCAACAAGTCAGATTTTTAAAATGCTTTTCGGTGAAAGCATAAGAAGCTTTATCTGATAGCATGCAACACCCCGAAATACCTGAAGGGGACGTAAACAAAAGAATTAGCGTAGCCGGTGCTACACAAAACGCAGAAATAAAATATAAAACATTCATTACCTTTGACGAGCTTCTTTGTTGGCATTCCTATATGTCCCATAAACATCACAATTGGGTCTTTTTTTCGATTAAATCAGTCCTTGTATACCCAAAATGTCCATTTATGAAGACTGTGTGATCCAGGAAAAACACCGTTTCTAAACGCAACGTTATTTTTTTAAATTAAAAAAGTTGCCTATAAACTTTGACAAAACACTTCAAACTACTTCTGTAATCCAATTTTAGGTATTAGTAAACGTTAATAAACGATCAAATTGATCACGGAGCGATCTGTATTCAATAGGAGCAAGTTTGGAAAACGTAGTCCACTTTCCCCCTTCCATTTCTTCCTGCTGTGTACCCGACGAGAGGATGTGCCTATTACTCATATGACCAAGGATTTACCTGCATAGAATTCACAACACTGGCGACATCGTGTGGAAGCTGTAGGAACTGTAAGCCGGTCGCTATCTATTATACCTTGCAATAGACAATACAGAGACTGGCGGATTGATTTTTTCTTCGTCGATAACGTGATCAGGTTTCCTTGCGATTTTGACCACGAAACACGTTCTGTTATAGTCACAGACATCATTTAACCAGTTTTAGAAACTTCAGAGTGATTTCTATCCACACATACTAATCATATGCATATACTATATTCCTGGCATGAGTAGCAGGACGTTGAAATGTTGCGCGATTTTTAACAGAATGTTGAAAAAAGTAGCCCGATGTCTAACAGGTTTTAAGGTATGTTAGGGCCCTGTCTATGCGATAGATAAGATGAGAGCACCCCTCCAGCTAGGATGGAGTCCATCAATCCTCAGCTGGCCAGGCTTGGTCGTGTTTGTGGGTGAGTCAATTATCTACAAAGTATATATTTGGGTCAATTATCTACAAAGTATATATTTTGGGATGTAGTAAACAGTTTTCTACCAGCAATCTATCTAAAAGATGGTTGCCATTTTATGATCCCCTTAACAAATGTGCTATTGTGTGTGTTTATCCGCTTTATTTGTAATTCATATTATACATAATGTTTCTGCCATCGACTCTTATGACCAGAAAGAGCTTCTAGATATCAGGACAGCGATTACTCACCCCGTACTGGAAGAATATATTTTTTTCTTTAACGAGTCAGATGCAAAGGATTTACTCCAGACACCCGACAAGGCCCTCACCCCAGTCATTCGCAGGAGAAAGAGATGGAGATATTGGGTATGTAGGTCTGCGTGCCTTGTAAAGTGGGTAATGTGGGTAATCTGCCTTTACCATCGGTCCTATTAGCCAAAGTACAATCATTGGATAATAAAATAGACGAGCAACGAGCACATACAGTATATCCTACAAATGGGACATTAAAAACGGTAATATCTTATGTTTCACTGAGTCGTGGCTGAACGACGACATGAATAACATACAGCTGGCAGGTTTTACGCTTTTTCGGCAGGATAGAACAGACGCCTCTGCTAAGGCAAGGGGTGGCGGTCTATGTTTATTTGTAAACAACAGCTGGTGCACGAAATCTAAGGAAGTCTCAAGTTTTTCCTCGCCTGAGGTAATGTATCTCATGATTAGCTGTAGACCACACTATTCACCAAGAGAGTTTTTCGTCTATATTCTTTGTAGCTGTCTATTTAAAACCACAAACCAATGCTAGCACTAAGACCACACTCAATGAGCTGTATACGGCCATAAGCAAACAGGAAAACGCTCATCCAGAAGCGGCACTCCTAGTGGCCGGGGACTTTAATGCAAGGAAACTTAAGTCCGTTTTACCTCATTCCCGCAAGCATGTTAAATGTGCAACCAGAGGGGGAAAAAAACTATTTAGCACCTTTACTTCACACACAGAGACAAGTACAAAGCTCTCCCTCGCCCTCCATTTGGCAAATCTGACCACAATTCTATCCTCCTGATTCCTGCTTACAAGTGAAAACTAAAGAAGGAAGCACCAGTGACTCGGTCAATAAAAAAGAGGTCAGATGAAGCAGATGCTAAGCTACAGGACTGTTTTGCTAACACAGACTGGAATATATTCTGTGATTCTTCCCATAGCATTGAGGAGTACACCACATCAGTCACTGACCTCATCAATATGTGCATCAACGACATCGTTCCCACAGTGACTGTACGTACATACCCCAACCAGAAGCAATTGATTACAGGCAACATCCGCACTGAGCTAAAGGGTAGAGCTGCCGCTTTCAAGGAGCGGGACTCTAACCCTGAAGCTTACAAGAAATCTCGCTATGCCCTCCGACGAACCATAGAACAGGCAAAAAGTCAATACAGAACTAGGATCGAATCGTACAACACCGGCTCTGACGCTCGTCAGATGTGGCAGGGCTTGCAAACTATTACATACAAAAAAGGGAAGCACAGCCGAGAGCTGCCCAGTGACACGAGCCATCCAGACGAGCTAAATTACTTCTATGCTCGCTTCGAGGCAAGTAACACTGAGACATGCATGAGAGCATCAGTTGTTCCAGACAAGTGTGTGATCACGCTCTCCGTAGCAGATGTGAGTAAGAGCTTTAAAGGTCAACATTCACAAGGCCGCAGGTCTAGAAGGATTACCAGGACGTGTACTCAGAGCATACGCTGACCGACTGGCAAGTGTCTTCACTTAACCAATTGATTAATCAATGTAATTTTCTGAGTTTGTTGGACTTCAGAAGGAAAATAAATGTAGCTAATGGGTGAACGTTTGTTCACTCAACAAGCTTTGCTCACAGTGAGCTGAATGTATAAAAACTTGTTGAGTCTAATTACAATTTCATGTTTGTTTTTGGAAGTCAACACTGTATGTTGGTTCAGCTATATTCCCAGATGTGGAGCAAACTCACAACCCTATTGCAGCTGGTTGCCTTACAATTGTACGTTGAATTGTTTTCTTTTTAGACCTGTGTTTTTGCATGTACATTGATTGGTTGATTATCTTAAGCTACACCAACATAAGTAACATGCATTTTTCTAAAGAAATCCAATCTGTTATTAGTTGGACTTTTTGCATCTGTTACTGAGATGGCTGTTCCAGTTATTATTGAGACTACCTAAATCAAATAGAAGTATTTCCTGGCAGTCATTGTCATTGCAGGTTGGGGGTGATTAACGTTCTCTGTCTGGATTCCAATTTTTCAAGTTGAATTGTATGTTCACTCAACGTCAAATGAAAAGTTGAGTGAACATTAAAATTCAACTTGAGAATGTATCCTATTGCAGTCTGCTGCCTTACAAATTTACATTTATTCAACTTTTTTATAGTGCAGGGAGACAAAATACATCTCTCAACTCAAAGTGCAATGTCGCCGAGTTTAATTTCAACACAGGTGTATAGCGAGATAAAGTCAAGTTGAATTTGAAATGTGTTGATTGATCCATACACTTGTATTACAATGATGAGACTGCTTATCATTTTTCTAAGGAGTCGAGGAGGCTTTGTTTATCAAATCAGATCAATGATCACTCACACGGTCAAAGTCAAAGACGAGAGGATGAGAAGTGGAATACAATAAAGTTGACCATTGCGATCTAGATTAGTTGCCCTTGGCTGGGAAGCTGATCCTAGATCTGTGCCTACAGGCAAGTAGCAAGGAAGATATGAGGGGAGGGGTTCTCAATTGTAGACACCTTTAGTTAGTTAATGAGTGCAGGGCTGGATAGATGGGGGTATAAAGACAAGCAGGGAGCTGTGGCTGACTCTACTGTCACTGTCTTATAGTCACCATGTCTTTCTCAGGGAAATACCAGATGGAGTCACATGACAACTTTGAGTCTTTCATGAAGGCTGTTGGTAAGTCTTGCAGTTGGGTTTGTACATTTGATTAGACTTGGGGTGTACATTTCAGAAGTCGTAGTCCTTTCAGTAATGAAGATCAATGGTGACTGCTAATGCAATGGGTACTTGAAATGGTGTTAGATTTAACAACAAATTTATATATAATTTTTTTAACTTAACACCGCTAGTTTGGTTTGGGCTAACTATTTTGAACTTCCAGCACCAATGGGATTGTTAAATGATTTGCCTAGGCATTAATAATTTATTGTGTCATTGAGATTCAAACCTATGCTCTTCTGTCCTCTATCCGTGGAATTAATCCACTGTGCCACCAGGATGGAGTTGTCATGCATTAGTTTTGTAACTCATTGAAAGTGGATAACTTTAATCTATTCAGACCATTTCAACAGGAACAAGCACTCATTAAGATCAGGTGTGGCCAACACACTTAAGAGAAGATGGCGTTTGTTGAAGCTGAGAACGGAATGTGTTTTGATTAATGTTTTTGTATGGCAAGTTCTTAGTGTTCTGATAACATGACTTTAACTGTAACTATGAGAACCTACAGAACATTATGCTGAAGTACTGACATTCCCACAGGAGAATATTTAAAGTCAGCTGAACGTCTTGAACATTCCCAATGTAAAATAACTAATGTTCCTCGAACTTTACCTTAAATTAAATGTTTGAACTTTCAGGAAATATTCTGATCAAATAATGAAATGCCAAGAAAATAACATTTAGTCAAATTCCTTAATGAGAACGTTCCAAAGCCAAGCACCTGTCCTGCACTATTGCCAGAATGTGGTCTGCAAAATAACCAAGCCCTGAAACTTATGGTCCTCAGAATGTTATGTGCAAGCTGGGAATGCATTCAGATCATTGTGTTGCCATTTTATAGTGCATCAGCGCTTTACTTCAGTAGTAATAATTCATTAACTTTTTGTAGTACTACAAAGCACCGTATATGACTCTCTCGCTGCCGCAAACATGTAGGTCTCCCTGATGAGCTTATCCAGGAGGGCAAAGACATCAAGAGCATCTCTGAGATTGAGGAGACTGGAGACCACTTCAAGGTGACTGTCACCACGGGGACAAAGATCCTCACCAACTCCTTCACCATTGGCCAGGAGACGGAGCTCGAGTCGCCGACCGGGGAGAGGGTCAATGTGGGTGGCGCATGTCACAACCCAACCATGAGTTTCATACATGTAGCCTGGGTTTATCCATCTCCCTACATATACAGCCAGTATCTAACTAAACTAAAAGTTCAGCTGATGTGGGGTCACTATGGTTAGTTCAGGTCCCAGTGATGTTGTGGGAGGACTGACTTTCGTTGGCAGAATCTCCTCTGCTCTCCAGGGACTGGGCGCACAGTTGCGTCTCAAAACCAACTCACACACCTGATGCACACTGTCTCTTTTTTTTATTTCTCCATATATGGCCATCCAACTTGGGCCTGTTAAATTGGTCCTAGTCGGTGACCACTGCTTTCAGATCTAACCGTTGACCTCTCCTGTTTCAGTCTGTGGTGATGAGGGAAGGTAACAAGCTGACGGCCATCCTGAATGGGATCGAATATGTCACAGAACTTACAGACGCAAACACCCTCGTCAACGTGAGTCTGGGGCATATGGCTGGGGGTTTCACGAAGCGACACAATTTCAGGGTTAATTTATACCATTAACAAAATGGTTAGTCTATGACAGTGCCGTGAACGCAATTCAACAGTTTGCTGCCGCCGATGTTCTAATTACATGCTGACCCCACCGCTCGCGTCGCAAAATAAATGTACGTGTTATTCAATCATTGCACCCACACTGCTCACGCGCCTCAGCAAGCATCTGCGTGGCCAGGTGCTAAAATAGAAATTGGTTCTATTTGATGTGCTGCAAGTCTGGCCTCTCCAATCTCCTCGTTGGTTCTTAGGAGCATATACCCATGTGGGTGATTGAAAGATTAACTTTAAGGTCCACACTCTGGTCAGTTGTAACGTTGGTTGTCAACCGCCATATAAAGGAGGCGAGATGATGAGAAACATTCGGTTTTCTGTGGCTTAATTGTCAGAGTAGAGGACCTTGTGCATTTCAGGTAAAATAACAACCCAATGTTTATATACTAGGACAAATTAGCTAGCTAGCTAAATTGCCATAAATATGAAATGCTTTTTGCCCCAAATATAACTGTTTCGGAGTTTGATATTTCAACCTGCATGTCCTGATCGCTTCTAGTGTGGGTGAACAAAATCAATGTGAGAACGAGCGTGTCCGGTTTGGTAAGCATAGTGTACTGGCATGGATTTATTGAGTGTAATGATTACAGATGCTTTCTCTTTTCAGACCATGACTCTGTCTGGCATGTCATACAAGAGGACCAGCAAACGAATGTGAAGATCTACTGCACTCTTTGGCTTAATAAAATGTGAAAGGCATTGAATGGTCTGGTCTCAGCATTTCATATCAATGGGTAGAACTTCAGGGGAAAATTGAAGTTTGTAATAATGAGGCAAGGTTTGAGTTGGATGAATGTGGGATTCAGTAGAATAGCGTAGTTCCGTGAACACTACACTGGGGCCAAAATGGATTTTCTACATTTTAATATGACTGCTTTATAGCAAATGTCAACCCAGCAGTGTAGAAATGAAGGCTTTGGTAGTTCCATCTAGTCTGTTGCAATATGGGTCAGAATCCTACCACATTGGGTTCATCAGTTTAAAAGCAGATTCCTCAATTTCCAGTTATTTTTGAAAATCAAGCTTCAGGCAATGTTTTTGGACATTGCTTTCACTAGTTCCACCCCAGTGTAGCTGACAAGGGGCTAAAGGTGCACCATTTGAGGGTGACTGGTTTCCCAGCTACAGTGTGGTTGGAAAAGCTAAGGATCCTGGGACTAAACACCTCCCTCTGCAACTGGATCCTGCACTTCCTGACGGGCCGCCCCCAGGTGCTAAGGGTAGGCAACACGTCTGCCACACTGATCCTCAACACTTGGGCCCCTCCTGTACTCCCTGTTCACCCACGACTGCGTGGTTAAACATGACTCCAACACCAAGTTTGAGGTGCACCACAACACCAGTGGTAGGCCTGGTCACTGACAATAATGAGACCTGGCAGTGTGGTGCCAGGACAACCTCTCCCTCAATGTGAGCACAACAAAGGAGCTGATCGTTGACTACAGGAAAAGGCGAGCTAAACAAGCACCCATTAGCACTAAAGTTCACTAATGTGCAGTTATGTCACACAATGTCGCGGGTTTCTCAAGTTGAGTGGGCAATTGGCATGCTGACTACAGGACTGTCCACCAGAGCTTTTGTCAGAAAATGAAATGCTCATTTCTATACCATAAACCACCAATGTCATTGAGTATTTGGCAGGCTGTCCAACCAGCCTCACAACCACAGACCACGTTTAACCACACCAGCCTAGGCCCTTGATCCTGCAAGTGAAGAAGCCAGATGTCGTCTGAGACCTGCCACCCGGACAGCTGATTAAACAGGAGTATTTTTGTCTGTAAATACAGCCCTTTTGTGGGTAATGACTCATGCTGATTGGTCGGGGCTGGCTCCCTATTGGGTAAGACAGGCTCCCAAGTGGGTGGGCCTATACCATACCAGGCCCATCCTTGGCTGCGCCCCTGCCCAGTCATGTTAAATCCATAGATTATGGCCTAATTAATTGATTTCAATTGACTGAATTCCTTATATGAACTGTAACTCAGTTAAATTGCTACATGTTACATTTATATTTTTGTTCAGTATAGTTTCTTGCCTCTCACTATTGACCACTCCTATGAATTATCTTGGCTATAATGACTATAGAGTTGACTCTCTCCCCACATCAGGGCTTTTTAGGTTTTTTGCTGGAGAGCTTCGAGAATGCAGATGTTATGTAAGGGACAGGTGGAGTATCATGCACTCGGTGGTTAGAAAAGTGAAGGTGCAATTCAGGGAGGGAGTTGACTTGTCTGTCCTGCTCCATCTTTTATTTGAATCTCAGAGGCCTGAAGTATGGACCAATCTTGTCTTGCCAAGGAGGAAGGCGACAATCAAATCAGCCAATTCGAGGGCAGCCACTCTGGTATTGTCATCCTCAGGCTCCTGCACTTGGCTGACCACAGCCTTCCTTATCGTGTCCACCAATGAGCTGCAAGTGATTCCATGGTTCCATGAGGGTCACTTGGTTGATAGGATTTGTAGTTCAAAGTTACCTATTTGTAGTTCCTTGTACAGCCCACCTACTTCACCCACCCATTTACTGACCTCCTTTAGTACAACATATAGGCAACCTCACTGGATTGGACCTAGCTAAGATTTTAACTCTGTTTGACATTTAATTGCACAACAACATCCACATCTGAAACATGAAATGAGTGGCTAAGTGCTGTGAGTCAGATAGTTATCATATTTGCAGTGCTGTAACATTCGCCTCAGTGCTGGTAAGTCACAACAATGAACCATGAAAAATGTATTGTTAAAGCAGTGTGTCTGTTCTACTAATTCAATGGACTTTACTCCTTCACTGGCTGTCATTATTATGGTCTCATATCACACAATCCTTTGAGCAGATCTCCAATAGGTCATTTTGAGTTTTTAATGTCCAATGATGAACCAACCATAAACATAAAATGTAAATGCTGATAGTGATATAATAACCAAATAGGTTGTATCTACAGGCATCTGGTGCGTTTGTAAATTGCCTCCAGTGTGTCAGGGTGCGCTCTGTGTCATTTGTAAATTCAGAGCGTTGTCAGATTGTCTGTCCATAAATTCAGAGCGTTCGGGGGCATTGAGAGTGCACAGTGGACGCTCTGGCTGAAGAGTAGGGTTGATAAGAGCATTCTGACCTCACAACAGCAGTCAAGCACCCAAGCTAACTGGCTAAAGTTGGCTAGTTTGCTCACTACTTCCAAACACATCAGAGAACACCTCACCTCATTCTGACCATTTTATTCAACCTAGCAGAGCTGGTTAGGCTGTTTTCATGTTATCCAGAGCGTTAGTAAATGTGCTACTGGAAACAATTTAATTATGTTTTGTTGCCAACGTTTACTGATATCAGTCATGCATACAAGTAAAAATTAAAGGAGGAAGCACCAGTGACTCGGTCAATAAAAAAGTGGTCAGATGAAGCAGATGCTAAGCTACAGGACTATTTTGCTAACACAGACTGGAATATGTTCTGCGATTCGTCCGATGGCGTTGAGGAGTACACCACATCAGTCACTGGCTTCATCAATTAGTGCATTGATGACGTCGTTCCCACAGTGACTGTACATACCCCAACCAGAAGCCATGGATTACAGGCAACATCCGCATTGAGCTAAAGGGTAGAGCTGCCGCTTTCAAGGAGCGGGACTCTAAACCGGAAGCTTATAAGAAATCCCGATATGCCCTCCGACAAACCGTCAAACAGGCAAAGCGTCAAAACTGGACTAAGATCGAATCGTACTACACCGGCTCTGACGCTCGTCAAATGTGGCAGGGTTTGCAAACTATTACAGACAACAAAGGGAAACACATCCGAGAGCTGCCCAGTGACACGAGCCTACCAGACAAGATACATTTCTTCTATACTCGCTTCGATGCAGGAAACACTGAAACATGCATGAGAGCATCAGCTGTTCTGGATGACGGCGTGATCAAGCTCTCCGTAGCCGATGAGGGTAAGACCTTCAAACAGGTCAATACTCACAAGGCCGCAGTGCCAGACGGATTACCAGGACGTGTACTCCGAGCATGCGCTGACCAATTTGCAAGTGTCTTCACTGACATTTTCAACCTCTCCCTATCTGAGTCTATAATTCCAACATGTTTCAAGCAGACCACCATAGTCCCTGTTCCCAAGAACACTAAGGTAACCTGCCTAAATGATTACTGACCCGTAGCACTCACGTCTGTTGCCATGAAGTGCTTTCTAAGGCTGGTCATGACTCACATCAATGCCATTTTCCCAGAAACCTAGGCCCACTCCAATTTGCAAACTGCCCCAACAGATCCACAGATGATATTGCACTCCATACTGCCTTTTCACACCTGGACAAAATAAACACCTACGTGAAAATGCTATTCATTGACTTCAGCTCAGCGTTCAACACCATAGTACCCTCAAAGATCATCACTAAGCTAAGGACCCTGGGACTAAACACCTCCCTCTGCAGCTGGATCCTGGACTTCCCGACGGACCGTCCCAAGGTGGTAAGGGTAGGTAACAAAACAGTCCCCTCCTGTACTCCTTGTTCACTCATGACTTTATGCTTGTCTCCACTCCCTCCAGGTGTCGCCCATCTTCCCCATTATCCCCTGTGTATTTATACCTGTGTTCTCTGTTTGTCTGTTGCCAGTTCGTTTTGTTCTTGAAACCTACTAGAATTTGTTCACCTGCACCTGCTTGTTTCTTGCTCCTGTTTTATTTTCCTTCCAGGTTTTGACCGTTATGCCTTCCCTGACCCTGCGCCTGCCTGCTGTTCTGTACTTTACCCCACCTTACTGGATTCTTTGACCCCTACCTGCTCTGACCCTGAGACTGCTTGCTGTTCTGAACCCTTTGCACCCTCTCTGGTTTATTGACCCTTGCCTGCCTTCGACACTGTCAGCATCTGGGTCATACCTGAATCGTGATAGTAGGAACTGGCCACGACTGACCCAACAAACTTGGACCAGCTCTGCAATGCAGGAGTTGCTTTGTGGTCTTATGTAAGGGTTCCAGACCTTGGCTGAACATCACAACCAAGCATTGAACACATTGCTGGAGCAATTCCATGGGTTGTCTACTATGCAGCCTACCACGATGGTTAACTCCCAACTCTTCAGTAAATTGGCTGTTAGCAGCACCGTCGCCCCGGTTTCCTGGGAACCCCGCTTACCTCCCCCGGAGCGCTTCGATGGAGACTCGGCACCTGTTGGGCATTTCTCACTCAGTGTTCACTTATCATCGAGCTGCAGACCTTCTCCGTCCCTTCGGACCACTCTAAAATAGTGTACCTCATCACGCTAATGTCTGGGAGGGCTCTCGCCTGGGCTACGGCAGTATCAGAACAACAGTCGGGCATATGCTCCAGTCTGGAAGAGTTCATGACAGAGATAAAGAAGGTTTTTGATGTTCCATTGCCCGGGAGAGAGGCTCTACAGAAGTTACTCCAGCTTTGGCAAGGCTCCCGCGGTGTGGCATACTAAGCAGTGGATTGCCGCAAGTTGGCAGCTGAGAGTGCCTGGAACCCAGAGGCACTGTTTGACATGATCCTGCACGGAGTTTCAGAGGAAGTATAGGACAAGCTTGTTGCCCGGGAACTACCGATGGATCTTGACTCGCTCATTGCCTTGACCATTCGGATCGATGGGCGACTATGGGAACAAAGGAAGAAGAGGAGATTTGATTTAACTCGCCCATCTCAGGGTTCCACCTCGCCTCCAAGGTATCCCGTAAGTCCCCAAAGGCTCCGTTACTGAGAGAATTCGGGGCTACCTGAGTTTCCCCGGGAGTCTCCGAAGGCTGCCGATTCACCTTTTCCCGAGTCCATACAACTAGGCCTCCAGCTGAACGGCCTTACAGGCTTCACACTAAGAGCTGTCTGTATTGCGAGACTACTGGTTATTTCATCTCCACCTGTCAACTAAAAAAAACAGGCTCACCGGTAGGAGCGGGTATTCGGGTGGGCCATACGGAGAATTTTTCCTCTCGAGGCGATCCAGTTCCCGCTCATTAAGTTTTCTCAGGTTTCCGCGGTATTGGGATTCTCCTGGCTCAAGCAACACAATCCCCGCATTGACTGGTCTGCTGGTGCCGTCTTGGGCTGGAGACTGTTCTGCCACCCCCATTAACTGAAGTCAGCGCATCCTGTCCCGGGACGTCTTCCTGGGGCCTCGGGAAGTTGCCTCTGACCTCTCTGTCATTCCCTCGGTGTACCATGACCTCCGGGAGGTGCTCAGTAAGGCCCAGGCCACTTCGCTTCCCGCCACACTGACCATATGACTGCGGGATTGATCTTCTCCCAGGCATCACTCTGCCCCGGGGACGACTGTACTCTCTGTCTGGTCCGGAGACCAAGGCTATGGAAACCTACATTGAGGACTCCCGATCTGCTTGGTTCATCCGTCCTTCTATCTCCCCCGCCGGTGCAGGGTTCTTCTTTGTGGAAAAAAGGACAAAACCCTGCACCCATGCATCGACTACCGAGGTCTCAACGACATCACGGGGAAGAACCGCTACCCACTACCTCTCATTTCCTCTGCCTTCGAGCCGCTCCAGGAGGCCATTTGTTCTCCAAGCGAGACCTATGGAACGCCTACCACCTGGTAGTACAGGAAAAGGAGGACAGAGCATGCCCCCATTCTCATCGACGGGGCTGTAGTGGGACAGGTTGAGAGCTTTAAGTTCCTTGAGATCCACATCACTAGTCCAAGCACACCAAGACAGTCGTAAAGAGGGCATGACAAAACCTATTCCCACTCAGGAGACTGAAAAGATTTGGCATGTGTCCTCAGATCCTCAAAATGTTCTACAGCTGCAACATCGAGAACATCCTGACGGGTCGCATCACTGCCTGGTATGGCAACTGATTGGCCTCCGACTGCAAGGAACTACAGAGGGTAGTGCGTACGGCCCAGTACATCGCTGGGGACAAGCTTCCTGCCATCCAGGACCTCTATACCAGGTGGTGTCAGAGGAAGGCCCTAAAAATTGACAAAAACTTCTGCCACGCTAGTCATAGACTGTTCTCTCTGCTAACACATGGCAAGCGGTACCAGAGCACCAAGTCTAGGTCCAAGAGGCTTCTACCCCCAAACCATAAGACTGGACATCTAATCAAATGGCTACCCAGACTATTTGCACTGCCCCCCCCCCTCCTTTATGCTGCTGCTACTCTCTGTTATTATCTATGTATATCACATATCACATGTCACTTTAATAACTCGACCTACATGTGCATATCACCTCAATTACCTCGGCTAACCAGTGCCTCATGCACATTGACTCTGTACCGGTACCCCCTGTATATAGCCTCGCTATTGTTATTTTACTGCAGGTCTTTAATTATTTATTACTTTTATCTCATTTTTTGTATTTTTCTTAAAACTGCATTGTTGGTTAAGTATGTAAGTAAGCATTTCACTGTAAGGTCTGTTGTATTCGGCGCATGTGATAAAAATAATTTGATTTGATTCAGCGGGTGTTGAGCGTTCGTAAATTAATTCTGCGCTCAGTCAGACGAGAGTGCTCTGAAATCGGAGGAGATAGCCAGGGAGAATTGCACCCGAATGCACCCATCATACTACATAGTAACTATAAACATGTTACATAGACATCATGTTACACAGTAACCACAGACATCATGTTACATAGTAACCATTGACATCATGTTTCATAGTAACCATAGACATCATGTTTCATAGTAACCATAGACATCATGTCTCATAGTAACCATAGACATCATGTCTCATAGTAACCATAGACATCATGTCACATAGTAACCATAGACATCATATCACATAGTAAACATAGACATCATGCAACATAGTAAACATAGACATCATGTTACATAGTAACCATAGACATCATGTTACATAGTAAACATAGACATCATGTAACATAGTAAACATAGACATCATGTCATATTGTAACCATAGACATCATGTCATATTGTAACCATAGACATCATGTCATATTGTAACCATAGACATCATGTCATATTGTAACTATAGACATCATGTCATATTGTAACTATAGACATCATGTCATATTGTAACCATAGACATCATGTCATATTGAAACCATAGACTTCATGTTACATAGTAACCATAGGCTTCATGTTATATAGTTACCATAGACATCATGTTATATGGTAACCATAAGCATCATGCTACATAGTTACCATAAACATCATGTTGCATAGTAACCATAGACATCATGTTGCATAGTAACCATAGACACGATGTTGCATAGTAACCATAGACATCACACTACATAATTATGTACTTCTATGGTGAGGTATAGAGTTTAAAATCTAATCAGGGAATATATTAAAATGAGCATAATTTAGATGCAATGATATACTGATATGCTTTAATGTTTTGTGCATCAGCTTTTATTATTATTTGTTTATGTTAGTTTTTTTACATTCTGCAACTGGTGTAAAGTGTCCTTAAGTCTGGTCCACCAGCTGAATCTCTCACTGTCTACCATGTAGTAGCAGTAAGTCTGGCCCTGGGATAGTGACCTTGGGTTTCAGATATAAACCTTGACAAAAAGCTTTTATCATTACTACATTGGTGTAGATTTATAATATTGATATAACTTGGTCAGAATCATAGAAATATAATTAATAGACCTATAGAACTAAATTCAGAATGAATGTCTTCTGTCTACTCATATGTCTTAAAGCAATTATACCATGCATTAGTCAAGTCTCTGAATAACCTCCACAAGGTTCAACCATGTCCATTCCGCTTTGTGTATTTCTATGTTAAACCGGTCTTTAAACATAGAGAGGAAGAGTCCATGTTCTCAGGACTACAGGAGCTCTTATTGGTTCAGTCTCAGCACACAGATCAAGATGAGATAGATCAGAGAACACATAGAGACATCTACTGATTGCACCATATTTCAAAGATAGTATATGATGCACACACTGACATACAAACAGATATAAGTAAGGACAGTACAAATGGTGCACACTGTAAAAAAGCCAACTTAACCAATTGCTTAATCAGCATTGTTCTGTGAGTTGGGTGGACTTCAGAAGGACGAGACATTGAGCTAATGGGTGAATGTTTGTTCACTCAACAAACTTTGCTCACAGTGGGCTGAATGTATAAAAACTTGTTGAG
The DNA here is from genome assembly GCF_036934945.1 of Oncorhynchus masou masou. NCBI lineage: Eukaryota > Metazoa > Chordata > Actinopteri > Salmoniformes > Salmonidae > Oncorhynchus > Oncorhynchus masou. Next base: position 42,157,809 of record NC_088212.1, read on the forward strand.
TTGAATTACAATTTAATGTTTGTCTTTGGAAGGCAACACTGTATGTTGGTTCAGCTATATTTCCAAATGTGAAACAAACTCACAATCCTATAGCAGCTGGTTGCCTTACAATTGTACATTGGTTCAACTTTTTTACAGTGCAGGGAGTCAAATAAACATCTCAACTCAATCAACTCAAAGTGCAGGTGTAGCCTAGTTCAACTTCAACACAGGTGGTTAGGGAGATAAAGTCAAGTTGAATTTGAAATGTGTTGATTGATCCATACACTTGTATTACAATGATGAGCCTGCTTACAATAAAGTTGACCATTGCGATGTAGATTAGTTTCCCTTGACTGATATGAGGGGGAGGGGTACTCAATTGTAGACACCTTTAGTTAGTTAATGATGATTTCAGGGGTGCATAGATGAGGGTATAAAGAGGGAGCTGAGGTTGTCTCTACCTTATAGTCATCATGTCTTTCTCAGGGAAATACCAGCTGGAGACACATGACAATTTTGAGCCTTTCATGAAGGCTATTGGTAAGTCTTGCTGTTGTTTGTACATGTGTGACGTGATTAGACTTGGGGTGTTAATTTCAGATGTTGTATTCCTTTCAGTAATGATGTTCAATGGTGATTGCTGATACAACGGTTAATCGAGTAGCAAACAAAGCTAGCACATTAGATTCCTTGGACGCTGAGCAGATGTGATAATTAAGACTTATCATGTTTTATTATCCTTCTGAGAACAACTTCTAGGTCATTGAGGTTTCTGAGAAACTTGCTGAAATTCATGAAGAATTTAATTGCACTTCTCTCTTAGTTTGGGTTAACTCACTTCAAGCACAGATGGGACCCATGGATATTAATCTATTGTGGCATGGTGTCAGTGACTCAAACCTTTGTTCTTGTCCTTTTATCCATGGAATTACTCCACTCTGCCACCAGGATGGATTTGACATGCAATGTTTTTTTTGTAACTCATGCAAAGTGGTTCAATTTTAGTCTATTCAAAGGGAACAAGCACTCATTAGAATAAGGTGTGGACAATTATAGGGCAAGGTCCACACACTTAACAAGAGGATGGCATTTTGTTGACGGCTGAGATCCGCATGTTTTTTTTCTTAGAACGTTACTCATTTTAATATTTTGAGAACATGACTTCAAATAGAATTGAGAATCTACAGAACATTATGCTGGACTACTGTTATTCCCACAGGTGAATGTTCAGGTTTGCTGAACAACTTGAACATTTCCAATGTCAAATGAGTTGAACATTGCCTTAAGTTAAAGGTTTTACCTTTCAGGACATGTTCTGATAAAGTAAGGAAATGCCAAGAAATGTTCCTTAAATGTGCTGACTGTTCCTAAGCAGTTCTGCACATTACCAGAACGGGGTATGCAAAATGGCTCTAACAAACCTATGCCTCTCAGAACGTGAAGCGCTAGCTGACGCATTTAATTTTGTTTCCATATTTTTAAATGAGTTTTGCTTCAGTAATTCAGTGTTCATGTCTGATTTCAAACTTTTTGGTGTATATAAAACGCAATTCATGACTCTCACACTCATGCATGTAGGTCTCCCTGATGAGCTTATCCAGGAGGGCAAAGACATCAAGAGCATCTCTGAGATTGAGGAGACTGGAGACCACTTCAAGGTGACTGTCACCACGGGGACAAAGATCCTCACCAACTCCTTCACCATTGGCCAGGAGACGGCACTCGAGACGCTGACCGGGGAGAGGGTCAATGTGGGTGGCGCATGTCACAACCCAACCATGAGTTTCATACATGTAGCCTGGGTTTATCCATCTCCCTACAAATACAGCCAGTATCTAACTATAAGTTCAGCTGATGTGGGGTCACTATGGTTAGTTCATGTCCCAGTGATGTTGGGTTAGTAGTTACATTATGTCCAAATACTACAGCATTTAAGTCCCCCCCACCCCCCCCCCCCCCCACACACTTTATAGCAGTTTACATGTCATAATCAACTCACACCTGTTGCACACAGTCAAATGTTTTCTCCATATATGGCCATCTGTAGGCCTAATAAATTGGCGCGAGTTGACCGCAAGTTGACCGAACATGCCTAACATTAAACAGCTCTCCTGTTTTCCAGTCTGTGGTGATGAGGGAAGGTAACAAGCTGAAGGTCTCCCTGAAGGGGATCGACTCTGTCACAGAGCTAGCAGATGCAAACACCCTCGTCAACGTGAGTCCGGGGCATAAATGACACTATTTTAGGGTTAATTTATACAGTTAAAAAAAGGGATAGTCTTTGCTGCCCCCTATGTTCTAATTACAGCGGAAGCCTGCTCTACTGGGGTAGAATTACTGAGTAATGATTAAATGGATCTGAGTAATGATTAAATGGATCTAGTACATGCTCTTTCTCTTTTCAGACCATGACTGTCGCGGGCATTGCTTACAAGAGGATCAGCAAACGAATATGATCTACTGCACTGTTTGGATTAATAAAATGTGAAAGCAATGTTCTGTTCTCAAAATATTATTTACGTGGGTAGAACTTCAGGGAAATTTAGGTTCTGCAATGAACTTTCCATTTGAGTTGGAAGAATGTGACTTAACTCAGTGGGATTCAATACAATAGTAAAGTTAATTTAAACAGTATATGCTGCCCAACATATTTCTAAACAATTAACGTGATTACTTAATTTAAATACTGCTGGGCTAAAATTTTATTTTAAGGCTTTGCTGTCACTAGTTTCTCACCGGTGTAGCTGACAAGGGGCTGAAGGTGAGGGTGACTGATTTTCCAGGTATGGTGGGTGAGGAGTAATGACTGTATGGGTTGATTCCTCTGATAATGTGACCTCATCTCCAGGTGTATATACTGTTAGGTCAGTACTTCTGCTGGTGGTTTGTTTCTTGATGTCTGCTTCATTTGGTTTGTTCCTGCTCATTTACTATTTCTTCAGGGACTCCTGCATGCGTATTCTCAACTCCTCTCGGTCTGCAAAGCATGGCGGGATCATGTCAGAGGCATTTCAGTCTTGCAGGTCGTCCCGTGTGTTTCATGTCTTAACTCCAGATCTTTGCTGGGATGTGTGGGTTCTCTGCAGGTTGACATGCCAGTATGTCAACCCCCCCCCCCCCCCCTCTCTAGTTGCCATCCCAAGGGCAAACTGGTTCAGATGGTATAGTTTACTAACAAAGTAATAGTAATCCCTTTTGTACTGTGCAAAAATAGAAATGCAACATGAATTGTTAGTCCCATGTTTCACGTACTGATAATTCGTGAAGTTGTCCTCAAGCACAAATTGCATTTAATGGTTTACATCCCTGTTAGTAAGCATTAATCCTTTAGCCAAGATAATCCAGCCATCTGTTTTGGCATAGCAAGATACTGATTTGAAGGCATGATCATTACATCGGTCCACCTTGCGCTGGGGAGAAGTCACTCAAGTGCTTTTTTTCTTTGTCACAGCGCCAAGGATGTCTCAAGTTCAGGGAGCGTGCAATTGGCATGGTTATTGCAGGAATGGCCACCAGTGGTTGACAGGATTGAATGTTAATTTCTCTACCATTTTAAAGAACTCTGCACTATGTCGAACCGGTCTCCCCACCGCAGACCGTGTACCCACGCCAGCCCTCCACATCTGACTTTACCTACGGGATCATCTGAGAACTGCCACCCGGGCAGCTGATGCAACTGGGTTTGCAGAACTGATGCATTTCTGCTCAAATGGTCAAATCGTCTTGCGGAAGCTCATCTACATGGTCGTCGTGACCAGGGTCTTGACCTAACTGCAGTTCGACGTCGTCGCAGACTCCATTGGGCAAATGCTCAATTTCACTGGCACGCTGGAGAAGTTTACTCTTCACGAGTTTATCAGCGGTTTGCTGACGTGAACAGAGTGCCCCATGTTGACGGTGCGTTTAGGATATGGGTGTGCAAAAGCTACGGACAAACACAATTGCATTTAATCTATGGCAGTTTGAATGTGCAGAAATACCATGACCTGGAGGATTTGGTGTTCAATTTATCTGCCATCACCTCATGTTTCTGCAAGAACGCAAGCCCCCATGTTCCTGGAAGCTGAAAATTTCCCAGTTCTTCCATGTTCTGCATACTCACTTGACATGTCACCCATTGAGCATGTTTGAGATGACAACATTCCACAGGCACTGATGAACAGCATGATCAACTCTCTGCAAAAGTGATGTTGCGCTGCTTGACTTAAATAGTGGTCACACAAGATTCTGACTGGTTTTCTGATCCACGCCCCTATAGATGTGTACAAACACACATAGAAATTGTTGCATTTTATATTTTTGTTCCAAGATTTTACTGAGTTAAAGTGCATTCGGGAAATCGTCAGAAAGTCCCCTTGACTTTTTTGCCATTTTGTTACGTTAGTGTCACGGCTTTTGTTGTGGGAAGGAGGAGCGGACCAAAATGCAGCGTAGTTGTGATTCATTTTATTTAATAAGGAAACTATACACTATTAAACTAACAAATGTACGAAAACCGAACAGCCCTATCTGGTGCAAAACACAGACAGGAACAATCACCCACAAACAGTGAAACCCAGGCTACCTAAATATGGTTCCCAATCAGAGACAATGACTAACACCTGCCTCTGAGAACCATATCAGGCCAGACATAGAAATAGACAAACAAGACATCCAACATAGAATGCCCACTCAGATCACACCCTGACCAACCAAAACATACAAAGTAAACTATGGTCAGGGTGTGACATACAGCCTCATACTGAAATTGATTACATTTTTTTCCCCTCAACAATCTACACACTGCCCCATAATGATAAAGCAAAAACAGGTTTTTAGAAATGTTTGCACATCCTTAGTTACATAAGTATTTCAAACTTTTGCTATAAGACTCAAAATTGAGCTCAGGTGCATCCTGTTTCCTTTGCATAACCTTGACGTTTTTACAACTTGATTGGAGTCCACCAACGGTAACTTCAATTGATTGGACATGATTTGGAAAGGCGCACACCTATATCAGGTCGAAGGAATGTCCGTAAAGCTCCGGGACTGGATTGTGTCAAGGCACAAATCTGGGGGCAATGTATAGAGATCCCTGATGAAAACCTGTTCCAGAGCGCTCAGGATCTCAGACTCGGGCAAAGGTTCACTTTCCAACTAGGAAACAGCCCTAAACACAACCAAGACAATGCGGGAGTGGCTTCGGGACTTTGAGTGGCCCGGACTTGAACCCGATCTTACTTCTTTGGAGAGACCTGAAAATAGCTGTGCAACGATGCTCCCCATCCAGCCCGACAGAGCTTGAGAGGATCTGCAGAGAATAATAGGAGAAACTCCCCAAATACAGGTGTGCCAAGCTTGTAGCGTCATACCCAAAAACTCTTCCTCACATGCTTGTTTGGCGTCAATTCCACTAACGTGCGGTTTGTGGCTAACCTTACTTCGCTACCTGCCAACTTGACGATTTTTACTTTTTAAATGGTTCTTTTTATATTTATTTTTTTTCCCTCCAACTTTTTCATTCAACCTTTTCAACCCGGACGCTTTATCTGGACGTGTTCGTCAGGACCTCCACCAGCCTAAGCTTAGTAGTAACATTTATCTAATTGCAGTTGCTGTACTCATAAAATACAGGAGAACAATCATTTTACGGTGGGGATGGCTGTGCTGCAATTCAAGCTTCAGACGCAATCATTAGGCAAGGGTAAATTAAGTGTCTGAAAGGATGTAACAGCATCAGTACCACCAGTAAGTACATATAGTAGTATAAATCCCCTCGCACAGTCCCTGCAGCCGGACAACTTTCTCATGGCTTCTGGAAGGAAATGCTGTAGGAAAGCTCAACCGGTGTCGGTCATTAAACAAACTTTCAACCGGTTCTCCCCATTAAGCAACGAGTCAGAGGCCGAGCTCTGACAAATAGAAAACCCTAGTCATTGGCAACTCCATTACCCAAAGTATTAGACTTAAAACGAATCAACCTGCGATCATACACTGTTTAACAGGGGGCAGGGCTACCGACTTTAAGGCTAATCTGAAGATGGTGCTGGCTGAGGCTAAAACTGGCGAGTATAGACATATTGTTATCCACGTTGGCACCAACGATATTAGGATGAAACGGTCAGAAGTTACCATGTGCAACATAGCTTCAGTGTGTAAATCAGTTAGAAAGATGTCGGCCTCGAGTAATTGTCTCTGGCCTCCTCCCAGTTAGGGGAATGATGAGCTCTACAGCAGTCTCACAACTCAAATCGCTGGGAAACTGTTTTCTGCCCTTCCCAAAATATATAATTTGTGGATTATTGGCCCTCTTTCTGGGACTCACTCACAAACAGGACCAATCCTGGCCTGCTGAGGAGTGACGGACTCCATCCTAGCTGGCGGGGTGCTCTCATCTTATCTACGATCATTGACAGGGCTCTAACCCTAGTTCCACAATGAGAGAGGGTGCAGGCCAGCCAGGCAGCTTAGTGGAGTCTGCCACTAGCACTGTCAGTGTAGTCAGCTCAGCTATCCCCATTGACATCATGCCTGTGCCTCGGTTAAGGTTGGGCAAAACTTAACATGGCAGTGTACACCTTAGCAATCTCACTTGAATAAAGACCTCCTCCATTCTTGTCATTATTGAAAGAGATTGTGATATCGCAAAATAGGGCTACTTATTGTCAGATCCCTCACTTGCAAGGCAGTCAGTCATTGAACTAAACACTGATCATAATCTTGATGTGATTGGCCTGATTGAAACATTGCTGATGCCTGATGAATTTACTATGTTAAATGAGGCCTCTCCTCCTGGTTATACTAGTGACCATATCCCCGCGCATCCCGCAAAGGTGACGGTGTTTCAGACATTTAAGATAGCAAATTTCAATAAAACATTTTTTTTGCGTCTGCGTCCTTGTCTTTTGAGCTTCTAGTCATGAAATCTATGCAGCCGACTCAATCGCTTTTTATAGGTACTGTTTACAGGCCTCCTGGGTCATATACAACATTCCTCACTGACTTCCCTGAATTCCTATCGGACTTTGTAGTCATAATAATGACAGATAATATTCAAATTTTTGTGACTTTAATATTCACTCACTCCAAAAGGCTTTTGGGTTTTGTCCAACAAATCTCCGGACCTACTCACTGCCACAGTCAGTCTGGACCTAGTGTTGTCCCATGGAATAAATGTTGTGGATCTAAAGGTTGTTCCTCATAATCCTTTAATATCGGACCACCATTTTATTATGTTTGCAATTGCAACAAATAATCTGCTCAGACCCCAACCAAGGATCATCAAAAGCCGTGCAATAAATTCTCGGACAACCCAAAGATTCCTAGATGCCCTTCCAGACTTTCTCCACCTACCAAGGATGCCAGAGTACAAAAATCAGTTAACCACCTAACTGGGGAACTCAATTTAACATTGTGTAATACACTAGATGCAGTCGCACCCCTAAACAAAAAAAACCTTTGTCATAAGAAAACAGCTCCCTGGTATACCCGAGGTCTGAAGCAAGCTTCCAGAAAACTGGAACGATAATGGTCACACAAACCGGAATCTTCCAGCTAGCGTGGAACGACGGTACCATGCATTATTGAAGAGCCCTCACTGCTGCTCGATCATCCTATTTTTCCAACCTAATTGAGGAAAATAAGAACGATCCAAAATGTATTTTTGATATTGTCGCAAAGCTAACTAAAAAGCAGCATTCCCCAAGAGAGGATGGCTTTCACTTTAGCAGTGATAAATTCCTGAACGTCTTTGACGAAAAGATCATGATCATTAGAAAGCAAATTACGGACTCTTCTTTATATCTGCGTATTCCTCCAGAGCTCAGTTGTCCTGAGTTGTGCACCACACTGCCAGGACCTAGGATCAAGGCAGACACTCAAGTTTTCTAATACTATATCTCTTGACACATTGATGAAAATAATCACGGCCTCCAAATCCTCAAGCTGTATACTGGACTTTATTCCAATTAACTACTGAAAAAGCTGCTTTCTGTGCTTGGCCCTCCTAACAGCTCTCTATCCACTGGATGTGTACCAAACTCATTAAAAGTGGCAGTAATAAAGCCTCTCTTGAAAAAATCCAAACTTGACCCAGATAATATAAAATACTCTCAGCCTATTTTGAATCTCCCATTCCTCTCAAAAAAATGAAAAAGTTGTTGCACAGCAACACACTGCCTTCCTGAAGACAATGTATAGAAAACGCTTCAGTCTGGTTTTAGACCCCATCATAGCACTGAGACTGCACGTGTGAAGGTGGTAAATGACTTTTTAATGGCGTCAGGCCGAGGCTCTGTGTCTGTCCTCGTGCTCCTAGGCCGTAGTGCTGCTTTTGATAGCATAGATCACCACATTCCTTTGGAGAGATTGGAAACCCAAATTGGTCTACACCGACAAATTCTGGCCTGGTTTCGATCTCATCTGACGTAAAGATATCAGTTTGTCTCTGTAGATGGTTTGTCCTCTGACAAATCAACTGTAAATTTCGATGTTCCTCAAGGCTCCGTTTTAGGACCACTATTGTTTTCACTATATATTCTAACTCTTTCACTGCTATGCAGACGACACACAGCTGTACATTTCGATGAACCATGGTGAAGCCCCAAAATTTCCCTCACCTGGAAGCCTGTGTTTCAGACATAAGGAAGTGGATGGCAGCAAATGTTTTACTTTTGAACTCGGACAAAACAGAGATGCTAGTTCTAGGTCGCAAGAAGCAAAGAGATTTCTTCTGTTGGATCTGACAATTCATCTTGATGGTTGTACAGTCATCTCAAATTAAACTGTGAAGGACCTCTGCTTTTCCCTGGACCCTAATCTCTCCTTTTACCAACATATCAAGACTGTTTCAAGGACAGCTTTTCTCCATCTACGTAACATTGCAGAAATCAGAAACTTTCTGTCCAAACATTCTGTAAAAAAAATGAATCCATCCTTTTTTCACTTCAAGGTTAGACTACTGCAATGCTCTACTTTCTGGCTACCCGGAGAAAGCACTAAATAATCTTCCTGTCCGGGTTGGCGCCCCCTCCTTGGGTTCGTGCCGTGGGGGAGATCTTTGTGGGTTATACTCGGCCTTGTCTTAAGATAGTACATTGAAGATATCCCTCTGGTGTGGGGGCTGTGCTTTGGCAACGTTGGTGGGGTTATGTCCTGCCTGTTTGGCCCTGTCCTGGGGTATCGTCGGACGGGGCCACATTGTCTCCCGAACCCCGAAAGGTGCAGCGTGGTAAGTGTTCATGGCTTTTAATAATACTCAAAACTGAACACTGAATAACAAAAACACAAAGAAACAACCAAAACAGTTATGACTGGTACAAAGACTGAAAACAACCACCCACAAAACACAAAGGAAAACAGGCTACCTAAATATGGTTCTCAATCAGGGACAACGATAGACAGCTGCCTCTGATTACTATATAAGGCCAAACAGAAATAGAAAATATAGAAAAACTAACATAGACTGCCCACCCCAACTCACGCCCTGACCATACTAAATAAAGACAAAACAAAGGAATAAAGGTCAGAATGTGACACGGGGGCTAGGGTCAGTCTGTTATATATAGAGTATTTCTCCTGTCTTATCTGGGGTCCAGTGTGAATTTAAGTATGCTCTCTCTCACTTTTTCACTCAGAGTACCTAATCCCTAGGACCATGCCTCAGTATTACCTGGCCGGATGACTCCTTGCTGTCCCCAGTCCATCCGGTCCTGCTGCTGCTCCAGTTTCAACTGTTCTGCCTACAGCTATGGAACATTGACCTGTTTCCAGACGTGCTACTTTGTCCCAGACCTGCTGTTTTCAACTCTCTAGAGACAGAGGGAGCGGTGGAGATACTCTGAATGATCGGCAATGAAAATCCAACTGACATTTACTCCTGAGGTGCTGACCTGTTGCACATTCGACAACCACTGTGATTTATTATTATTTGACCCTGCTGGTCATCTATGAACATTTGAACATCTTGGCCATGTTCTGTTATCTCCACCCGGCACAGCCAGAAGAGGACTGGCCACCCCTCATAGCCTGGTTCTTCTCTAGGTTTCTTACTAAGTTCCGGCCTTTCTAGGGAGTTTTTCCTAACCACCATGCTTCTACACCTGCATTGCTTGCTGTTTGCGGTTTTAGGCTGGGTTTCTGTACAGCATTTTGTGCCATCAGCTGATGTAAGAAGGGCTATATAAATAAATGTGATTGATTGATTGACTCAGGGCTGTAATTGCTGCCAAAGGTGATTCAACAAAGAACTGAGTAAAGGGTCTGAATACTTATGTACATGTGATATTTCAGTTTTTTTATTTTTAATACATTTCCAAAGATTTCTAAATGTGTTTTCCCTTTGTCATTATGGGGTATTGTGTGTAGATTGATGGAAAAAGTCAAGGGGTCTGAATACTTTCCAAATGCAATGTACATTTTGCAGTAAATACAACCATGGTACAGTAGTAGCAGATACTGTAACTAATAAATCAATACGGTGATCAAACAAGTTGTATAAGTACAATAGTTTGTCTTTACTTTAACCCATTACCCACTATCTCCTTTCCTCCACCGTGTTCTGGCAGTTTCTCTTCTCTCTCTCTCTCTTTTATATATATATATGACCCTCTGACTAGGTGGGGTGTCAAGTAGGATAGCATAAGGCCAGGTCAGCAGCTGTCCCTGTGCATTCATGGAGGTCCAGGACAGATGCACATCCAATGAGCCCTGCCATGCCTCCGCCTGCATATACATGTCCAGAGATCTGTGGGAACACACAGTAGCAGAGGGATTTGGGTAGGGCCAAATGGAATCAGATGATATCTGAGGAACCATTCATTAGAATTGCAGCTAATTCTGACACATTATTATTAACACCCTACATTTGCTGCCAGTCATTGCTTTGTAATGTCTATTCCACTAACTTTTAATTCTATAGTTGTGTCCCTGTGATATCACCTGGAGCATAATTGAGCACCCTGAGACCTCGTTCCTCCTCAGCCAAGTCTCTGAACAACATCTCTCAGGCAGCCTTCCCTGTACAGTACAGCACCAGTGGAGGCAGGCCTGCACGGAGAACAGAGATGAGTTACCCCAATATCCATGCAAATCTCCTGTGCAAGATTTGTGTGATAGTTCAAGTTGCATGTGAATTTTCTGTAGTTCGTGTTCAACACTAATTGATTATAACCACTCTCTCACCAGCAATCAGCAGCAGAGAGTAGAAACAGGAAGAGAGCAAGAAGGCATCTCACCGGTGTTGTTGATGAGCGGCATATGATCGATATTGAGCGTGACCTCTTCCCGGACAACCCAATCTCCTCCACCCCCTCTCTCCTGCTCAGGTCTGCAGGAACACAGCAGACCACCAGCCCCCCCTGAACCACCACAGAATCCTCCAGATCCTCCCTCTGCAATCTTAGCTGGTCCCCAGACCGAGCCAGCAGGAGAAAGACCGGGCCAGGCTGGAGCCTTGCACACCACCTGGTAGATCAAATACATTGGGGAGTATTTATAGTTACTGTACTTTTCTGACAGTGGTCTGGTTTCTCCACAGATGGATTGACGGACAGACAGAAACAAAGAAAGAACTCACCTGCATTGCCATTATGCGGCCAAAGCCGCGCTGTTGGAGTCAGAAAAGAGGAGGCTGGACATGGACATCAGATCAGCCTGCATCCTCGGACTAGAAAGGAACAAAGAGAGAGATTAGCGCTGATGAGTGGAGGAGAGGAGAATATGCAACGAGAGGGATTGTGGGTTTTGCCGATGAGAGATGAGTGTCTTTTATGATGGAATGGGCATTGCACTCAGGCAGAACTAACACTATCTTGTGTGGATGCTATATTTTGCATGACTTAATGTCTTAAGATACATCCTGAGATATCGATTAGATGTTGTTAGTTGGCCAGTTTAATATTGTGTCACAGAATGTTACGTGTCATGAAATGGGAAAACATTATGATTCTTTTCATCCATGACAAACAAATTGACAAACAATATTTTTCATTTTGTGAATAATATGTTAAAGGGACTCAGATTTGAAGGAAATTGACAGGATATGACATATTTAAAGGTATCATTAACATACTGTATGACCTATATGAGATATGGGCAATTCCACAGTAACAGGGGGATGCTGAGACTCAGTTTTTTTAACTTTCACGTGCCAATCCCCCACACTTTCCTCTTGTCCCATAACCCTTGCTTCATGTACACTAACAACAGAGCTGCCAGCTATAGAGGACACTGACACGACCAGTGCAAACCATGAGGCACATCAACTTAAAAAATAAAAAAAACTATGTAGCTGCACGCTAGTAAACAAATGCAGTTAATTATGGGTTTTCACTTTTTCACTTAACAGCCTGTGTTTACTGTAGGCTACGCATATAACAATGTTAACCTCACAATATCTTTTTTTTATAGCAGAACATTAATGTGGCTATCTCCCTTCTATGTTCGTATCCATAACCACATCCTAGGATGCATCTCCAACCTGCCTTAGTCACCATGCAGATTGCAGCCTCCACACATGGTGCAGTCAGACAATGCATTATTTCCGGGTTTCAGGTTATCACTGATCTCTCTGTTTCCTGTCAACTTATGGCACCTGTTATGTCACATTTCAGTGTCACCTTCATTTCTATTACATAAAGGATATCCAGTTCTTTTGGGATCGAGATAAAACTGGGCAATACGTTCTTCTTCTTCTTCACATACACTCTCATCCCTCTCCTCTTCCGTGCTGCATTGCAACCCCTTCCCCATCTGCTTGACATGATCACAGAGCAGACGAAGCATGTTTCCATGGCAACTCCAACGTGTTGGTATCACTTGAGAGAGATTGTCATGTTTGGGGCTCCATTCATCTCTGTTACCCTGAAGTACAATTCTCCAGAAAGTTTGTCACGGCTTGTTTTACACAGAATCTGTTTAAGAGCAATTAGGGCTCCATAGAGTTATCAGAATGTTCGGCTATATTAGGCTACATCCACAAGGTTTCCAGCATGCTTCTAATTAGCATGATGTCCTTTAATAACTAAATTTGCCCTTGCACTCCTAAACAACGCAATTTTTAGAGAATTTGGCAAAGGTTAAAGTCTACAAAACTTAGTCCACTCTGTATCATATTCTAGTTTGGGATTTTTTTATTTTGTATTTAACCTTTAACTAGGCAAGTCAGTTAGGAACAAATTATTATTTAAAATGACGGACTGGAAACTGAAAACTGTATTGAAAAACTGTATTCACTGATGAGAAAATTTGCAGAATGTCGGCCAAAATCCATCTCACTCTATCTTCTACCACTTCCAGCCACTGGGCTTCCTCTCAGCACCATATTTGGTAGTGAGTGGAAACGCCAACCGAATGCTTCACATTTATACATCCAGTGAAATATCTGTCTCGTTGTTCTATCTGTGGCAAAACTGTCCCTCACGCTCTCAGCTAATGGTTATCCATCCATATGCTGCGTTCATAAGTTGGAAACTCAGAAAATATTACTGGAAACTGGAAACGAGTAACGAGTTGTGTGCGTTCATGTGCTTTGAACCCGTTGAGAATGGCTAACGGCAATAGCTATCATGCTCACAAACAAATGATAGTGTTCAAAAAACATATTAATTGATTGTTTTTTTATAAATAATGTTTTGTTGTTGCATATAACTGCCGAAAATGATGAGTTCAGCATGAAAGAGTCGAAGCCATAGAGATATATAGAGGACTCTTTATTTTTTAATTAAAAAAAAATATTTAACCTTTATTTAACTTCTTGAAACTCCCCATCCCGGATCCGGGTTTGTGACTAAAGCCTCAGGCTCATTAGCATAACGCAACGTTAACGATTTCTGAAAATCGCAAATAAAATGAAAATAATGCGTCTGCTCTCAAGCTTAGCCTTTTCTTAACAACACTGTCATCTCAGATTTTCAAAATATGCTTTTGAACCATAGAAATTGACTAATTTGTGTAAGAGTATGCAAAGCTAGCATAGCATTTTGAGTAGCATTTAGCACGCAACATTTTCACAAAAACCAGATAACCAAATAAATAAAATCATTTACCTTTGAAGAGCTTCGGATGTTTTCAATGAGGAGACTCTCAGTTACATACCAAATGCGCAGTTTTTCCTGAAAGCGTCTGTGTGTAGGAGAAATCGTACATTGCGTCTGGCTACCGAAACGAACCGAAAATTCAGTCACCTACAACGTAAAACTTTTTCCGGATTAACTACATAATATCGACCAAACATGGCAAACGTTGTTTGGAATCAATCCTCAAGGTGTTTTTTCACATATCTCTTCATTGATATGCAGTTCGTGGAAGCTTGCTTTCCTCTCTGTATCGCATGGAAAAATACTGGCAGGTGACTTTGCGCACCAATTTCGGCGCAGACACCGGGCGGACACCTGGTAAATGTGGTCTCTTATGGTCAATCTTCCAATGATCTGCCCACAAATACGTCACAATGCTGCAGACACCTTGGGGAAACGACAGAAAGGGTTGACTCACTCCTCTCGCATTCACAGCCATATAAGGAGACAATGGAAAACAGAGCCTCAAAAATCCTTGTCATTTCCTGGATGCCATCTCATCTTGGTTTTGCCTGAAGCTCACGATTTCTGGACACGTCAGAGTGTTTTCTTTCGAATGGTATCAATTATATGCATAGTCGAGCATCTTTTTGTGACAAAATATCTTGTTTAAAACGGGAACGTTTTTCATCCAAAAATGAAATAGCGCCCCCATAGATGTAAGAGGTTAACCAGGTAGGCCAGTTGAGAACAAGTTCTCATTTGCAACTGTGACCTGGCCAAGATAAAGCAAAGCAGTTTGACACAAACAACAACACAGAGTTACACATGGAATAAACAAACATACAGTCAATAACACAATAGAAAAGTCTATATACAGTGTGTGCAAATGAGGTAAGATTAGGGAGGTAAGGCAATAAATAGGCCGTAGTGGTGAAGTAATTACAATTTAGCAATTAAACACTGGAGTGACAGATGTGCAGAAGATGAATGTGCAAGTAAAGATACTGGGGTGCAATGGAGCAAAAAATATAACAATATGGGGATGAGGTAGTTGGATGGGCTATTTACAGGTGGGCTATGTACAGGTGCAATGATCTGTAAACTGCTCAAACAGCTGATGCTTAAAGTTAGTGAGGGAGATATGAGTCTCCAGCTTCAGTGATTTTTGCAATTCGTTCCAGTCATTGGCAGCAGAGAACTGGAAGGAAAGGCGGCCAAAGGAGGAATTGGCTTTGGGGGTGACCAGTAAAATATACCTTGCTGGAGAGGGTGGTATTGGTGGGTGCTGCTATGGTGACCAATGAGCTGAGATAAGGTGGGGCATTACCTAGCAAAGAGTTATAGATGACCTGGAGCCAGTAGTGGGTTTGGTGACAAATATGAAGCGAGGGCCAGCCAACGAGAGCCAGCTAACGAGAGCATACAGGTCGCAGTGGTGGGTGGTATATTGGGCTTTGGTGACACAACGGGTGTCACTGTGATAGACTGCATCCAGTTTTGGTAATTAGAGTGTTGGAGGCTATTTTGTAAAGAACATTGCCGAAGTCAAGGATAGTAATTTTTATGAGGGTATGTTTGGCAGCATGAGTGAAGGATGCTTTGTTGCAAAATAGGAATCCGATTCTAGATTTCATTTTGGATTGGAGATGCTTAATGTGAGTCTGGAAGGAGAGTGTAAAGTCTAGCCAGACACCTAGGTATTTGTAGTTGTCCACATATTCTAAGTCCGAACCGTCCAGAGTAGTGATGCTAGACGAGCGGGCAGGTGCGGGCAGCGATCGGTTGAAGAGCATGCATTTAGTTTTACTTGCTTTTAAGAGCAGTTGAAGGCCACAGAAGGAGAGTTGTATGGAGGTTAGTTAACACAGTGTCCAAAGAAGGGACAGAAGTATACAGACTGGTTTCGTCTGAGTAGAGGTGGATCTGAGAATCACCCGCAGCAAGAGCGACATCATTGATGTATACAGAGAAAAGAGACGGCCTGAGAATTGAACCCTGTGGCATCCACATAGAGACTGCCAGAGGTCCGGACAACAGGCCTTCTGACTTGACTTTCGAAGAACTTAGAAAGGAAGGGTGGGATAGATATAGGTCTGTAACAGTTTGGGTCTAGAGTGTCTCCCCCTTTGAAGAGGGGGATGACCTCGGCAGCTTTCCAATGGAAAGCTTCTTTGGTAATTTCAGACGATACAAAAGAGAGGTTGAACAGGCTAGTAATAAGGGTTGCAACAATTGCAGTGGATATTTTAGAAAGAGAAGGTCCAGATTGTCTAGCCCAGTTGATTAGTAGGGGTCCAGATTTTACAGCTCTTTCAGAACATCAGTTATCTGGATTTGGGTGAAGGAGAAATGGGGGAAGCTTAGGCAAGTTGTGTGCATTATATCATCTGTGACTGCATGGGCAGCGCGTGGAGGCTATAACTCAGAGGAATCCCTCCCCAGTTCACTACTTTGACTAATTAAAATGTCGGAAGCATGGTGGAAGCCCTCAAAGGCCCTGCCCATGCTAAAATTGCATTTTTGCCACTAGAGGCCTCTATCATTCTCTATGGGTGGGGCTCAGAGATGGCAAGAATTTCCCATTATTTTCTCATTGGAGGGGCCGTCAAGTGGATTATTCCCAGTGGTATGCTGGTATTTGCACATTTGCACCTAGAGTCAATAATACTGGTAGAAATATATCCCAAATTCCTTTAATTGCGCCATCCCAGACAAATTGTATTTAAAGGACTATAGGTGGTCAAAAATATGATTACAGCTATTTCCAATACTTTTGATTGATAGATGATGACAGTAGCCTGTAGTCTTTGCTCTTGTATGGTTGAGTGGTGCAAAAAGGGGCGTTTCTGTCGTGCAGAAGAATAGGCGTGTCTTGGTTGTTTGGTTACAGCTGATTATCGCGTCATCTGCTGCCTCCATCATCAATACAACACCGACTGCGACTATTAGCGGGGGAAAAAAACATCCACTGACAACATTTCATTATCCTTCAGAACCGACCGGAACGGGGCCAAGGCTATTTTTAACGAACAAACGGCTGTTACGATCATCGTGTCTCGAAACCAACAGTGGTGCTGAAAACAGTGAGTAGGCTATGTTATAGACAGGGCATACGGATGTAATGGTTCGATACGGTATCCCAGGCTACATCAAAGCGGCTCAGACAATGACAAATACGTGTTATTTGACTTCAACTGTAATCATTTCAATCTAATAATAACTGTTCGTGTTTCAGGAAACCCAGTCGTGCTTTTCGAATCCTGATATAGTCACGTTGAGATGGAGAGAGAAGGTGGGAGGGATGAGAGATGTGGATAGAATCACGGGTGAGAGTAAAGGAGACCATATCAGTAGAGAGATCGTGTGTTAGTTAGGCTGCTACTATAGCTTATCCGAGTGGAATTAAATAGTGTAGAAGGACATGGAGTGGGGGTTATAGCCTATCTGGCAGGAGCGACTCATTCTTTCTCTCTCTCTCTCTCTCTCTCTCTCTCTCTCATCTTCTCTTCCTCTCTCATGTCAATGCATTGAGGGTACTGTTGAATACTGTATGCCGTCACACATTGCAGTCTGTAATGTCTTGACCGCAGGGGAGAGTTGGTTAGCAATCGCTCCATCTAAATTTCATTGCAGATTGAAAGGTACAAGAGTAGCAAGATGTAACCTGGTGTAGTTGTCCACAATTGTGTACCTACGCACACACAACCACACTTCATAGCAGCACGTGCCTCTTTGCCGCGCTCTCACTCACTGCCTTGTAGGCAGGACCTAAGCGCCCACTCAAGCTGCACAAAGATACGCACTCGCGCACACACACACACATTCACACACACACATGAGTAATTTATAAGTTCAGAAACAACCTGAATAGTAACTAATAGTAACTGAATGTTTGCTATTCTGCACAGTTCATTGCTCAATCTTGGTCAGGTCCTTATTGTAAAAGATAATGTGTTCGCAATGTCTTACCTGGTGAAATAAAGGCTAAATAAATATAAATATTGGACGTTGCATACAGTGGTTGCTCCACTAAAATATTTGCGATTTTGCTGCTGTACTTAGAGGTAATTTATGGTTTAGTACAATACCCTGCGTCATCACTTCATTGTTCCAGACCAGCACAAGGGGGAGTTAGAGCACTGA
Organism: Oncorhynchus masou masou; assembly: GCF_036934945.1. Classification (NCBI taxonomy): domain Eukaryota; kingdom Metazoa; phylum Chordata; class Actinopteri; order Salmoniformes; family Salmonidae; genus Oncorhynchus; species Oncorhynchus masou. The sequence continues at coordinate 42,175,931 of NC_088212.1, forward strand.
TTATGCTTTTGGGGCCTACTGTCTCTCTAACTGACAATGAATGGGTGACATAAACCTAAATAGAAACTGATAATTGTGCACGACTTCAGTATTACTTACTTAAACTGCAGTTACACTAAGGTTTTTATTATTTTATTTTATTAGAATTATTTTGCTCTTACTGTAGTAGTGTAGCCCACTCCCGACCGGTCACATTGTACAGAGTGGTGCAACGGTCTAAGACGCTGCATAGCAGTGCAAGCTGTGCTGATGCTGGTTCAATACCTGTGCCGGCCTTGACTGGGGGACTCATGAGACGACTGTAGGTGTTTGGTTTCTCTCCCTCTAAAAAAATAAATTGTCACACCCTGATCTGTTTTGCCTTTTGGGGATTTTCTCCACCCCCCTCCAGGTGTCGCCCATCTTCCCCATTATCCCCTGTGTATTTATACCTGTGTTCTCTGTTTGTCTGTTGCCAGTTCCTTTTGTTTCGTCAAGCCTACCATCGTTTTCCCCTCTGTTCTTGTCTCTCGATTGTTCCTGTTTTCTAGTTTTCTGCCTGCCCAGACCCTGAGCCTGCCTGCATTCCTGTACCTTTGCCACACCTATCTGGATTACTCCGCCCCTGCCTGTCTTGACCTGTCGTTTGCCTGCCCCTGTTGATTTAATAAACTGTTGCTAATTCAACATTGTCTGCATCTGGGTCTTACCTGAAACGTGATATAAATAAATAATTCTAAATAGCAAACTGGCTTTATTTACAAATTAGTAAAAATGTCACCCGATGTTCAAGAATGGCCTTTTTCTCACTCATTTTACGTTATATGGAATAATCTCCAAAATATTGTTATTTTTTAAATAAACTATTATTATTCATTTTGAATTATATAAAAGCATGGAGCCACACTGGGTAGCACAGAGTAACACTGTAAGGGTCACTGTAAGGGAGCTGACTAGGGAAATGTTCCCGCTGTTCTTAGTGCCAGTCTGCACTAAGTCAAACTAAAACAATGTAACTAATAATGTCATCTTTATGCTTTCGTTAATTAAATAATGATAAAAGATACTCTTTTAGAAGCCGATGTTTATTTAGTTATGGATCCATAATGAATTACTATGAAGGAATAAATATCACTGAATTACAGAAATATTGGAACAAAGTTGTCTAATGCAGGTAAACAAATGGTTGTTTACTGGAAAATACTTTTTCAAACTCACACGGTCACGTTGTACAGTGCCATTATGGCTATTAGCAGGTAGTTGGACAATAGACTTGCCTAGAAGGAGGGTAGGGGGATAATTCTATCGTCAAATGTATTTCTTAGTTAGGTTGGCTGTTTCACAACCGGCCATGATTGGTTGCAATTTCAGTTTAATCCACCAGAAAAGACTAAACAAATTATACTACAAAATGTATTATTATAATGAATCACATCCAACCGTGATTGGGAGTCCCATAGGGACTTTGCCTTTACAAATATTATTTTGGCCATTATTCAGATTACAATCGCTCACTTTTGTTTTTTTGAAAACAAAATAACCTCCAAAATAGTGTTATATATTATCAAGTTGATGGCACAGTCATTTAATATATATATATATATATCACCTTTATTTAACCAGGTAGGCCAGTTTAACCAGGTAGGCCAGTTGAGAAGTTCTCATTTACAACTGCGACCTGGCCAAGATAAAGCAAAGCAGTGCGACACAAACAACAACACAGAGTTACACATGGAATAGGGACAATAGGGAAAAAAATCTATATACAGTGTGTGCAAATGGCGTGAGGAGGAAATAAATAGGCCATAGTAGCGAAGTAATTACAATTTAGCAAATGAACACTGGAGTGATAGATGTGCAGATGATGATGTGCAAGTAGAAATACTTGTGTGCAAAAGAGCAAAACAGTAAATATAAACAATATGGGGATGAGGTAGGTAGATTGGATGGGCTATTTACAGATAGGCTGTGCGCAGCTGTAGTGATCGGTTAGCTGCTCCGATAGCTGATGTTTATAGTTAGTGAGGGAGATATAAGTCTCCAACTTCAGCGATTTTTGCAATTCATTCCAGTCATTGGCAGCAGAGAACTGGAAGGAAAGGCGGCCAAAGAGGTGTTAGCTTTGGGGATGGCCAGTGAGATATACCTGCTGGAGCACGTGCTACGAGTGGGTGTTGTTATCGTGACCAGTGAGCTGAGTTAAGGTAGAGCTTTACCTAGCAAAGACTTATAGATGACCTGGAGCCAGTGGGTCTGGCGACGAATATGTAACGAGGGCCAGCCGACGAGAGCATACAGGTCGCTGGTATTTGTAGTTGGCCACATATTCTAAGTAAGAACCGTCCAGAGTAGTGGTGCTAGTCGGGCGGGCGGGTGCGGGCAGCGATCGGTTGAAAAGCATGCATTTAGTTTTACTAGCGTTTAAGAGCAGTTGGAGGCCATGGAAGGAGTGTTGTATGGCATTGAAGATTGTTTGGAGGTTTATTAACAGTGTCCAAAGAAGGGCCAGATGTATACAGAATGGTGTTGTCTGCGTAGAGGTGGATCAGAGAATCACCCACAGCAAGAGCGACATCGTTGATATATACAGAGAAAAGAGTCGGCCCGAGAATTGAACCCTGTGGTACCCCCCATAGAGACTGCCAGAGGTCAGGACAACAGGCCCTCTGATTTGACACACTGAACTCTATCTGAGAAGTAGTTAGTGAACCAGGCGAGGCAGTCATTAGAGAAACCAAGGCTGTTGAGTCTGCCGATAAGAATACAGTGATTGACAGAGTCGAAAGCCTTGGCCAGGTCGATGAAGACGGCTGCACAGTACTGTCTTTTATCGATGGCGGTTATGATATCGTTTAGTACCTAGAGCGTGGCTGAGGTGCCCCCGTAACCAGCTCGGAAACCGGATTGCACAGCGGAGAAGGTACGGTGGGATTCGAAATGGTCAGTGATCTGTTTATTATCTTGGCGGCACCTATATAAAGCTGAGTGACTCAAAATAAATAAGTACCAACATTCTTTCTGATAGTCTTTATCAAAGAAATGTTTTGGTTATTCTGACCTGGACACCATGCACAATATTATAATAACCCATTTTGGTCTATTAGCATAACAATATACCTTGACCAACACCTGTCTGTATTTTGGTCATTTGTGGATGGGGCCTCCCCAGTGGCGCAGCTGTCTAAATCACCACATCGCAATGCAAAATGTGTTGCTACAGATACCCGTGCCGGCCGCCACCGGGAGACCCATGAGGCGGCTTTTGGTTTTAATTTAGAATCTTTCAATCCTCTATATGTAATTATTTGCGGAGAGTCACGTCATATTTTTCAATATACTGTAGGCCTACCGTAGGCGACATGAGTCTCACTCGTGTTGAGTAATGTGCTGTTAAAAGTGGTGTAGGTCTTATTTATTTAAAGAGCATATTGAAGTCTAGAAGGATTTGAAGCAATAAGCCTACAACTATTTTAGCACTGTTTTGCGCTGCTCTGAGACAAGCATGGGGACTGGTCTTGATAAATCAATGAGATATTTATTTTCACTGAATCTCCGTTTGGATATTGGTTAGACTAGAATTAGAAAATTTGTGTGTAGAAATGTTATGCTCTTAGGGTAACCTTTATTTAACTAGGCAAGTCCATTAAGAACAAATTCTTATTTACAAGGACTCCTTCCTTCCTGTCGGGGAAATTGAACCCCAGTCTCCCACGTGCCCGCACAACACAGGGATTCTTTAGCTAAATGAAGTACTGTAGCCTACTCCCGACCGTCACATTGTACAGTGAAATATTTTCCGTTCCATCCTAACGGAAACCCAGAGGGTTCGTTTTTCTTGGAATAGAAACACCATAATATTAATCTAATTAATTAAGCAACATTTCTTAAAATCAGTCCCATATACTTTATTCTTACAAAAAAAAGGTTTTACATTCTCTCGTACAGCCTTTATTGAAGACTATCAAATGCTTCTCTTAGATGCCCTCTGGTGGTCAAACTAGCACTAACTAGCATTAATGGTACCAGTGGTTGGCACTTAAATAACCTGCCATAGAATTCTGTGGCACCACGCAAGCTGTGCTGCAGTAGGCTGCACTTTTAAAGGACGAACCACTGTACTACAACACCATTTGACCGGAACTGTTATATTTTTAAACATTGTATTTCACTGTGTAGCATAATTGTTTAGACAGATGATCCAACCTCATTCATAGACGTCAGTGTAAATACCTGTATTACTGGCTCTGCCTTCTGCTACCATCTGGATGAACAGTCTATTTGCATGAGGGTACTTATGAAGAGCACATTATTAACTTCTCTCTCTCTTCCTCCTCCTCCTCCTCCTCCTCCTCCTCCTCCTCCTCCTCCTCCTCAGTGTGTGTGCCTCCAGTACCTCCTTTAGCCCTTGATGACCCACACTGCTTCCCAGTGTGTGAGGCTGAGTGACTCTCTGTCCCCTCTAACCCCTCACCCCTGACCCCTCATCATGGGCAGTGTGGGTAGTGGAGTGGCAGGGGAGCAGGAGTTTGCCATGAAGTCCGTGGGCACTAGGACCACCCTGCCTCGCGCTCCGCACCTGTCTCGCCGTTGCCCTGCCGACCGTAGCTGCAGCGCCGAACGACTCCCCCCACTCCCAGCGACAGCCTCCGAGGGAACCGCGTCTAGTGAAGAACGAGGAAGTATTAGTATTGGGACCGTAACTGGGAAAGACCGGCCCCCGGACTCTGACACAGACCGTACCGCTACAACTGCATCCAACTGTGACCGGGGGGATACAGGGATGGGATACGGAAATGGAGCAGGAAGGAGGGAGAGTGGAGAGAGGGAGAGTGGAGGGAGGGAAAGGGAGAGTAGAGAGAAGGATAGGGAGAGTAGAGAGTGGGAGAAAGAGAGGGAGAGAGAAAGGGAGTGGGAGAGGGAAAGAGAAAAGGAGAGGGCAGAAAGGGATGGAGACAGGGTAGAGAGGGAGAGGGATAGAGAGCGGGAGAGAGAGAGGGTAGAGAGGACGAGAGAGAGGGTTGAGAGAGCGAGGGAAAGAGAGCCACAAGGAGGGGTTGTGAGTCTGGATGTATGCAGTAACTTGGTGGGACTGGGGGGAAATGATATTGGTACTGGGATGACCCCCCACCAACAAAGAGACACTGGAGGGACCAAAACAGACAATCACAACAACCCTCCAAACCACAACCCACCCAAAATCCTGCCTGTCTCTGGCAAACTAGAGCAGGTATGTTCCTTTTCTCAAACAATTATGTTTGTAGCTAGGGTCATGTGGCTTATTGGCATAGTGAGTTAGTTCACAATTAGATCACAGCAAAACCAGGGTTGTGTGGGTTTGATTCCTGCATGGGACACATACTCTGCTGTATCCCTATATCATTGCAGTTACATAAAGATTTTATAATTACACTGTTATACAATTACTTGACTATCTTATAATAACTGATGAAATAGAATTTGACATGGTGAAAAGGTCTTACAAATAAATATTGCCATAGTATTTCATAATGATTTCTAGTGTTTACTGATTTAAGACATTGACGTAAAGGCTTTAAATGAGAATAACGGCACATTTCGGAAATCAAAGTGCACATCTCGGTCACTCGGAGAAAACGCTCACTTCAGCTCTAGATAGAACTTAGCTCTGTCACAGGGAAAATACTCCATTCGGCAAGTCCAGTCGATTGTGAGATATGGCATATACATTTTATGTCATAAATTTGGGTCATTGGTTCACTATTTTACCTTTTCTGAGATCTCTGCCAAGCAAGGCGGTAACCGCAGCTAACTCATGCAACAACACACGCACGAGGGTTGCTCCTCATGAACACAACACCGGCAGTTTTCAAAATAGCCTAAATCAGACTTTAGCACATCCCCCGACCCAACACAACACCCCTCAGTAGTAGCCTATTTCATTTGTCTTTTTCAATGCTCTGGAAACCAATCAGAAAATGCTGTACACTAAAGATGGTATTGTAGCCACACAAATACAATAGAAGATAATTGTCGATCTCATCAGAAACACTGATCACAACCTTTATCTCCTAAATTATGTCACTGGTGTAATTTTGTTAGAATTTTGGAATATATAAGGTTTTTGCCAGTTTCGAGTCCCGTAAGCGAAACAACACAGCTGAAGCAAAGTTTCACCCAAATTTGTATTTATTCTTTTTATATATTTTTTGTAATTTTACCTCCTTTTTTTCTCATCAATTTCCCGATATTACGATCTTGTCTCGTCACTGCAACTCCCCAACTGGCTCGGGAGAGGCGAAGGTCAAGTCATGCGTCCCGCCAAACATGACCCGCCAAACCGTGCTTCTTAACACCCGCTCGCTTAACCCGGAAGTCAGCCGCACCAATGTGTCAGAGAAAACACAGTTCAACTGACGACTGAAGTCAGCCTGCAGGCGCCCGGGCCCGCCACAAGGAGTCGCTAGAGCGCAATGAGCCAAGTAAAGCCCCCCCGGCCAAACCCTCCCCTAACCCGGATGACACTGGACCTATTGGGTGCCTCCCTATGGGACTCCCAATCCCGGCCGGTTGTTATACAGTCTGGGATCAATCTCCAGGCTGTAGTGACGGCGCAACACTGCAATGCTGTGCCTTAGACCGCTGTGCCACTCTGGAGGTGTTTCACCCACATTTTCGATAAGAAAATATCCACCTAGCTTTCTGTCATATCACCCATCCAAATCAAATAATTCCATGTGTTTGCCTTTTGTCTTTGTAAACTTGTACATAGCCTGTTCCATGATATGGGGTAATCCAATGAGCAACACTGCAGCTGATGATTGCAGTGATCATTATTCATCACATATGCTATATATAATCAATACACAACTTTGAAGGAGTAGGGTATTTGATGCAAACATAGGCTGTAAGAATACTTTTTTTCATTTTATAAAATTAGCCTACATTTTCACATTCTCTTGCTCGCTCGAGGAAGGCAATTTGTCCCTGCTTGCAAACAGAATCTCCTGCATAATTTCTGTAAATTATTGTCATTATTCTACCAATTTGTAAATGTTGGCTCATAATAAATGTAAATAAATCATATTTGATCTACCCCAATGAGCATCAATCACATACTGCATCTACTGTATCTATTATATCTGCACAAAATGTTCTTTCCAATGATATGTTTGCTATCAGCTGGCTACTGTAGAAAAGTTAGAATGTCATGAAACATTTGTTGCATAACTTAGCCTTTTAGCCCATATGTGTCATGCTATGAAGTAGACAATTATGTGGCACACTCAGTAGTCTTTCCCTCTCATTTTAGTAGATATATTTTGCTGTAATCATCTGATCACACCATGCAACGAGGGATGTAGCCTACAGTCAGAGAGGGAAGATGGACAATGTTGACAGGCAGGTTAAATTATGTCCAATGGGGTTGCAAGCTTAAAGTGTGAGGCGGGATTAGGTCGGCTCCTTTCCTCTTTGCTTGGCAGAGATCTCAGAAAAGGTCAAATTGTGAACCAGCGAGCCAAATTTATCACATATCTCACAATCGGTTGGACTTCCCAAATGTAGTATTTTTGCTGTGACAGGACGTTTATATTTTTCATAGATTTACATTATTCCACAAAGTTTTCTCTAGCGCTGCAGTGAGTGTGGGATGTCTAACCCTGTGACATTGCTCTGCCTCTACCTCGCTCTATCTGAGTGAGAGATGTTCGCACTTTGACAGACAGTCCATCAACGAGTCAGGGGGGTTTAGGAACATAGACACATTTTTTTCCTTCGAAATTTGCTGTTATTCCCCTTTAATGTGTTGTTTTGCTAACAGTTTCCTCTCCTGTTTCTTTATAACCATCTCTACCCATATCGCTCTTTACCCAAATCTCTCTCTCCTTCCTCCCCCTTTGCCTTCAACTCTCTAGAACAACTCCGGGCTGGTTCGTCCTTCTGCATTCAAACCAGTGGTTCCCAAAAGCTTTCACTCCATGCAGAACCTCGTAGGCCAAACCAGTAGTGGTGAGCGTAGGGGTGCGGGGGGGCGTAGAGAAGGAGGAGCAGGGGGAGGAGAACCAGGGGCAGTTCCAGAGGCCCTCCTTCTAGACCAGGACAGCCCAGGAAGAGGCAGCATCCGGGCAGAGGGAGCAGGGGGGGGTGAGGGTAAAGGAGGGGTCCAGGGGGGATGTCAGATTCGGGGAGAAACTCCTTGACCAGCCTGCCCACCTACACAGGCACTGGGTCGGGCTATGTGCCCCCAGCAGCCCTGGGTACTCTAAGTGCTTCTACCAGCCATATCAACAGACTGGGGACCACAGCTGGAGCTGCAGTGGCTCAGGACAAGCTGGAGAAACCAGGCTACCAGGTGGGTAGGGTCTTTTGAACATAATTACAGACACTGCAGTCGACTCCAAATGAGTTCACATTTGATAAGCATTAACATACTTTTAGCGTAGTGCAGTTTACCAGCAGCAATTCATATACTGTACATTGCTTTTACTTGTTCTGGGTATCTGCACCTATCCAGTTTGGTACCAGTCCAGTGTGGACTGTATATGAATCTATGTGAGACTATTCCAGAATGGGCTGAGTGCCTCGGACAGTGGCCACTCCTCTTCAGGAAAGAGCTCCTCATCCTATCAGAGGCTTAGCCACCTGGGGGACACCCCAGCACCCCTTCGCCCCTCGCCTTCCTCTGATGACGTCATCCAAGACCTGGAGGACCGGCTCTGGGAGAAGGAACAAGAGGTGAGAGGTGAAAGGTCATTTAGTGGTCAAGGGTTATTTATTTTAGTAGATTTCATGGATGTAGCAATTGCTTCAGTCAGTGCCAACAATCCTTCCCTCCTCTCCTTCCCTCCTCTCCTCTCCTGAGCTCTCTCTCTCTCCTCTCCTCCCCTCTCCCAGGTGCAGCACATGCATCGTAACTTGGACCAGAGCGAGGCAGCCATCGTCCATGTTTTTGAGGAGAAGCAGCGCGTGTGGGAGAGACAGATGGAAGAGCTGAGACAGAACTATGCCTCCCGCCTGCAGCAGGTGACCACACATTCCACAGCGGCATTAACCAATTTGAATCCACCAAATGTTGTTCATCTCTTCCTCTGTGTACAGGTGACGCGCCGAGCCCAGCGCTCACAGAATGCCCTGCAGGCCCAGATCACCCGTCTGTCGCAGGACAAGCGGCGCCTGCAGGAGGAGATGCCTGCCTTGCTGGCCCAGAGAGAAGAGCTGGAGAGGAAGTGTCTGGACTTCAGGAAGGAACAGGCCGACATACTGCCACGCCTGGAGGAGACCAAGTGGGAGGTGTGTGGTGGTGTGTGTGTGTGTGTGTGTGTGTGTGTGTGTGTGTGTGTGTGTGTGTGTGTGTGTGTGTGTGTGTGTGTGTGTGTGTGTGTGTGTGTGTGTGTGTGTGTGTGTGTGTGTGTGTGTGTGTGTGTGTGTGTGTGTGTGCGTGCGTGTGCGTGTGTGTGTTTGTGCATGGAGCGTCGGTGTGAACAGCCCCATAACACTGCAGCTCTACCTTACTACACTATTTGCTTTCCCTGCTGTGTGGTCCAGGTATGTCAGAAAGCGGGGGAGATCTCCCTGCTGAAGCAGCAGCTGAGGGAGAGCCAGGTGGAGGTGACCCAGCGGGCGGGAGAGATGGTGGCCCTCAGGGGTCAGTTGAAAGAGGCCAACGCTCAGCTGAGAGACCGGGAGGAGGTCATGCTGGGCCTCAAGGACTCCTACACCAACAAGAGCCTGGAGCTGGAGCGCTGCCAGGGAGAGCTAAGAAGGACGCTGACTGAGGTAGCTATACACATACAGACCTGTAAGTCACATTTCTGATGACACAAATATGTGACACTAGATGGGATATCCTGTTGTTTTAGAGTTAGGGGTCAAAATGAAACCGGACCATACACACACAAACAGTATATGCACACTAGTGCTGAGTGATTAAACAACTCATTGACCGACGTTGGTTCAATTATTTGAATTCCCTTGATGTATTTATTTTTCTGTGAGCTCAATGTGCACATTGCACAGTTCCTTTAGTGACAAATGAGATCCAAACTTAACAGTTCGATGTAGTAGGGAGTTGTTGTTTCCAACAGGACCGTATTCTATATAGTTTAGTACATAAAAAGTGGTACTTTTTTACAATAACCATAATCCATTTGGCATCTACTTGTCCGGTCTGCATTTCATTTACACCTACTAAGTTAGATTAGTGTGGTAAAACACGGAGAGGGACAGAAGAATGTGTGATCTTGACGTGATATATAGAGAAGCTGTTGCTTGGCGAAGTGTCTCTACCTGAAAATACATGCTCTAAGTGATTGATAGTTGGTATTCAGCAGTCTAAAAAGTATGCCTTATTTACTTTGAAGAACTACAAAACAGTGATTTTGTCAGACAGTGTAGGCAGCAGCTCTATAGAGATGAGATGATGACTTGGAATGAAATGATAAAGTCAGCGAATAAAACAAATGTACTATACACAACAATTTTATTAAAACAAAGTGAATAAATGATGGTAGTAAGCAGTAATGAGCAGTCACTACTAAGGTTTCACATTTTGGGGAATATTCAGAGGTCGAAACTTTCCGTGGGAATTAACTAGAGGATATGGGAATTAACGGGAATATATGGGAATTAACAGAAATATATGCAAATTAATATTAATATAATTTAAATATAGATGTATTTTGCATTGTATATATTTACCATATCATATGGAGACAGAAACATAAACCTTTTACCTTTTCATAAGTAGACATAATTGCAAATTATTAAATCCTTCCGATATAAATGTTAAAAACGATTTAGTTACGAATTTAACTTTAATTAAATGAGTTGACTATTCTCATGGGATGATTTCACTGAACAACAAAAGAAAGGGAATGTTGAATGATCCCCAATGATCCATCGCATCTCCCAAAAACGTTTTCAACATGATAGTCTAGAAACGAAAGCTTTGGTTGTCTGCCTCTCAGGCTTCCATGTCTTCTCCCTGGACCTCCTCAATGTCCACCTCTTGAACATCAGACTCTGAAGCCTCATCGTCATTGTCACTTTCCAACCTTGTTGAGGATGGCTCATTGTCAGGCTCAAAAAGCCTCAAATTTGCCTGGATGGCCACCAATTTTTCAACCCTTGTATTGGTCAGCCTGTTGTTTGCTTTGGTGTGTGTGTTCCCAAACAAGGACCAGTTGCGCTCCGAGGCGGCTGATGTTGGTGGGATTTGAAGGATGATGGAGGCAACAGAAGAAAGAACCTCAGATTCACAAAGTCCCTACCATCAGGTGGCTGATGAGATATGTTGGCACGACTGCCATATTGCATCTCCATCCCAAAGCCCTTGTTGGAAGTTTACTTCGCCAGACTGCCAAGAACCTTGCCCTCATCCATATGTGATATGTGATATGGCCATTTCTTGGAGAGACTCCTTCCCCTCCAGGAGACTGTCAAACATGATGACAACACCACCCCAATGTGTGTTGCTGGGCAGCTTCAATGTGATGCTCTTATTCCTCTCACTTTGCTTGGTGAGGTAGATTGCTGCTATAACTTGATGACCTTTCACATATCTAACCATTTCCTTGGCTCTCTTGTAGAGTGTATCCATTGTTTTCAATGCCATGATGTCCTTGAGCAGATTCAATGCATGAGCAGCACAGCCACTTTAGACCAAGCAGCCTTCATGTTTGTAGCATTGTCTGTCACCAGTGCAAATATCTTCTGTGGTCCAAGGTCATTGATGACTGCCTTCAGCTCATCTGCAATGTAGAGACTGGTGTGTCTGTTGTCCCTTGTGTCTGTGCTCTTGTAGAATACTGATTGAATGGTGGAGATGATGTTGTCAATTATTCCTTGCCAACGAACAATCGACCACCCATCAGAGATGATTGCAATACAGTCTGCTTTCTCTATGATTTGCTTGACCTTCACTTGAACTCTGTTGAACTCTGCACCCAGCAAATGAGTAGATAAAGCATGTCTGGTTGGAGGGGTGTATGCTGGGCGAAGAACATTCAGAAATCTCTTCCAATACACATTGCCTGTGAGCATCAGAGTTGCATAGTTGCATACACAGCTCGAGCAAGACATTCATCAGCATTTCTCTGACTACGTCACTCCATTGAGTCAAAAAAGCGTCTAATTCCAGGAGGACCATGAAGTATTGCTATCGATAAGGTGTCTGATTTATCATTTTCACCTCAAATAGAAGTAGAGGGACTTTTGTCAGAGGTTGCTTGTTGTGAGTGCTGTGGGAACTATGCACTTGGCCAGATGAGTCTGCATCTTTGCTGCATTCTTCACGTATGATTTGGCACAGTATTTGCAAATGTACACAGCTTTTCCTTCTACATTAGCTGCAGTGAAATGTCTCCACACATCAGATAGTGCCCATTGCATTTTCCTGTAAAGATTAGGGGAAAAATTGGAATAAAAAACAAATCCAATTCCATGTACAGATAAATAGTTAAGCAATTAGATTATACAACTCCTTTGTAAGATAAATGTTTTAAAATGAAACATGTATGGAAACAGGTGACTTAACACTCCTCAGTTAGCAGGCTCAAGCAAGCTAAAACCCACATGGTCGCAAAAACTAGCAGAAATTGTTAACAAGTTAGAAATGATTTAAACACACTTTTCTGTGTTCTACTATTTACTAGTTAATAAATCATCATGTATGTCATATAAAATACACTGCTCAAAAAAATAAAGGGAACACTTAAACAACACAATGTAACTCCAAGTCAATCACACTTCTGTGAAATCAAACTGTCCACTTAGGAAGCAACGCTGATTGACAATAAATTTCACATGCTGTTGTGCAAATGGAATAGACAACAGGTGGAAATTATAGGCAATTAGCAAGGCACCCCCAATAAAGGAGTGGTTATGCAGGTGATAACCACAGACCACTTCTCAGTTCCTATGCTTCCTGGCTGATGTTTTGGTCACTTTTGAATGCTGGCGGTGCTTTCACTCTAGTGGTAGCATGAGACGGAGTCTACAACCCACACAAGTGGCTCAGGTAGTGCAGCTCATCCAAGATGGCACATCAATGCGAGCTGTGGCAAGAAGGTTTGCTGTGTCTGTCAGCGTAGTGTCCAGAGCATGGAGGCGCTACCTGGAGACAGGCCAGTACATCAGGAGACGTAGAGGAGGCCGTAGGAGGGCAACAACCCAGCAGCAGGACCGCTACCTCCGCCTTTGTGCAAGAAGGAGCAGGAGGAGCACTGCCAGAGCCCTGCAAAATGACCTCCAGCAGGCCACAAATGTGCATGTGTCTGCTCAAACGGTCAGAAACAGACTCCATGAGGGTGGTATGAGGGCCCGACGTCCACAGGTGAGGGTTGTGCTTACAGCCCAACACCATGCAAGACGTTTGGCATTTGCCAGAGAACACCAAGTTTGGCAAATTCGCCACTGGCGCCCTGTGCTCTTCACAGATGAAAGCAGGTTCACACTGAGCACATTTGACAAACGTGACAGTCTGGAGACGCTGTGGAGAACGTTCAGCTGCCTTCAACATCCTCCAGCATGGCCGGTTTGGCGGTGGGTCAGTCATGGTGTGGGGTGGCATTTCTTTGGGGGGTCGTTACAGCCCTCCATGTGCTCGCCAGAGGTAGCATGACTGCCATTAGGTACTGAGATGAGATCCTCAGACTCCTTGTGAGACCATATGCTGGTGCGGTTGACCCTGGGTTCCTCCTAATGCAAGACAATGCTAGACCTCATGTGGCTGGAGTGTGTCAGCAGTTCCTGCAAGAGGAAGGCATTCATGCTATGGACTGGCCTGCCCGTTCCCCAGACCTGAATCCAATTGAGCACATCTGGGACATCATGTCTCGCTCCATCCACCAACACCACGTTGCACCACAGACTGTCCAGGAGTTGGCGGATGCTTTCGTCCAGGTCTGGGAGGACATCCCTCAGGAGACCATCCACCACCTCATCAGGAGCATGCCCAGGCATTGTAGGGAGGTCATACAGGCACGTGAAGGCCACACACACTACTGAGCCAAATTTTGACTTGTTTTAAGGACATTACATCAAAGTTGGATCAGCCTGTAGTGTGGTTTTCCACTTTAATTTTGAGTGTGACTCCAAATCCAGACCTCCATGGGTTGATAAATTTGATTTCCATTGATAATTTTTGTGTGATTTTGTTGTCAGCACATTCAACTATGTAAAGAAAAAAGTATTTAATAAGAATATTTCATTCATTCAGATCTAGGATGTGTTATTTTAGTGTTCCCTTTACTTTTTTGAGCAGTGTATATTCACCCAACCCAGTATTGTAATCAAAATATATCAGAAAGCATGTAGTCCTTGACTCAAACAGTGTAGTAGTGTGGGCTCAAAAGCATCTCGTTAGTGTGCAAGATCTTGAGAATCAGCTGTATATGTGTTGGAAGAGTGCACTGCACATGTGACGGAAGAATGCACTGTGCATGCAGGGGGTTGCAATTCCATTGAATTGGGGATAGTTTAACCAAAATATGCCACAAAACCTAGAATTGTCCGGGCTTAACTTCCCATGGACAATTTCTGGAAAAATTCAGGGAAATTTACCAGAAAGTTTCTGACCTTTTGAAACCCAGTCACGACCATCATTGGACTTGTATTAATTGTTTTATTCTGTGTTGTTACAGTATTCAACCCAAATAATTTATCCAAAATTGAAAACCGGGATAATTTTTAAATGTTGAAATATTTTTTTATTCCGAACCAACCTCAAAAAGCACAACTGTTTTTTTTTAAGTACTATGAATAGATGATGGTTAATAAGTGATGTGCAGTAATGGACATTCACTACCATCATGGGACTTTTACGAATTATTTTATTGTGTGTTGTTACAGCATTCAAGCCAAATAATAAAAATTGAAAACAGTGAACCAACCTCAAAAAGCTCAGAGACAGCACTAATGCACACTAAAACCTCCTTCTCTTTGTCAGGTGTCTATCCTGAGGGAGAAGCTGGGTGTGTTTGAGGCTGAGGTTCTGGGTCTTAAACGAACTCTGGGGGAGCTGGGCGGAGCGGTTGATCCTGCCATAACCCAAACCCTAGCAGCAGGAAGACTACTCCCCCCCTGGGGGGCTCTCTACTGCCTCCGCACCCCCACTGAGCCCTCATCCACCAACCTTACCCACACCTCAGATGCCCTGCTCAGCTTTCAGAGTGATGAGGCAAAAGCCCAGAGGCAAGAGACACAGAGACAGGAGAGGCAGCAGCGTGAAGAGGCCCAGTGGTGTGACATGCAGCCACGCCAGGAGGCCCATCTCCATCAGGAATCCCAACTGCGTAAGGAAGCTCAACTTCGTCAGGAAGCCTACTTGCGTCAGGAGGCCCTGCAGCAGCAGCGCCAGGAGGCCCAGTGGGAGGAATCAGGGAACCTGCGTGAGCAGCTGGAACAGCTCCAGGGGGCCTTACGTCTAGAACGTCAGCAGAGAGAGCTCCAGGCCCACAGTTTTGACCAGGAGCGACACACCTGGATTGATGAGAAGGAGCGTGTGCTGAAATACCAGGCGCAGCTTCAGGTCAGCTATGTGGAGACTCTACAGAAAAACCAGGCTCTAGAGCAACAGGTGGGACAGCTGGGGACCAAACTTACCCCCTCCCCCTCATCTTCCATCTCCCCTCCCCCACCACCAGCACTGTCAACCCTCCCTCCCCTGCCCTCAGTCCCTCTCCCAGCCCCCATTGCACTCACCCTCTCACCCCCGCACTGTGAGGACCAGAAAGGCCCCCTTCCCTCCTCCAGCTGCCCCCACCCTGGGCAGGTCCCTCACGCCTGGAGAGGATAGAGTCCACTGAGATTTAGAGAGGCTCCATTCCACTGAATATCAACTTGATTACAAACAACAAAAGACATATTAAGCTACAAAACAGAACTGCAACGCAAACTGTACCATTGAATATTGTACAGTTAAAACAACCAATGCAAACTGAACAGCAGAGAACAATACAATAGAGTTTAGACTATGAACACAAACTATAAATGATTACAATACAGTATTACAGAAAACAACAGAAAAACAAAATCAACGGCTACGTTATCGAATGCAATATAAACGACATTACAGGCAAAGTACACTATATCTGAATATTAAAACTAAACTACTCAATCCTGTCAATGATAGAGTATCCATTGCTTACCAGGCAGTCTTGGTGGGAAGCAGTGACACTCAAATGGAAGCAAGATTGACACCAAAAGTTCCAAGATGATAACATTCTAGTTTGAATGCAAATAATCATGTTATTGTTCTGGAAGGCTTGGTACCAACCTGGAGGGTAGTTTGCCAAACTGCATGTCTATGATAATGGGACATGAAGTCGGGGAAACCAGAGTCATATTTTAGAGGATAATCAGGGGCGATGTTTTGCAGAATGTGCTTGTCTTTTCCATTTCTGAGACGATGTTTCTCTCAGGTGTGTGAGAGGATTGTGATGAGAAAGTGGATGTGTCGGAAAGTGAAAATTGGGGATGAAAAATCAAAAATGTTTCTTAATAGGAGGAAATTAGGAGAATAGTAGTATAGTTGATTGGTAGCTGTTTGGTTGGTTCCATTTCAGATCATTTCCTGAAGTGGCTTGAGATTAAATTTAGTCGAACTCTGAATGATTCTTAATGTAGATTCAGGGATATTGGAGAACCTCCCACTAGGCACAGATGTCATTTCAACGTCTCTTCGAAATTGGTTCTTCGTCATTTCATTGAAATGATGTGGAAACAACATTGATTAAACCAGTATGTGCCCAGTGGGCTGGCTCTCTGGCACTACAAACTGTCCGCAGGGACTAAAGATGAACACAAGGGGTCAGCATTGAGCTGTGTCAGAGCTCCCCACCAGCAGAAAAAATTACTTGAAAATGACTGTTTATTCCGGGGTCTGCAAAAGAGACACGGAAACACACTGGCTTTACTCGGATAGTGTCATTATTTATACTTTCAGATCATGCTTTTATGACCAAGAGTGGGAGGAAAGGAGAAGACCAAGTGACAAGAGTGAGCAGAAAGAATGAGGTGAAAAAAGTGAGGATGGAGCTGAAACTGCCTTCATACGTAAAAATAGGAGGCAAGTGAGAGTACAATAGTGAAAGAATGAGCGGCTTGGTCCAGAGAAAGGCTGAATTAACTTTCACCCACCCAGCCCTTTCAAATCAGCAAGGGTGCAAGTTTTCAAAATGGGATGCATCCCAAAGGAAGACATTGCCTTCCCAAGGTAGGGTTCAGACTTACTGCACTTTGTCCTATTGAGGAGATCAGACCGGAAGTAGACTCGATTAGATGTGAATAGTATGGCTTTTATGTGTTCATGTTTATTCCAGCATACCAAGACACTGCGTGTGAATATTTAAAGAAATCAAATTATTACTATTACAATTGTTATTATTATTCTTGTGAATCGGACAAGTATTATAAGCTTTTCTTGAATGTTTCTTAACTGTATATGAATGCTAGTTTAGATCTACTACATGGTTCAACCATATTGTAAGAATATGTCGAACATCAACTACTAACAATATCAACTATATCCAAAGCCATTGTTAGTTTATTTTTTCTTGTTGGTGATGTCAACGTAATTACTGTATTGTTTTAGAGAGGAAATTGCCACCAATGTTTTTGTACTTATTTTAACGGTTTGAATTTATGTTATTGCAATGGCTTGATGAAGATCACTCCTGGGTAAAATCAAATGGAATCAATAAAGATACAAGTAAATAAACATGACTTCATTTCCAATAAGGTGATTAATACACAGTGTACAAAACATTAGGAACACCTTCCTAATATTAGGTTACACCCTCTTTGCCCTCAGAACAGCCTCAATTCGCCGGGGCATGGCCTGATTCTACAAGGTATTGAAGGCGTTCCACAGGGATGCTGGCCCATGTTGACTCCAATGCTTCCAACAGTTGTGTCAAGTTGGCTGGATGTCCTTTGAGTGGTGGACCAACAGTTGTGTCAAGTTGGCTGGACGGTGGACCATACTTGATACACAAGGGAATGTGAAAAACCCAGCAGCGTTGCAGTTCTTGACACGTTCAAACCGGTGCACCTGGCACCTACTACAATATGATCTTGTTGCCATCTGATGCACATTCAGATGTCATAAATCAGCACTGCAAAGCTCTCCCTGCCTTGATTGTGCCTCAATTGTATTACCGTTGATGAAATCTGAAAAATGTGCATGTACACCTTGGCCCATCTACTGTTGCTAGCCCAAATTCTGACTTGTGCTCTGATATCTGGTTCACTGATTTCTGCTCTCATAAAAGCCTGGGTTTTCTGCACACTAACACTAGAAGCTTATTACCTAAAATGGATCAATTGGGTTCACAGCTCCAATCCAGATGTGTTGCCCATTACTGAGACGTGGTTAAGAAAAAGAGTGTTTTGAATACTGATGTTAACCTTTCTGGTTATAAACTTTCTCGGCAAAACAGATCTTCCAAAGGTTGGAGAGTGGCAATCTTTACCAAGGATCACCTTCAGTGCTCGGTTGTCCCCACCAAGTCTGTCCCCAAACTATTTGATTTGCTGGTTTTAAGCATTAAACTTTCAAATAACTCTTTGTTGACTGTTGCTGGGTGCTATATTCCTCCATCAGCACCGGCCTGTACCCTACCTGCCCTAAGCTCTCTCCTGGCCCCTTACACTAAGTCTGAATTTGTCCTGCTAGGTGACCTAAACTGTTACATGTTTAAACCACCTGTCCTAAAGCAATGGGACTCCCTAAATCTTTCTCAGATTATCACCAATCCCACAAGGTATAACTCCAAACACCCAGAAAAAGCTACTCTCCTCGATGTTATCCTCACAAATAATCCTGATAGGTATCAGTCTGGTGTTTTCTGTAATGACCTTAGTGATCACTGTTTTACAGTCTGTGTTTGTAATGGCTGCTCAGTGAAACGACCTGTCCTGATTTGTCATAGACGCTTGCTAAAAAACTTTAATGAGCAAGCCTTCCTTCTTGACCTGGCCTCTGTAAAATGGTATAGAATCAGCTTGATCCACTCTGTCGAAGACACTTAGACCTTCTTTTTTTATATTTTCAGTGGTATTGTTAACAAACACGCCCTCATAAAGAACAGGAGAATTAAAAGCAGGTTCAACCCCTGGTTCGATCGTGATCTTGCAGAGTTACTCCACCTCAAGAATTGCATTTGGCGAACGGCTCGGCACACGCATACTCAAGCTGACTTGCTATCGTTCAGGCAAATGAGAAATAAGTGCACTCAGGCTATCCGGAAGGCCAAAGTAAGTTACTTTAAGGAGCAGTTCTCTCTCTGTGGGTCTAACCCTAAGAAGTTCTGGAAAACGGTTAAAGACCTGGAGAATAAACCCTACTCCTCACAGCTGCCCATGTCCCTTAATGTTGATGATGTGGTTATTACTGACAAGAAGAACATGGCTGAGCTCTTTAATCACCATTTCATTAAGTCAGGATTCCTATTTGACTCAGCCATTCCTCCTTGCCCGTCCAACATTTCCTCATCTCCCACCCCTTCTAATGCGACTATCCCCGATGCTTTTCCATAATTTCCCCTGCCCCGCAACAAGGTTTCTCCCTGCAGTCACTGAGTCCGAGGTGCTAAAGGAGCTCCTTAAACTTGACCCTCCCCAAAAAATCTGGGTCAGATGGTTTGGACCCTTTCTTCTATAAGGTTGCTGCCCCTATCATCGCCAAGCCTATCTCCAACATTTTCAACCCGTCTCTCCTTTCTGGGGAGGTTCCCATTGCTTGGAAGGAAGCCACAGGTCATTCTTTATTTAAAGGGAGAGATCAAGCTGATCCTAACTGTTATAGGCCTATTTCTATGTTGCCCTGTTTATCAAAAGTGTTGGAAAAACGGTCAATAATCAACTGACTGGCTTTCTTGATGTCTATAGTATTTTCTCGGGTATGCAATCTGGTTTCCGCTCAGGTTATGGATGTGTCACTGCAACCTTAAAGGTCCTGAATGATGTCACCATTGCCCTTGATTCTAAGCAATATTGTGCTGCTATTTATATTGACTTGGCCAAAGCTTTTGATACAGTAGACCATTCCATTCTTGTGGGCCGGCTTAGGGGTATTGGCGTCTCTGAGGGGTCTTTGGCCTGGTTTGCTAACTACCTCTCTCAAAGAGTGCAGTGTCTGTCACCAAGGGAGTACCCCAAGGCTCAATCCTAGGCCCCACACTCTTCACAATTTACATCAACAACATAGCTCAGGCAGTAGGAAGCTCTCTCATCCATTTATATGTAGATGATACAGTCTTATACTCAGCTGGCCCCTCCCCGGATTTTGTGTTAAATGCTCTTCAACAAAGATTTCTTAGTGTCCAACAAGCTATCTCTACCCTTAACCTTGTTCTGAATGCCCCTCTTCCCACAGGTGTTATTACTACCTCTGATGGTTTAGAGTTTGAGGTAGTCACCTCATACAAGTACTTGGGAGTATGGCTAGATGGTGCACTGTTCTTCTCTCAGCACATATCAAAGATACAGGCTAAAGTTAAATTTAGTCTTGGTTTCCTCTATTGTAATCGCTCCTCTTTCACCCCAGCTGTCAAACTAACCCTGATTCAGATGACCATCCTACCCATGCTAGATTACGGAGACATAATTTATACATCGGCTGGTAAGGGTGCTCTCGAGCGGCTAATGTTCTTTACCATTCGGCCATCAGATTCTCCACCAATGCTCCTTATAGGACACATCACTGCACTCTATACTCCTCTGTAAACTGGTCATCTCTGTATACCCGTCGCAAGACCCACTGGTTGATGCCTATTTATAAAATCCTCTTTGGACTCACTCTCCACTATCTGAGATATCTACTGCAGCCCACATCCTACACATACAACACCTGTTCTGCCAGTCACATTATGTTAAAGGTCCCCAAAGCACACATATCCCTGGGTCACTCCTCTTTTCAGTTCGCTGCAGCTAGCGACTGGAAGGTGCTGCAACAAACACTCAAACTGGACAGTTTTATTTCAATTTCTTTATTCAAAGACTCAATCATGGACACTCTTACTGACAGTTGTGGCTGCTTTGTGGGATGTATTGTTGTCTCGACCTTCTTGAACTTTGTGCTGTTGACTGTGCCCAATAATGTTTGTACCATGATTTGTGCTGCTACCATGTTGTATTGCTACCATGTTTCTGTCATGTTGTGTTGCTACCATGCTTTTGTCATGTGTTGCTGCCTTGCTATGTTGTTGTCTCAAGTCTCTCTTTATGTAGTGTTGTCTGTAATGTTGTGATGTGTGTTTTGTCCTATATTTATATGGTATTTATTTATTTATTTTAATGCCAGGCCCCCGTCCCCACAGGAGGCCTTTTGCCTTTTGGTAGGCCGTCATTGTAAATAAGAATTTGTTCTTAACTGACTTGCCTAGTTAAATAAAGGTTAAATAAATACTACAATACCCATTTCAAAGGCACATAAATCTTGTGTCTTGCCCATTCACCCTCTGAATGGCACACATACACAATCCATGTCTCATGGCTTAACAGTCCTTCTCTAACCTGTGTCCTCCCCTCCATCTACACTGATTGAAGTGAATTTAACAAGTGACATCAATAAGGGATCATATTCACCTGGATTCACCTGGTCAGTCTGTCATGGAAAGAACAAGTGTTCCTAGTGTTTTGTATACTCAGTGTAGTTTTGTGGTTTTATATTTGTTATTATTTCAGTGTTTTATTTTAAATTTAGTTTCAGTTTTTAGACCTGATTTGCTGGTTTTTATTTAGTTTTAGTTCTATACAAATACATCTTTAGTTGTTATATTATTTTTGGTTTTAGTGTTAGGGACAGAAAGTATATGTGGGAGCATAGGAGGGGCCATTTGTGTTAAATACTGTAGTTATGTGGGATTTTTGGGATGTCTCTTCTTGCCACTGGGGCCGGGGGGACAGGTGGGGGGTCAGGTCATAGGTTACTTTAGGTTAGGTTTAAATTGTAAAGCCAATCTCAATGTAACTTGGATTTAAAATAAATGTTTACACCAATCCAATGCTTTAAAAACAATATATACACATGCCAGCGGAGGGTGCTGAGGGGAGGACGACTCGTAATAAAACCATGTGTTTGATACCATTTGTAACGGATCTCGTCCTCCTCTTCTGAGCAGGAGAAGCGAGAAGGATCGGAGGACCAAAACGCAGCGTGGTAAGTGTCCATAATGTTTATTTTAAACATAAACTGAACACTACGAAAATACAAAACAATAAACATGAAATTAACGAAACAGTCCCGTGTGGCGACAAACACTGACACGGAAGACAAACACCCACAACCCAAAACTGAAACCCAGGCTACCTCCGTATGATTCTCAATCAGGGACAACAATTGACAGCTGCCTCTGATTGAGAACCATACTAGGCCGAACTCAAAAACAAACATAGAAAAACAAACATAGACTGCCCACCCAACTCACGCCCGGACCATACTAAAACAAAGATAAAATAACAGAACTATGGTCCGAACGTGACACCATTCCAACTATTCCGCTCCAGCCATTACCACGAGCCGGTCCTTCCCTAAAGAGGGTGCCACCAACCTCCTGTGATACATGCATACATATATACAAGACATACAATTGAAGTCGGAAGTTTACATACACTTAGGTTGGAGTTATTAACTAGTTTTTCAAACACTCCACAAATTTCTTGTTTTAACAAACTATAGTTTTGGCATGTACAACAATTGTTTACAGACAGATTATTTCGCTTATAATTCACTGTATCACAATTCCAGTGGGTCAGAAGTTACCATACACTAAATTGACTGTGCCTTTAAACAGCTTGGTAAATTCCAGAAAATTATGTCATGGCTTTAGAAGCTCCTGATAGGCTAATTGACATCATTTGAGTCAATTGGAGGTGTACCTGTGGATGTATTTCAAGGCCTACCTTCAAACTCAGTGCCTCTTTGCTTGACATCATGGGAAAATCAAAAGAAATCAGCCAAGACCTCCACAAATCTGGTTCATCCTTGAGAGCAATTTCCAAACACCTGAAGGTACCACGTTCATCTGTACAAACAATAGTACGCAAGGATAAACACCACGGGACCACGCAGACGTCATATCGCTCAGGATGGAGAGAGGCGTTCTTTCTCCTAGAGATGAACATGCTTTGGTGCGAAAAGTGCAAATCAATCCCAGAACAACAGCAAAGGACCTTCTGAAGATGCTGGAGGAAACAGGTACAAAAGTATCTATGTCCACAGTAAAACGAGTCCTATATTGACATAACCTGAAAGGCCACTCAGCTCCAAAACCACCGTAAAAAAGCCAGACTGCGGTTTGCAACTGCACATGGGGACAAAGATCTTACTTTTTGGAGAATTGTCCTCTGGACTGATGAAACAAAAATAGAACTGTTTGGCCATAATGACCATCGTTATGTTTGGAGGAAAAGGGGGAGGCTTGCAAGCTAACAAACACCATCCCAACCGTGAAGCACTGGGGTGGCAGCGTCATGTTGTGGGGGTGCTTTGCTGCAGGAGGGACTGGTGCACTTCACAAAATAGATGGCATCATGAGGGAGGAGAATTATGTGGATATATTGAAGCAACATCTCAAGACATCAGTCAGGAAGTCAAAGCTTGGTCGCAAATGGGTCTTCCAAATGGACAATGACCCCAAGCATACTTCCAAAGTTGTGGCAAAATGTCTTAAGGACAACAAAGTCAAGGTATTGGAGTGGCCAACACAAAGCACTGACCTAAATTCTATAGAACATTTGTGGGCAGAACTGAAAAAGTGTGTGCGAGCAAGGAAGCCTATAAACCTGACTCAGTTACACCAGCTCTGTCAGGAGGAATGGGCCAAAATTCACCCAACTTATTGTGGGAAGCTTGTGGAAGTTTACCCGAAATGTTTGACCCAAGTTAAACAATTTAAAGGAAATGCTACCAGATACTAATTGAGGGTATGCAAACTTCTGACCCACTGGGAATGTGATGAAAGAAATAAAAGCTGAAATAAATAATTCTCTCTACTATTATTCTGACATTTCACATTCTTAAAATAAAGTGGTGATCCTAACTGACCAAAGACAGGGCATTTTTACTATGTCAGGAATTATGAAAAACAGAGTTTAAATGTATTTGGCTAAGGTGTATGTAAACTTTCAACTTCAGTTGTACATACATGCCAATGGAGGCTGGTGGTGGGCGATATAGGAGGACGGGCTCATTGTAATGGCTGGAATGGAATAATTGGAACGGTATCAAACATATAGAAACCACATTTTACTCTGTTCCATTTATTCCAGTCCAGCCATTACAATAAGCCTGTCCTCCTGTAGCTCCTCCCACCAGCCTCCACTGATACATACATACAGTACATACAGTGGCAAGAAAAAGTATGTGAACCCTTTGTAATTAAATGGATTTCTGCATAAATTTGACCTAAAATTTGATCTTCATCTAAGTCACAACAATAGACAAACAATGTGCTTAAATAACACAAATTATTGTGTTTTCTTGTCTACTTTGAATACATAATTTAAACAATCACGGTGTAGGTTGGGAAAAGTATGTGAACCCCTAGGCTAATGACTTCTGCAAAAGCTAATTGGAGTCAGGAGTCAACTAACCTGGAGTTGAATCAATAAGACGAGATTGGAGATTTTGGTTAGAGCTGCCCTACCCCATGAAAAACTCACAAAATTTTAGTTTGCTATTCACAAGAAGCATTACCTGATGTGAACCATGCCTCGAAGACCTACGATTAAGAATTGTTGCCGTGCATGAAGCTGGAAATGGTTACAAAGTATCTCTAAAAGTCAGTCCACGGCAAGACAAATTGTCTATAAATGGAGAAAGTTCAGCACTGTTGCTACTCTCCCTAGAAGTGGAGGTCCTGCAAAGATGACTACAAGAGCACAGCGCAGAATGCTCAATGAGGTTAAGAAGAATCCTAGAGTGTCAGCTAAAGACGTACAGAAATCTCTGGAAAATGCTAACATCTCTGTTGATGAGTATACAGTACATAAAACACTAATCAAGAATGGTGTTCTTGGGAGGACATCATGGAAGAAGCCACTGCTGTCCACAAAAACCATTGCTGCACATCTGAAGTTTGCAACAGAGCACCTGGATGTTCTACAGCGCTACCGGCAAAATATTCTGTGGACAAACTAAAGTTGAGTTGTTTGGAAGTAACACACAACACTATGTGTGGAGAGAAAAAAAGGCACAGCACACCAACATCAAAACCTCATCCCAACTGTAAAGTATGGTGGAGGGAGCATCATGGTTTGGGGCTGCTTTGCTGCCTCAGGGCATGGACAGCTTGCTATCATCGACGGAAAAATGAATTCCCAAGTTTATCAAGACATTTTGCAGTAGAATGTAGGGCAATATGTCTGCCAATTGAAGCTCAACAGAAGTTAGGTGATGCAACTAGACAACGACCCAAAGACAGAAGTAAATCAACAACATAATGGCTTGAACAGAAGAAAATACCCCTTCTGGAGTGGCTCAGTCAGTTCTGACCTCAACCCGATTGAGATGCTGTAGCTTGACCTCCAGTGAGCGGTTCACACCAGACATCCCAAGAGTATTGTGGAACTGAAACAGTTTTGAAAAGAGGAATAGTCCAAAATTCCTCCTGAACGTTGTGCAGGTCTGATCTGCAACTACAGAAAACATTTGGTGAAGGTTGCCAAAGGAGGGTCAACCTGTAATTAAATCCAAGGGTTCACATACTTTTTCCAACCTGTACTGTGAATGTTTACAATGTGTGTTCAATAAAGACATGACATTTTTTAATTGTTTGTATGTTCTTAGTTTAAGCAGACTATGTTTGTCTATTGTTGTGACTTAGATGAAGATCAGATAACATTTAATGACCAATTTATGCAGAAATCCAGGTAATTCTAAAGGGTTCACATAATTTTTCTTCCCACTGTACTTACATATATCATACAGGCTTATACTACAGACTTGTGTTCTGACCTGACAGTAAGAAAAATCTAGTTAGCTACCTAGCTTTCCCCCCCGCTGTTAGCTAGTGATAGCTAATGTAAAAAAAAAAAAACTAAGTTTTTTTTCTGGCAGGAAAACCAGCATCCACCTTTATAATATGTGCCATTTAGAAGAGGCTTTTTTACATTTTAGTCATGTAGCAGACACTCTTATCCAGAACGACAGCAGTGAGTGCATATATTTTCCGTACTGGTCCCCCTTGACAATCAAGCACAACTCTGGCCTCGCAAGTGCCATGCTCTACCAACTGAGCCACATGGGACCCAAAGCAACTTACAGACATGCCTACATTTATTTTAGGTAGGGAAGAGTGGGGTAAATTGAGCCATTTTTTTACATTCAGCATAACTCAGTCAGTCAATCAATCAATCAAATGTATTTATAAAGCCCTTCTTACATTAGCTGCTGTCACAAAGTGCTGTACAGAAACCAAGCCTAAAACCCCAAACAGCAAGCAATGCAGGTGTAGAAGCACAGTGGCTAGGAAAAACTCCCTAGAAAGGTCAGAACCTAGGTAGAAACCAAGAGAGAAACCAGGCTATGAGGGGTGGCCAGTCCTCTTCTGGCTGTGCCGGGAGGAGATTATAACAGAACATGGCCAAGATGTTCAAATGTTCATAGATGACCAGCAGGGTCAAATAATAATAATCACAGTGGTTGTCGAGGGTGCAACAGGTCAGCACCTCAGGATTAAATATCAGTTGGCTTTTCATAGCCGATCATTCAGAGTATCTCTGCCGCTCCTGCTGTCTCGAGAGAGTTGAAAACAGCAGGTCTGGGACAGGTAGCACGTCCAGTGAACAGGTCAGGTACCAGTCAACAGGCCAAGCCCCCCCCCACCGTTGTTTGCTCTATAACCTGTTAGTTCATATGCCTTGCCACCATGATGTGTGCAAGTATGTGTTTGATTCCCTAGAAACAATGGTGGCTCAATTTACAACAATCTCCCCTAGGTGCCATTATCTAATACATCTGTCAAGGTACTGCTGCTATTCTGATGTAAACCTATCTTGCCACATCGAAACAATTAACCATTTAGAATTAAGAAAAATACTTTAATTCATAGCAGAGAAGCTGTAAGAACAGCTTTAACATTGTAGGCCTATCTGCTTTTGGCATCATAGTGCCATACTCAGAGCCGTTTTATTAGAACTGTCACAAGGTAGTAGCAATCGTGAAAACAGTTGACGAAGTGAAATTTGTCCCTCTTCTCTTTCCTTACATTAGCTAGCTAGCTAGTAGTCAGTGTTTTGGTTAAATGCATGCCAAAGTGGTCCCCCCAGAGAAAAGCTCAAGTGATTGTATCTTCATATATTTCAGACAGTTCGTGTGAGCTCTTCTACGAGAACATTAGCAGGAAGCACGGTAAACTCAGATAGCTTGATAGCCAACTTTCTGCAATAAGTTGACGTTAGACCGGTTTCTGTAAACAAAACCTAGCTAGCTAGCTAGCGAACGTTCGCTGGCAATTAAACAACTAACGTTAGCCAGAGAGACCCCATCGCCGGGTCTATGGCTAGGAAACAACCAATGAAGTACTACCTAACTAGTTGGTTATCTTTAGAGATGAAAGGACCAACATAAATGACAGAATATTGTCATTAGTCGACCGGTTGTATGTGGAATAGGCTATAATGTGTTCAAATGCTATTATGTAGCTAGCATATATGCCTCTGTAGCGTTATCTATCTAGCTAACGTGTCTATGTTGTGTTGTGGAGGAATAGCTAGGCTAACTGAACATGACTATATAACTCCAGATAGGCTACTGAATGGCATAATTGTATATATGTTTTCTTTACTGTTATGTCCTTTTTCTTTGTGTTCCATTAGAATGTAGTGTCATCCTCCTTACGATTTATTGGATGTAACATAGTGCTATGAGTTATATATTGCTTCCCAAGAGATTGCCTACTTGATTCAAGGAAACAATCGTAAATTAATGTGAAACTAAATAAAAGTGCCCCTTTCTAGGACAAGGTCATCTGACCGCTCACAGTGGAGAGAGGTCAAGGGTATTAGCAATTCTGAAGAGAAACCATTTCGTTCAGTTTGTAGCTATTACTGCCTGTATAGAACTTCATTGTGTGTTTATGATTCACAACACACTGGCCTTACTCTTCCCCTTGTCACTGTAAGAAATATTTGCTGTGTAGATGTATGTCTTTTTTTTTACACTGAACAAGAATTTACAATAAATATCTAGGCAATTAAATGGAATTATTCATCATCTCTGTCATACATCCACTCACATGCTGCCCTGTGTGATCAGTAGGGTTGGCACTTGTTTTGCTATGCCTGGTTTAGACTGTTGTCTGAAAGATTTTCATAATTCCACCGAGTAAGTTGGTAACCCTTATGAGGAGAGCAATCTCTAGTGTAGAAGTTAACATTGATTTTAGTTTTGTGTTTTTTTCAGCAAGTGTGAAGACCATGGTGGTGAATCTCTGCCTGCCACATTTCAAGACCACCATCCAGTGTGACAAGGTACAAAACATTTTACATTGCGTTAGGATTGTATGGACCGGAGCTGACATTATCCCCCCTTCCATGGGTTATTTTCTAGCGTTGGTTCAACGTGTCGGCTAACAATCTGAACAAAGGTTGTATGCTTTATTTAAAAAATATATATGATTTAACTTTTTAATGAACTAGGCAAGTCGGGGGGGTGTTTCTAAGTAAAACATCTAAAATGAGCATTCTTATTGGAAAAGTTCAGATACTTGCTTTCCTCCTGGGTGTGAACCTGGCATCCAACTGAAAAAGCCACCTTTCCTTTTTTTCTCGTCTCACCCTCTTGTCCTTCTTTAATACATCTTGTGGTCATGTTCTGTCTTCTGGGTTTTATGGAGACGAGGAGGAAAAGAGCTAGGGTGAGAGATGTGCACTAGAATGAGAGGAAGAGGTTGGCAGGAGAGGGACAAGTGTGGGAGGTTGAATCACAGCTGACCTTGCTCTGTTCCTCGCGTTGTATTATAGGCTGAATGATACTCTCTTGGCTAGTCCTTATTATTCTTCTGGGAGTGAATCTTCAACCTTTTCTCTTTTACCTCTCCCGCTCTCCTTTCATTCTCCACCTCTTTGCCCTTCCTGTCTCCTCTTTCCCTGACCTCACTTTACCCCTCATAACTTCTCTTTTCAACCCTACCTATCTCCTCCTCCTTTCCATCCCTCATCCCTCTCCCCTTCCTCACTCTTCACCCTCCTCTCTCCTCTCTACTTTTCCCACTCTCCCTCATCTAGCTGTGTGCAGATGGGTATGACGTCACCAACCTCCTATCGGCCGACCCAACAGTCCGGAGGCGGGGTTTTAAGCTGGAGTACTTCCTTCGGCCACCCGTTCAGGTGAGCTTACGCTCTAAAATATTTAGAGGTTAATCTTAGGACATCACTGTCTTATTCATCATCTCTTTCTAGAGAAGTGGTCATTTTGGGTGTGTTTCTGTCTAATCTTCCCTTTATCTGACCCTAGGTGACACTGCAGTTTGGTTTCCAGGTGGAAGTGTGTCGGGTGGATGTGGAGCTGTGGCCCTGGGGGATGGACCGTGGACAGGCCTGCAAGAGGCTGGAGATCAGCACCAGCTCTGATCCCCCACTCCCTCACAACCACAGCCTAGAGCAGGGCCAAAGTCAGGTCCAACAAGGCCAAGAGAAGGGCCAGCAATGGGATCAAGCCAAGTCCCAATTTAAAGGCCACCAATGGAGCCTCCAGGCCCAACAATGGAGCCTACAAGGCCAGGAGAAGAGCCAGCAATGGGCCCAACGTGGCCAAACTCAGAGTCACACAGACACCAGCCAGGGGGATTTCCGCCTCGTGGGACGCTGTGAACTAAGAGAAGAGACCCATGTCAGTTTCTCCCATCCCTGTTTCCGCCCGCGTCCTCCCTTTCCCTCCCTGCCACCGCCCCCCCGAGAGGGGTGTAGACAAGAGGAGCTGTGGAGCAGGGGGCCGCTCTCACTAGGCTCTGTGAAGCAGCTCCGTGTGTCAGTGCCGTACGGTGCGGGTGCCTCTGCAATGGGGCTCAAGGCACTGGCAGTGTGGGGGCTGCCTTCTCGCTGCTGCCCTCCAGAGGAGGCGGAGAGGGTGAGAATAGCACATGAGAATGCTAGCCTGAGACCAGCGCCACAGCTTAGCCACTTGGCATCAGCGCAGTCTCCACCTGTCGTTCAACCACAGCCACTGTCACAGACGACAACAGCAACTAGGTAAAGTGTGTATTAAATGCTGACTGTTTTCAACACAATATATGATGCAAGGTGAATTGTAATTCTGTTCCACAAGCCAAAGGCAAGATCTCTGGGATGATAATAATGTTCTGTATTTTTCTCGGTCCAACCCCCCTCCCAGCCTCTTGCAGGTCCCTGAGGATTTCCTGGACCCCCTGACCCAGGAAGTGATGCTGCTCCCTATGCTGCTGCCCAGCGGAGTGTCTGTGGACAGCTCCACTCTGGAGGAGTACCAGAGGAGGGAAGCTACCTGGGGTCGTGTCCCCAACGACCCCTTCACCGGTGTCCCCTTCATCCCTGAGGCACAGGCCCTCCCCAACCCCCACCTGAAGAGCCGCATCGACCGCTTCCTGCTTCAGACAGGGTTAGAGGTCAGGGAGGGGATGGTGGGGAGGCAGGTCCAGGGGGAGAGTCCGCACACCTCCAGGCTCATACCCCCAGAGAGGACTGGGGACAGTGGGGACTCTGCTGTCACTACTGCTGCTGCTGCTATAGAGTCAGCCAACCACCAGGGTGCACTTAGCAGAAACAGTGGGACACTCACACAGACTACCCAAAAACGTGCAGAAAGTGTAAATACTGAGAGGAGCCACTCTACACAGCAAAGGGGAACCGGAGCTTTTAACAACAGGGTGAAGAATGGGAAGGACCGGTGTGCTGGTAAAGTTGGTCATAAAGAAGGGGTAGTGGATAGAGTGAGTCCCCAGGATATAGGGCCAGATTTGGGGAGTAGGAGGAAGAGAGAGCTGGAGGTTTGGGCCACTCTGATCCGCTCTAAGGGAAAGGGTGAGCCCACCGCGGCCAAAGCAGCCTCTGCTAGTGCTGGTCACGCCAAGGAGCTAATTCCTGACTCGAAAAGACTAAGAACAGACACAAACTCCACTATCTCCACAGGTAAGTGGTAAACTGGTGTAGACAATTCAAAAAGCTTGAGAGCAAAACATCAAGGCATTCATTCTCTTGCTCGTTCAAAGGCCTTTATTGAAGGTTGGATCTATCAAATATTTGAATGTGTCACTCATGAGAGTTGCTGTGTTATTCCTTTTGTTCCAGCCACCGTTCCCAGCGGTAGCTCCCATGAGCATTGTTCGTCTGCCAGTCTAGACCATGAGCAGCGTTTGTCTGCCAGTCTCGACCAGGCCCTTCTCTCAGCCCTGCAGGGTCGACCCTCCTTTACCTCCTACACCTCCCAAACCCCCCAGGTCCAACACAAACACACAGACACACCCGCTGACACCCCAACAGGTAGGAGCAGCGGCTAGTGGCTGGTATGAATATGGCTAAGATGTATCTTTTCCTCTAAGTAATCACTGATCTGACAAGGAAAAACAATTCAGTGGAATCCTGTTATTTCTCTTCTCCAATCCCGTTCAGAAAAGTGATTACTTCAATTAAAATGGCTGTAATGCTTTTATAAGGTTTTCCATCAACTTCAGGGTTGAGAGTACGAATGAATGACGGAGAAAGTATTGAGTTGACTAGTCATTAGTTGAACAAGTTAGATGGTTAAGTAGTGAAATGTTGCCTAGTTACCAGGGAGAAAGACACTTAAAACATAGAGAGGCAGTCCAACGGCAGGATTTTCAGGCCTACTACACTGTACCAAGGTCTTTCAGTTTGTTATTTTCACCTCCAGTGTGTGTGCAGAGATGGGTCAAGATGGGTCTTTCTTTATACCGGATCCTCTGCGACTTGCCATAAAAGCGTTATTTCCATTGCTGTAATTCCTGTAGTTTGTTGATAGCCTTTTTTCAATAATGTTTCAGTTGATGGAGAGTGAATACAGTGGTCTGTGAGAGAGAAAATAAAAACGGAACAGATACTCATTCAAGGTTATATGTACTGCTCAATACGTGTTCTCTTTCTCTCCTTCACCCTCTATAGCTTTTCCTATTTCTCTCCTTCCCCCCCTTCTCTCTCCCCTTCCCTTTCTCTCTCTCCCAGGTGAGAACAGGTGTGGTTCATGTTCCTGCTCTCTGTCCGTCTACTCGACCTCTCCGTCAGCATACCGCCTGCCCTGTGGTCACTTCCTGTGCCGTCCCTGCCTACACAGGAAGTCCCGCCCACTTGTCACCACAGCAATGCCCAATCACATCCTATGTCCCACCTGCAATATCCCTGCCTCTTCCAGTAACATCACACGCGTGCATCACTGAATGAAAAAATGTGTGGCATTAACCACTGAACAACCCTACTCACTGAAAACATGTGTGTTGTTAACCACCACCGGACTCCCACTCACTGTACATGCCTGTGCTCTTCACTGCAAATGTGAGGGGTGGACATTGGAGGAAATGGGACTTTATTATCCCTTGGGCCTTGATAAACAAATACACCTGTCTTGTGCTGCCCCTCTACCCCACTCCCCAACAGAAGTCATTAAAACGTTTACAGACTAAACTTCTTAAATGTATGTTTTAGTTTGGTTTATTAATTGTGGTGATGTAGGTCGTACTTGCACACAAGTGTCATAACTTAAGGAGAGTGTGTCTCTGTTTCTGCTTTATCTAACTTGTCTTGCTAAACATGGCAATATTGTAGCGCCACAGCTTTTTGTCAGCTGCTGTTGTATAGATTGATCTGAGAGGAATAGAAAAGTGTGTTCAGTCACAAAGAAAGGTTGGGGGAGATGGAGAATGAGAGAGAACAGAGTGGTCCAAGGTTGCTGTATCTGAGTGGCCAGTAAGGAAAAACCTCTTTGTTGATCCCGCCCCCCCTTGTTTTCAAGATTCAAAATATATTTTGCCACAATAGTCTCAAACATAAAGACAAAAATGTTAATTGACAGGGACTTCATACATAGGTAATTTAAAGCAACTTCATAGGTGACTAGATTTATCTATACTATTCTCCCTCTCATTCTCTTCGGCCTTTTCACATTTGGGCAAAAGTCCGTCCTCTCTCCTCCGTGACCCGGAAACTGAAATGTGGTCGAGGATAGTGTCAATATGATAGTAGGTGAACGCGAGAGTGTCTTCCCCCCCTCGATAGCCACCTTTCATCGAGGACAGTCGTGTGTCCTACCCGAGTCCTTTGTAGAAGAGTTTTGAAATCTGCCACATCCCGTTTGAATAAGCTATTGTTTTGTAAGAGAAGGACATGTTCATGTTAAAAATGATAAGTAGCATGTTTTTATCTAGAAAATGTATTGCGCAACTAACTTTGTTTTTATAATTTTACACATTTATTTTGGGATCCACCCTGTAAAAGTAATTTGCTTGACGCACGAGTGGAGGAGAGTTTAATTTTATATTTTTGTCCACTTTCTCTCAATTAACCTTTTTCAAAAGGAGGTGAGTGAGGACGGAGCAGAGGACGCATGAGTTCAGCTAATCCAGTTGAGGAAAAGGCCCTTGCCTTCTCTATTCCTCTCATCCGTCTCATTGTGAGGACCCTTGAGTTGTTTGCTGAAGGCTAAAACACCTCAAATCTCTAAGCAATCGATGAAGAGTGAGAGGTAGAGAAAGTGACAGTGAACAGAGTGCTCCCAAGGCTGACGTATCATTGTGAGGGAACAAAGCAGAACCATGTTCTGAACTGACCACTGGAGGCCTGTACTAGATCAACATCCCTCTGCTCCCTCTCAACTGACAGAAGGAGGCCAGTACAACATGGAACTCGTCTACACCTGTTTATTCAATCCAATTCAGTTGTATACTTTATTTATTTTTACAAGGGCCAATTGTGTTATACAAATCTGGGAAGAAAGCTCTGGGCATTTTGTGATCCTGAGGCGAAAGAAACGCACACCCATTTAGGCGAGGTACTGGCAAGCAGAGTAGAACACTTAAAAAAATAAAGGAGAACCGCACACTCTAGGAGCTCAGATGCAAAAATATTTATGTCCAACATTTCAAAAGACAAGCTGTCTTCATCAGGGTATAATGACACACTCTTGAGATGGCTCATTTATATAGTGTCAAAAGAGACACACAGGTGTCTGTAATCATGGCCAGTTGTGGCCTGATATCATTGGTTAATTCTCATATATTAAAATAGCATACAAAAAACATAAATGGATAGCGTGCGATCATAGATACAATTTGGCTACATAAGCCTACAAACATTTACAATAGCAAAATCACAAGAATGGCTTCAGATCGAAGTTTACATTGAGACCATTTTGTGATCCCCACACCGCAATCCTTACAAAGTATAGGAGTTAGGAAGTTGAGGTTGCAAGGGCAATGTAAAGCTGGACAAGTGTCTTGTCCCTGGTTCTCTGTAATGAGTGGCTTGGCAGACAGCAATGTTGGTGTTCTTTCTCTCTCTCACTGACACTCATTTTTGGGGTTATATGGGTAGAATTGGATGTATATAGATATATTTTAAACATGCTCTCACATGTAAACCTTCATTTGAACCACCTCAACCACATACACTTGAAAGTATAGCAGAATGAGGTACTGTACTTATAATGTATAGACCTGTTTTTACAAAGGTATCTTGAAATGATTTTCTACTTATCAAAGGACCAGCCTCAACTTCCTATCACTCTCAGGAAGATAACAAGAACACAGTTACCCTCCTACTAAGCATCTTTTGCCCTTTTGTATTTCTGAACAATCTGCCTGCTTAATTTCATTTGCTATTTACAAGTTAATCAGCAACATAATGACAGTTTATAAGAAGAACACAAACCTAAGCATGCATCAAGACACTCATCGAGAATACAATAATTAATCTGCTTGAGATGCAAATCTATATTGGCAGACATGTTTTGCTTCTTCAGTCATCAATAAATAGAAACACATCTCGAAGGGAAACTTATTTGTCACATTGTCCATGGAACACGTTCGCTGTGATATCATGTTTAAGTCTATTTTACCTCTTGGACTTTTCTTTCCACATCATGTAAAGTAGTGTATTAAGGAACACTTTAGAAATATGCCATATAAATACCTAAACAATGATTATGCAATGATATTTTGTTCAAATAAAACCATCCCCCCCCACTGGGCACAGATGTTAATTCAACGTCTATTCCACATTGCTTCAAATGACGAGGAAACAACGTTGATTCAACCAGTGTATGCCCAGTGGGTTGCTTTCATGCCACCTAGCTAGCTGCCACATACAGGTACTAGTATGTACCAGGTACTAGTATGTAACTAGCTGTCACTAGTTACCACAGCCACAACGTTATAAACCTGCCTATTTCTACAATATATTTTCTTAAAATGTGATTTTAAACCTAAACTTCACCTCACTGCTGACCTTATGCCTAACCTTAAATTAAGACCAAAAAGCTAATGTTTGTTTTCATTAACTTTTACGATAGCCCATATTGACTGTGTGGCTGTGGTAACTCGATGTGAGACTCAATGAATGGCCAAAGCCATCGATTACGTTTTTCCGTTCATATGTGAAGACTCAATAGCGCAGGAGAGGAAGAAGCGAAGCGAGAGGTTGTACATAGGCCAAAATCTGTCCGCAAAAATAAGCCCACAAAGTGAGGAAATTTTGTATGGAGGTCAATGAGAGTGTCGAATTTTGTCAACGAAACATATACTTACTAATTTGCTATGTGGGAGTTATTTCGTAACGGTTAGGGTGTTACGAATGCACTGATAAAACAGGACGCACGTGGAATTTCGGTAACTTTAAAAATAAAAATTATATCGGCGGTGTGCCTGTTGTCATAGAGCTTGATAGAGGACTCATCGGTGATATAATCCACTTTAGCATGGACATTGCCATTGAGGGATTGCACCATTTTAAAGTTGTCAACTGTAAGGGAATGAAGAAGAAAATGGACTACTTTAAAATGGAGATATAGCCTCAATGGCGCTGTCAATGCTGTTACAGACACTATAATGGCACAGATACAAAGATATCTATATTACCCGTTGTTCACACACGTATCTGCCCTTAATTTGCTAGAACAGCCTTTCTTAAAGTATGGGTCGACATGTTAGAGTAAATGTATAATTATTTAATGAATTACTTGAATATTTTTTGACCAAGAAGAACAGCGCTCTGTTCAGTGCGGTGTCAGTTTGGCAGCTGCGCGAGTGAGAGGAAGATGCCCGTGTACTTCGCGGTTTACCAGATATTTTTTCTGCAGTTTCCTTGAAGATCACTCCGCGACCCAGCCAATGACTTGTCATTCCCACTCGCCGCTACCTAAAATTTGACTGGGCTCAATCGCCATGAAACTCAAATACAGCGAAAGTAACAAGGAGCGCCCACAGTGTGTTTTGTGTTGGGAAGTGCTTAGTAATGAGTCTCTCAAAACGAACAAATTAAAACGACACGCCCTGATCAAACATCCACAGCATGACCAGCGTTAGGTTGTTACTGAGTGAGTGAACGAATGAAGGGTGGGGAGGGCCAGAGGGGTGTGTGTGTGCGTGGAGAAAGTGCTGTGGCAGAGGCAGCTGTGTCAAGGAGTAGTTGCAGCACATCGTGACAACGTTTTACCATTTGTAGCTAGGCTATTTAGATGTATTTTTCCGTATAACATTAACGCGCTAGAACCGATAACGGCGACAAATCATTGGAAAATGACTTTTGGCGCACAAGAGCTCTTTAGATAAATTCGCTCTGAAATAACATGTTGGCCTTTTTCAGGGGCTATAATATAGGCTACCTGCATCTAGCTCAGCAAACCATGACAAAGTTGAATGACAAAGTTGAATTACAATTTTAAACCCAGATGTTAGTCAGTATGCCTAGCCAATGCCTATTGATATAAGTACATCTCGCAAATAGGCCATTAATAATTAACGGTTTGTTGTCTTAACATCTGGCACAATTGCCAGAAAAACTCGGGTCCCAGGAAAACACAGAATTTCTCATTTGGGTCCCAGGTTGAAAAAGTTTAAGAACCCCTGGGCTAGAATGGTCCCACCAGATCTCGCCTGGTCCCGCTTGCCTTCCATTTGTGTGGACATGTATTTCCATTGTTTAACCTTGTTCACATTGCAGGCCTTAATGCTCAAATCAGTTTTGTTTTTCTAATCTGTTTTGGAATACTGACTGTCCAAACAGAAAGTTACAAGTGACTGTTCAGACAGCCGTCATTTGCTGACATGGCTACGCTAATTGTCATTGTAACAACGAGTGTGTGTGCAGTAGTTTACGCTGATTAGTCGGTGCTCGTGCTTCCTACTCAGAAGTTATGTAGCAAGCTAAGGTGACAATGCCTGCCATAGATTTTTCCCAGTTGCTTTGCATGTTCAAAATCATAGTGTAAGAACACAAGGGGCCTCACGAGTGGCACAACGGTCTAAAGCAGTGCTTGAGGCGTCACTACAGACCCATGTTCGAGCCCAGGCTGTGTCACAGCCAGCCGTGACCGGGAGACCCATGAGGCGGCGCACAATTGGCCCAGCGTCTTCCAAGTTAGGCGAGGGTTTGGGTTTTGGAATTCCTTGTCCTATAACGCTCTAGCAACTCCTTGTGGCGCCTGCAACTGACTCCGGTCGCCAGCTGGACAGTGTTTCCTCCGACCCATTGGTGCAGCTTGCTTCCGGGTTAGCGAGCAGTGTGTCAAGAAGCGGTGCGACTTGGCAGGGTCGTGATTTGGAGGACGTATGGCTCTCCAACTTCACCTGTCCTGAGTCCGTAGGGGAGTTGCAGCAATGGCACAAGACCAATTGGTGAGAAAAAGGGGTACAAAAAATACGAACAACAACAATTATACACTTTTCAAGCCTCAGGATAAGATGATCCAACTTTCAAAATAAGTCATTTTTGGTGAGCCACAGCAGACTACTAGCATCTTAGGTAGCTGTTTACTTTCCTAGCATGTTCACTCATTTGCTTCTAAACAATTAATAAGCTAGTTAGCTACCACATGTTCTTGTCAAACTGTATGCCAAATATATGCCAAATAACATTCTAAAAGCCACTTGAGGGCAATTAAATCAGATTTGACCATCCAGGAATCAGATTTGTATCTGACTTCAAACAACCTACAAAGGTGGTTTGAAATGTGGCTTGAAATATCTGATTGCGTGTGCTTTTATGCTCTTCAGACTGAAGGAAGAAGAACAGATTTGAATTGGATATGCCATAAAATAGGATTTGAGTCACTTCAAACTGCCAATGTGAACATGGCTTTACTCAAGTTGAAGGCCGCCCAGGGTACTGCAGGCTGCCATTAGCAACTAAATTAGGCCTATCCTTATAAATTCTTCTGTGTGCGATTGTAAAATAATCGGTTCAATAACATACACAATCCCCACGCTATGGAAGGCACATACCATCGTCCCCATTCCCAAAAAGTCTCCCCCGACTGAGTTCAACCATTACTGACTTGTTCCTCTCACATCACTGATCATGAAATGCTTGGAAATACTGGTTCTTAACATCCTACTGGCCACTGTTCACTCCTCCCTTGATACCTACCAGTTTGTTTACAAACCTCAGGTGAGCGCATCAGTAGTGATTGTACTGCAGCTCACCTCCAGGAAACAGCGCAGTTGGACCACTTGATCTGGCTGATCCCTCACAACACACAACTTAAAAGTCAAATAATGGAATTAGGGAATATATAAGTATTAGGATGAGCGATGTCAGAGTGGCATCACTGCGTGTTTCGGGAGGAGTTTCAGTTTCATGGTATCACCATAGTGAAAAATTCTATGTAATTTCTCAGATTTATGCCTTTTGTCTGTTTCATATTTGTTTTATAAATTCATGTGTGAGCTGTGCCAAGAGTTTCCTCTTTAAGGACAATACATGTGATTCTGATTCTACATCTGGTGTATTAGAAGCAATTATTGGTACCATGGTTGTCTTCAAAAACTTTTTTTTATTTACACTAAGATTGACTCCGAAGATTAAAATGTTATATTCACTATAGTGGGGGATCCTGTTTTCTGCTAATAATGCCTGCAGTACAGCTGTCGGCCTTGAACTTCCATGTCTTCAATGAGAGGGAGCAGTCATTCTCCCCTGGCAACACCATTCTTCCACAAGAAATTCCATAATTTGTGTTTTGTTGGTGGTGGTGGAAAACACTGTCTCAGGCGCTGCTCCAGAAGTGTTCAATTTGGTTGAGATCTGGTGACTGAAACCGCCATGTCACATGGTTAACATCGTTTTCATGCTCATCAAACCATTCAATGACCACTCGTGTCCTGTAGATGGGAGCATTGTAATCCTATGGGGATGCCAAAATAGTGGCTTGCCCAGCCTTTTTATAGATGACCCTAAGCATAATGGGATGTTAATTGCTTAATTAACTCAGGAACCACACCTGTGTGGAAGCACCTTCTTTCAATATAGACAACTTTATCGCTCATTTTCTCAAGTGTTTCCATTCATTTGGCAGTTACTTGTACATAAATAATTCATAAAAATTAAACCAAATTAGTGTACATGCAGTTTTGCATACAGACTAGATGTTTTCTTCTGCCAGGTTCAAAGTTCTCTTTTGTTGCTCAGATAATTTTGAATTTTGAATGCAGAGACAGACACTGTGTGACGTCTCTTTCTCTTCCCTCTCCCTTTCCCTCTCATTCCCTTGTTCTCTCTTTCTATTAACTTCAACCCTCTCCAAGCTCTGTGGTGTCCTGAAAACAAGTGACCACCTCCATCCCTCTATTCGTAGGGTCATACAGTCAAGGCCATTACGTGCCAGTTGTATAGACTACCTTGGCCAGGCAGTGCCTATACATCCCACCCCTGCACTGAGTGTTCTGCTATCTAGCTATCAGAACAGGTTATCTTTGGCTCTGTCCAGAAACATTGAAACAACCTCTAGCCCCTAACCCCCAGGCCCTTGTGCATGGCTCTGACTTACGCCGATCTAAAAGGATTGGATAGGTACAGTGTTTCCCATAGGATATTCTTCAGCATCAGTGGCATAGGTAGCAGGGAATTTTTGGGGTTAATGACTGTGAGAAGGTCACTTGTGGTGGGACATTCTACACCAAAATGCATGAAAATGTTTTCTTCCTTTGAAACTCATCTGAATATCGAGGAGAATTTAATTTTATCTATTGATCTCAATGACATCACCAGAGAATTCTATGTTTACCCCAAAAATGATTTAGCTAGTGTAACTTTACTGTGTATCTTAGCAAACAATTATTACAGCAATGTGGAGCTACAGGTGGCCTATAGGCTACATGAAGTTCTGGGGATACGTGTTGTTTCCAAACACGGCACGTTCTGTCTGCCTAACATTATTGAACAAATTGTTTATTTCTGTTTTATACAAAGGGTGGATCTAATCCTGAGTGGTCTTTACCTTTCTCCTTCCTTCTAAATGTGGGCAACCTAAAACTCTCAAACATGCAACAGCACCATCCTAAAATCAGAGGCAAAACAGAAAAGGAATAGGAAAACTCTCAATTGAAAGGACATCAATGTGGCATAGGTTATGCCACACGGGAAGGACAAAAAGTCTAACTGAACTGAGAAGCAAAATAGAATATGG
This sequence comes from Oncorhynchus masou masou, assembly GCF_036934945.1. NCBI lineage: Eukaryota > Metazoa > Chordata > Actinopteri > Salmoniformes > Salmonidae > Oncorhynchus > Oncorhynchus masou. The sequence continues at coordinate 42,216,495 of NC_088212.1, forward strand.
TATGGCTTAGGCTAATGGGAATTGTTAATTTGCAGGATACTAGGGGGTAACTAGCCCCCCCCTATGATCAATGTCGAATTGCTAACACAAAACAGCAACCATTGGGGAAAAAATGGTATGTGGATGAAGGTCATGCTTAGGCAAATTAACAATAAAGAGAAATAAATGCCTACAGTTTACACTTTTTTTAAGGTATTTCATGAAATGTTGTTTTTAGAAAAGGGGTGTTTTTTAAAAGTACCGGGGGTAACTTAGCCAGTCCTGGGTTGCCAGTAACCCCCGTAGAAGATAATGGCATAGGATTTCACACAAGTGTGTTAAAATCCATTTAATGGGTGGGGTTTAAATTATTTAATATGCAATACTTAAAAGCTAAGTATTGTTGTCTTATTTGAATTATTTTTTATAAAATATGGGGGGGGGGGGGGAATGGTGTTGCACATGTCACCATTAATTAAAGGACATTTTATGTAAAGATCCTCTTTTTAACTCACCTGCACATTCATTTTATTTGTTCTTTCTCCTTTGTTCCTTTTCCATACAGTCCAATATGTACAATTGCACTAAATATTAGTTGAATAATGCAAGATTTTAAATCCCAGCAGTCTTTAAAATGACATTCAGGAGCGAAAGGTTTTCAAAAGTTTTAAATTTATGTAAAAAAGGTTCATTGGAACATTGGAATGGAATATACAGTTCCTTCGGAACGTATTCAGACCCCTTAACTTTTACGTTACAGCCTTATTCTAAAAATGATTAAATCCTTTTTTCCCCTAATCAATCGGCACACAATATCCCATTATGACAAAACAAAACAAGATTTTTTTAAACATTTTTGCCTATTTATTATTTATTTTTTTAAATATGAAATATCATCACAACACCCTTTACTCAGTACATTGTTGAATCACCTTTGGAAGAGATTACAGTCATGAGTCTTCTTGGGTATGATGCTGCAAGCTTGGCACACCTACAGTTGAAGTGGGAAGTTTACATACACCTTAGCCAAATACATTTCAACTCAGTTTTTCACAATTCCTGACATTTAATCCTAGAAAAATGACCTGTTTTAGGTCAGTTAGGATCACCACTTTATTTTAAGAATGTGAAATGTCATAATAATAGCAGAGAAATTTATTTATTTCAGTTTTATTTCTTTCATCACATTCCCAGTGTGCCAGAAGTTTGCATACACTCAATTAGTATTTGGTAGCATTGCCTTGAAATTGTTTAAAAGGTCAAACGTTTCGGGTAGCCATCCACAAGCTTCCCACAATAGGTTGGGTGAATTTTGGCCCATTCCTCCTGACAGAGCTGGTGTAACTGAATCAGGTTTATAGACCTCCTTGCTCGCACACATTTTTTCAGTTCTGTTGTGGCCACTCCAATACCTTGACTTTGTTGTCCTTAAGCCATTTTGCCATAACTTTGGAAGTATGCTTGGGGTCATTGTGCATTTGGAAGACCCATTTGCAACCAAGCTTTAAATTCCTGACTGATGTCTTGAGATGTTGCTTCAATATATCCACATAATTCTCCTCCCTCATGATGCCATCTATTTTGTGAAGTGCACCAGTCCCTCCTGCAGCAAAGCACCCCCACAACATGATGCTGCCACCCCCATGCTTCACGGTTGGGATGGTGTTCGTCAGCTTGCAAGCCTCCCCCTTTTTCCTCCAACGATGGTCATTATGGCCAAACAGTTATATTTTTGTTTCATCAGACCAGAGGACATTTATCCAGAAAGTAAGATCTTTGTCCCCATGTGCAGTTGCAAACCGTAGTCTGGCTTTTCTATGGCGGTTTTGGAGCAGTGGCTTCTTCCTTGCTGAGCAGCCTTTCAGGTTATGTCGATATAGGACTTGTTTTACTGTGGATATAGATAGTTTTGTACCGGTTTCCTCCAGCATCTTCACAAGGTCCTTTGTTGTTGTTCTGGGATTGATTTGCACTTTTCACACCAAAGTATGTTCCATTCTAGGAGACAGAACTCGTCTCCTTCCTGAGCGGTATGACGGATGCATGGTCTCATGGTGTTTATACTTGCGTACTATTGTTTGTACAGATGAACGTGGTACCTTCAGGCATTTGGAAATTGCTCCCAAGGTTGAACCAGACTTGTGGAGGTCTACAATTTGTTTCTGAGGTCTGATTTCTTTTGATTTTCCCATGATGTTAAGCAATGCAGCACTGAGTTTTAAGTTAGGCCTTGAAATACATCCACAGGTACAGCTCCAATTTACTCAAATTATGTCAGTTAGCCTATCAGAAGCTTCTAAAGCCATGACATATTTTTCTGGAATTTTCCTAGCTATTTAAAGGCACAGTCAACTTAGTGTATATAAACTTCTGACCCACTGGAATTGCGATACAGTGAATTATAAGTGAAATAATCTGTCTGTAAACAATTGTTGGAAAAATGACTTGTGTCATGCACAAGGTAGATGTCCTAACCGAAATGCCAAAACTATAGTTTGTTAACAAGAAATGTGTGGAGTGGTTGAAAAATTTGTTTTAATGACTCCAACATAAGTGTATGTAAACGTCCGACATCAACTGTATATTTGGGGAGTTTTTCCCATTCTTCTATACAGATCCTCTCAAGCTCTGTCAAATTGGATGGGGAGCGTTGCTGCACAGGTATTTTCATGACTCTCCAGAGATGTTATATCGGGTTCAAGACCGAGCTCTGGCTGACTGGGCCACTCTGGCTTGGACCGTTCATCTTTCCCTCAAGTAAAATTGGAGCACAACTCATGAGCCTGCTCACTTCACTTCACTGCTCACACCTTATCCAGTCCTCACCTGTGACTGAAAACAGGAGGAGCTCTCTCTGAAAACCTGCCCAGGGACTTCAGTTGAAAATTAGCCGACTGGTTAAAACTAGTACTGTTACTGAAACATTAATTAATAAAAATAAACAAGAAACTCAAAAACGTAGGTAGCTTTCTAGCTATATGACATAAAAAGTTGTGTAAAATAGTTGAAATGCTATAAAGTAGCATTTAGTGTAAAACTGTCAGTCATTAGTGGAAACATTTACAACTGCAATTAAGTTACTTTATCTTTTTTTTAAATGTATTTTACCTCAGACAATCTGGTAGTAATATCGCTAGCTAGCACTCCTAGCAGCTTATGCTAACTAGCTAGCTGGCTAGCATTTACTGCTAGTGAAGTTGCTTGCTAGAAAGTTTACAAACAAATTATCTAAATTTTTCTCTCTAAACAAGTGGATTATTATGTTAAGGCTTTCCTATTTACAAATATATATATAGATCTAACTTCATTGGAATATAACTACAACTTTTTAAAATTAACTTACCATTTTGTTGAAATATCTCCAAAAGTTGTGATGACACAGAGGACATTTTTTGTTGAGCAATAGCAGTGGCAGCCAGGGAAAATGTTGGGGAAATAATTTGGTGACATCTTGTGGTCTTAATGTGAATTACAGGGGGGTGGCAGTTACCCCTGGGGGCTAGTTACCCCCGAGTACCCTAACTCCATCACTAAAGGCAAATGTATGAAAAAACTCTGACGTCAAACAACTTTGAATGACAAACCCATCCCATATAAGTAACGGATAGCATCGAATATCTGTCAGTCATCCGTGAAGCAGCAAGAGTAATATAGGTGCGCTTTTTCTACACAATCGCAATGCCACATTCCACGCTTCTACTGTGCGTCATCGGACTCCTAGCGTTCTCCTCTGCGTGCTACATCCAGAATTGTCCCAGAGGCGGGAAGCGCGCGTTACAGGACACCGGCATCAGACAGGTAGGCCTACGTTACAGACTGTTCTATTTTCCGAGTCCTCTTTTTTATTCTATATGGGCTACACTATGCTTTTTGCGCTGTTTTCTCCCCCCAGAGTAGGTAGACTACGCACCACACCACTTCATTATAATCCATAGGCCTAAAGGTTTGGATAATGACCAGTTGAAAATGACCGGGTGCAGTAATTTATTTCACCTAAGGTATGTTTTTTCTAATGGTCATACTGTTATGTTGACAACTCATCAATATAGAGCCTATTTTTTTAATGCAATTCGGTATTTACACGGTCATAATACATGCAGAATGGAATTTAGATTGAACCTACATAATTGTAGGCTATTCTTTTTTTCTTCTTCTTGGAGTTCATCTGTGCTTCCAGTGCTCCTGAAAACACACATCGGCCTACAACAATGAAAACATGTAAAACATTTTTTATGGATAATTGTATTTCCAATACCAACTATTATCAATAATTGAATCATAAACAAATGACACATTGAGGTTCCACTAGCATAAAAACAATAGGAAGCCAGCTAACTGGTCTCTCCCCCTGAAGTGCATGACATGTGGACCAGGGGACCAGGGCCGCTGCTTTGGCCCCAGTATCTGCTGTGGGGAGGGGCTGGGCTGCTGGATGGGCTCCTCAGAGACAGCCCGCTGCTTTGAGGAGAATTACCTGCCCACCCCATGCCAGACAGGAGGGAGACCTTGTGGATCTGATGCAGGACGCTGCGCTGCACCAGGAGTTTGCTGTGACTCAGGTACAGTAGGTGTCATTGTTCATTTCTGTCTATTGTGTTTCGTCTGTGTGTGTGTGGTTGTGCGCTTACCTGTCTGTCTGTCTGTCTGTCTGTCTGTCTGTCTGTCTGTCTGTCTGTCTGTCTGTCTGTCTGTCTGTCTGTCTGTCTGTACATACCAGTGTATACTTGCACAATAAATGCTATGTTTATTCGCTTTCTAACTTTCATTATTGTATGTATGTCGACAGAGAGCTGTGTTCTAGATCCAGACTGTTTGTCGGAGAGTCGGTACCACTCTCCTGCGGATCACAGCGCTGGCGCCACAAGTGACTCACCGGGGGAACTGCTGCTGCGCCTGCTACACTTTGCCACCAGGGGGCAAAGTGAATACTAACAGTAACAATCTCAATCCAGAGATTCGCTTATATGGTGCCTAATTCTAAATCAACCCTTTACTAGCCTTTGACACTTCTCGTAGATCGGAAAAGATTGAAATTAATTACTTTATTTTTTCAGAAGAAACTTCAAGTAATTGGATAGGTTTTAGCAGTATGGTAATTGTTACACCTTGCCTAGTGATGGCAATTTCACCATATTGTTGACCACTACTATCAAAACCTTTTACATCTATACAGTACCTAGGCTAGGGGCCAGCGGTCGATTTGGAATCAGGCAAAATGGTTAAACTGACAGAAATAACAGGATGAAATGGATACAAGTTATAAACTGTCAACAAAAGTGTTTTTTCCACCTAAGAACGTATATGCACTTACATACATTGCATATATAAGTTTTATGTTCGACAAGACATTGTTTTTCCTAATGCCTCAATATAAATAGGTCATGTATACACCACAGAAATACAGACATTTAAATATGTAGGAAATAAATAGTTTTCTTGCAGTGTTGTAGAATGATCAGATTAATACTCAACAATCATTGTTGTTAGTATGTGAAGTGCTTGTAGATCACTACATTAATGCAGTGCATTACAGATATTACTATTATGAATCACGACTTACTGAGAATCACTGCTGTTGTATAATTGAATTAAAGATATCAAGAAATCACTACCAACCAAACTTGTCGGTTGTCTTTTGTACCCAGTTCCAAGCCAGGTTTTGTACTTCTAAAGGGTAATTATACCTGTCTCATAGCTTTGATTTACTGAAAGAAACGGATGCGTCTTGACTAGTTCTACAGTGTGTGTGTGTGTCTGTGTGTGTGTGTGTGTGTGTCTGTCTGTCTGTCTGTGTGTGTGTGTGTGTGTGTGTGTGTGTGTGTGCGTGCGTGCGTGCAAGTTTTCTAGGATGGTATGTGCAGCCAATACCTGGATAATTAATTATAAAGGGTCTGAGGAGGTTTGAGAAGACACCTATGTGTCACGAAACGGCTCATAGCCCATAACAAAGAGGGAGACAACGCAGAGATAACGGAATAACAAAAAGATGTTTATTAAATAAAGTAAACTATATACAATTAACAATGGTGCGTGTGTAGGCAGTAATCAGTAGTGTAAGTGAGTGGTTGCGTGCAAAGGTAGTGATAATGTGGGATGTTGAGCGGTGCCAAAATAAACAAGCCACAAGATGCCACAACCAAAAATACAGTGTGTCTGCATGGAGAGAGTCTCTCTAATGAATGGGGGAAAGGTGTATTTATCCCTGGGACACACCCGAGCCCAGGTGTGTTCCATTTCACTGACTACCCATCTTATTAAGGAAAACAATAGCAAAGAGAAAGAATTCGGCAGACAGAGTGGGAGGGTCGTCGCATATGTGGTTTTGCAATAAGGCAATTGCAAATTGCCTGGTGGTGAGAGAGAGGGGGGTGGAACATATGCAAGTCATTAGCAGTTTACTACTGTCAAACCAGTGTTGAGATGATTTAGCAGGTCTGTCACAGTGCTAAACAAACACTCTTCATCTATGTTTTGATAGCTCTGCTCTTACTGAGCATGTTTTCCTGGACAAACCAATCAACTACTTACTCACCATACAATTCCCCAGTGGGAATTCTACCATGTGAAGATTTCTGGAAATTGTATAGTGTTGGAGTATAGAACTCTTCAATTTATCAGCAAATCGATTTATTAACAATTTCACTGAGGGGTGTTTTCATACTTTCTTTGATGGAACAACAAAATAACATACTGAAAAAGATGTGAGTTCTATCAACGCCTGTTGACAACACAGCTCAACCTTAAATTGCATTGTTTGCGCTATATTGACAGTATAGCCCCCTTTATTTCACTGTGTTGGTTTGGTATGCACTGCCCTCACTTTTACCCTGGCTTTAACCCGGCTGCTCCACCTAGATCTCTGTTTTTGGTTTGCGACCTATATTCTATTATCAATTCTACATGATGGCTCTCACAAAGCATTGTGAGGTTGTTGTAGTCTTTCATTAAGTTAAATGTAGTAGTAATCGAACCTGTTAAAACCTGCCAGACCAATACCAACAACCCACAGCAATAGGAGGGGGGAGGAATTCGGTATAAAATCTGATGAGTTTCACTTGCTCTCTCACTCCCGCTGTCACCATGGATCTTAGAGTGATGGTGATGCTGCTCTTTCTGTGTGCTCTGGCCATCACAACCACTGAAGGTAAGGAAGACACTGTAATACAGGTCTATTCAACTATATTCTTAAGGGGGGGCAGATGTACAAAAGGTAAATTGCAGAGGGGCCGGATATTTTCCACGTGCAATTATTCTTTGGAAGAACTGTATAAGAAAGCAACGCAACCACCAATAAAGCACTTTTCTTCAAATTAAATGTTGCTGAAACGAATTAGGAAACAAGTGGAGGGCGCTCAACCAACGAGGTGCAACCAAAACATTTGATCATCATTGAAAAGGATAAGGTGCAAAGCTTGCTCACCATTATTTTGTTCAAAAGCCTCTTAAAAGTAATGAGGTCATTTTAAAATAATCTGAAAACTAAGAATCGCAATAAATAACACAAATCAGGTAATGCCAAATTCCAGTCTGAAGGAAGTAGAGTATGCTTTGAATTAATTTCCCTCAGTCATTAGATTCATTTTGTGTCACACTCCCTTCTAACAGAGTCCTTGTGAGTATCAGAGATGGAAACAGAAGGCACGTAGGTATTCCTTAGAGTCGTAGCTTTCAGGAATGCGTCATTAATCTTTTGTATCTTAAACCATACAAATGCTCTGGCCAAATTCATATGCAGAATCTTTTATTAATGTATAGAATTGATCAAATGGACCAGTATAAATTGATACATTTTCAGGATATGGCCCCCTGCCACTGGAATTTCTATCATCAGAACATTTTGCAGTAGTTCTTGCTAGAAAAAAATATTGATATTTAACAAATGACTTTTACCTATTGGTCGGTCATCAAACCATCACTCCTTTGCATAGGACTCAATAAGTAGCTAGCTGCCTTGAATGTTCATTTTTTGGGGCTGTGTGACAGTAGACACAAGAGCTCAGTGGAAATGAGAGTATTCATGCTGAAGCTTGTGGTGTGTGTGTGTGTGTGTGTGTGTGTGTGTGTGTGTGTGTGTGTGTGTGTGTGTGTGTGTGTGTGTGTGTGTGTGTGTGTGTGTGTGTGTGTGTGTGTGTGTGTGTGTGTGTGTGTGCGTGCGAGCGTGCGTGCGTGCGTGTGTGTGTGTGTGTACATATGATTAAGAGAAAGAGAAAGAAAGAATGCGGGAGAGAGAGATTGGCAGTTACTATCATATGGCAGTTATGTTGCCTGAATGGTATTGCCAAAAATTGTTTGTTTGGTGGCACAGGCAGGATTATCATTTGTGGGTTTTATCTGTTGTGACTCGCTTACTTTCAGTTGATACTCATTCTACTGTCATTCCATAGTCACAGTTTAAAACAACACAGGTCACTTGAGTTTAAGGAGAATTTACTAGTCTGTGATTCTTGGAGCAACCTAAACTACTACTTCAGCTACCTCTCCAACTCCTTGTTCTTTGAAAAAACACTCTACTACCTGTACTACTACAACTATTACTACTATTATTATTACTACTGCTAATATTATTTTATTACCATGCCTACTGAAGCCACTACTACAGATGTATGATCTTGATTTGAGCCAGTTTGCTACAGCAGGGAAATAATCCTGCAGCAACAGGTAATGTTAATTATTATGTGGATCAAACAGTAATTAATGGACATTTTTTGTAGGGGGTTGATACATTACTACAATTACTAACTATTGAAGCATTTTTAAACCTTGAATATACTACAGGTTTGCATTTCCTGCTGTGCGGGAAAATTCTTAGCAACAAAATAGTGATCAAATTAAGATCCTACATCTGTACAACACGACAAGTTCCACTAGAGCTGCTGCAATTACCACTAACATCACTTAGGACACTATTACTGCAACTCTTACAACTGATGGTAAACATTGCAGGGGGCATTCCTAAATGCTGTGTGACGACATCTATGGACATTCCCATCAATGTGCTGAGGAAGGTGGAGAGAGCAGAGATGCAGAGAAACAATGGTGCCTGTGAGATCAACGCACTCGTGTGAGTTCATCACAATACTGACTAGAGTAGACTAATTCTAGTATCCCACTTACACATTTACTATCATTGAAAACTGTCATGACATACTAGTGTTAGTATTCCACTGTCTGATACAAATTATGTTAAAGTTCAGAACAGTCAAAATTAGTTTTTCATGAAATTGGATGATATTCGAAGGTATGATGATCAAAGTATGAAAAATGACTGTCACTTCTACATTGATAACCTTTTATCATAAAGTTACTGGTCCCATCCCCCATGTCAAACACGTAGCTTCATCATTAAAGGGACAAGGTGACATCACCTGAATTCTCATTTTAATACACCAATGGCAACATGATATTCTCGTATCTCTTACCACCTTGTTTCCCCTTTCATCTGTGTCTGGCGTTAGCTAGCTTCTGGCTAGCTAGGTCTTCAGCCAGCATGGAACAAAAAGGGGGGAGGGGGGGAGGGGGGGGTGTTCAAAACATATGCAGTTGTCAAGTCAACTCACCTGTCAGTGCTGCTGTGAATCGCATCACAAATGACATGCCAAAAAGGAGATGTGTATGACATTTGTTTGTATCATTTGATGCAATTTCAATGTTATTTGAGTTGCTTTGTGTATCAACCAATTTGCTGGGGATCATTTTACTGCAACGCTACTCACTGCATCCAAGTTACTTGGCATATAGGCGTTTCAAAGAGCTGTCAATAAAGGTGAGCTCATGAATATAAGCTCCTTGCTCACTCAGCCTGTCTTTTCATACTTTTCTGGTAGTTATGAAAGAAAATGAAAGAAAATGTGTTTTTCAGAGTGACAGTTCAGGACCTTTGAAGACCCTCTATGTCAGATGGTGACCTGAGACAATGACTGTCTTTTCTCCTCCATTCCCATAGGCTGCACGTGAAAGGGAAGAAGTTCTGTGCCCACCCGAAGGTAAAGAGAAAGCTGAAGAGGATGCAGAGAAAAAAGGACGGAAAACAGAAAAGGCATTAGTGCTCTGTGAAGTGGGGGAACTTTTTAATGTGCGGCTAATCCCTTGGTGGACAGACTACGTAAACATAACTGGCACCTGACAAAATGATGCAACATTTTACTTCTAGGTTAACTGAGATTAATGTGCAGCAGCTTGACTTTTCTTTCATGTCTTTGTAGACATCTTCCTTGGATATTATTATGTGTTTTGGAGGAGTTTTGTAAAAGCATTACTATGTGTGTGAGGCAGAAACCTGTGGTGTGTGTAATAAAAAAATCGAATGCATGTCGACATGTAATCCACCAACTAATCTATAGCATTCACAAAACTGTTTTCTACTTATTCCTTGTATAAATAATCAAGAGCTGTGATATCTGAAATAAAATCTATACTTATCCCAAAACATTCTTGTGTTGTTGATTTTTGTATAAACTGCAATTATATTCCTTTGTAGAAAAGCCACATGAATTTCACATGTGATCTAGTGTTTTACATAACATGTGACAACATGTAAATGCAACATTTGACAACATGAAACTACACATGTGAAAACATTTGGGATGCAACATTTAAACGTGATACCAGGAAACTACACGTGGCAACATTTGAACGTTTTTTTACTTTTACATGTGAAAGTGAAAATTCGATTTCCATGTGAAAGTTTTTCACATGTGAAAATGATATTTTACATGAGAGACTACGATTTTCACATGCAAATGTTTTATAAGTGAAAGTGAAAATCTGATTTTCACATCTGAAATGCTAAGTTCACATACAATTTCACAAGTGAAAGTTGAAAACATGTTATTCTCCTTACATGTGAAAAAGTGCACATTCATTACCTATAATACATCTCTGCACTTAGCAAAAGACTGCCATCAATTTGAGGGGTTCTGTATAGTTGTCTAATGTTGGTGGAGCATATTGTTCTGTTTTAATGCTATTCCTGAATCACTATGATAAATATAATAATTTTTCTTGAGTGTGTTCTACAAAGCTGAGATTTACTTTGAAGGCCAAAGTGTAGGAATACAGATTAAGTCAGTGATTGACACAGACATGGTGGCATAGCAGGAATATTGGACTTCTATGAACCAGGAGGGTGTGAGTTCAAATCCCAGGTGATGACACCTTGAATGATAATTTATGTAGTAACTTGAAAACACTGTGTTTTTTTTCGTTATGTTCCGGAGACATCCTAACGACTCATTTTTGTTTGCAGGCCATCATGTGAAAATGTTAATCCACATGTGCAAGGTTATCTGAAATATCATCACATTTAAAGTGTTCCAAAACCACATGGTTTCACATGATTTCACATGTGAAATGTTGTGTGATCACGTGAAAATCCACGTGAAACTTCATGTGAAATATCATCACATAGAAAGTGTTCCAAAAACACATTTTCACATGATTTCACATCAGAAATTTCACATCTGAAATAAAATTGTACATGGGCAAAACCTGTGATTTGTCACGTGTGAAATCATGCAGTCTTTCCGTAAGGGTTGCGTTGCGATCAGTCAGTCACGCTCATTCTGAAGAGGTGTGCAGGCTTTTGCTATAGCCCTGCACTAACCCACCTGATTCAGCTAATTTACGTTTTTGATAATTTGTTGAGTAGCTGATGTGTTAGTGCTGGGCTGAGACAAACACCCAACAATCTCTCTCTCCAGGACATGGGTTGGTGACCACTGCCTTACAACCTAGCAACAGCACTCAAACCAAGACCACACACAATCCTTCTGCTAACACACCAGCTCTGGTGTACAACAGAGGCACGTACAGACACCAGTAGAGCCATATATACAGAGAAAACATCAATGACCACACATATGAATAAACACAACTGACGTGTGTATCTGGAGCACTCAGAGGAGTGCTATTTGGTTGTGGTGTGTTTCTGTGGGTCACTATGACCTGTGAAAATGCTGAGGTGATCCAGGAAGAAGGTGACCTTCATAGCAAAGCCAGCTGCTTGTGAGTAAAATGACGTCCCTTACTTAACAGAACTCATTCACAACTTTGCCAAAGCACATAGATTTATTGCTAGGGGTGGAGGAGAAAGACCGGATAAACGAGACAAGTAACCTCTGCTTCAGAGGGATTACTCTGCACATGTGAAGGAGGAGAACACAGGTCTACTAATTAGGAAGATACTTTACCTCCAGGACCAAAATGACCAAATTTAGCAGTGTATGAGCAACAAAACATTATATTCAATGACAAAAAAATGCCTCCTCTCCTTCATCTGCAATGATCAACAAAACATGTGCAAGCAATACGGTAGATGGATACCCAGGTGTCCACGTCTTTCACATCAATCTAGACGGAGAGGAGAGGAAGTCAATATTTAGACCCACCTTGGTATTACATTCTTCCTTCCAGGGATAGAGATGTGGAGGCTGTGCTTAATTAAGTCTGTCAGGCTGGAGAAGCAGGAAGTAGAGAGAAAGAGAGGAGAAGCCACGGCTGGCTCTAGCCTTTTGGAGGCCCTAAGAGAATTGGTCGGGTGGCGAATGTCCTGCAATTCTACAGATTTTGCCATGACTTATGCCATATTAATGATATCTCAGTGAGCGTGACGAGCAAAATCAATGCGGGTCCCCCTGGCTGATGCACATCCAAATTTCAAACTTACACCTTAAGTATTCTACTATTCTAACTCTTAGCCTGGGACCAGACCAGACCAGATATCTGATCCCAGGCTACAAAAAGAGAGGTGCAAAGTTACATGCTGCAAGTGTAGCAATATAAAACTAAAATGACACAATGGCGCCCCCTAAAGGAACCACTTGCCTTCCTTTTGAAAATGAATAATGACAGTGAGAATTTTACAGCTGGAATAGGTAATAAGTCATGAACTACTGTGTCATGGGGCACCTTACGTATTCTACTATTCTAACTCTCAACAGTAAGTTGAGACACCGAATGAGTTCCAATTTTTTTCATAAAATGTCAAATGTTTATGCCGCTTATGCCTGGAGTCGGCCCTGGGAGAGACGCTGAGCAGAGGAATACATAGCCTTTTAGCATATTGCTCAGCTCAACTCACTTATCTATTGCCTGCCTACAAACCTGTGTAGACTCAAATGGACTCACTGAATTTCCATTTCACTTCCGGGTGAATATTGAGATTCATTGCTGCACAGTCCAATCCTTCTTTATCCCTTTCTAGATCGTCAAGAGAAAATACAAGTGTGGACTCAGACAGACAGATCGAAAGAGATATATTAGGGAGGGAACAAACACCTTTGACTCCCAAGCTCTCTGCTAGCCTGCAGCCTACAGGTTGATCTAACCTGGGACCAGATCAGATATCCCATTTGGGACCAGACTAGACCAGATATCTGATCCCAGGCTACAAAAAGAGAGGTGCAAAGTTACAGGCTGCAAGAGTAGCAATATAAAACAAAATGACACAATGGCGCCGCCTAAAGGAATTAACAACAACTTGCCTTCCCTTTGAAGATGAATAATGACAGTGAGAATTATACAGCTGGAATAGGTCATAAATCGTGAACTACTGTGTCATGATGGTGCAATAAAATAATCATAGCAACACAGTATCCAAATAATCCCCTTTCCCTTTCCCTTGATTTATTATATTTACATCAATCCATCAATCTGTGTGACTGTGTGTGTGTGTGTGTTATGCTTAGTCGTACTTCAGGCAGTCATTGAAATTCCATGTAATTTTACTTACAAGAGATTAGGTCTATATTATAGGGTAAACAAAAGACCATTTCGACAATACATGAAAATGAATTGTGAATAATCAAGCAGCAGCCCGTATGATTCAGCAAAATGGCATAACGTCTATATTTGGCACTATACGGATATCTCCTCCCTTCCATGCAAAAAAAGGAAAAGTAAAGATATTGTTTATAATCTTCCAGAATTATGTAATTCCCTTCGCAAATTTCAGCCTGTTTGAACGGTCCCGGCCCACTCTAATTAACGTCCTCCCCTTTCACCAAATGATCGCGACAACGCCTAAGTGAAAGCCACCGAGATCATTATATATTTTTTGCGATAACAACTATTCTTGAACTAATGTCTGCCATGTTTACCTCAGCTAATTTACCAGAACCCGAACATTCCGGACTTTTAAAGTTTTTATCTGCTGCATTCTACGCTGTCAGTTCTTTTTTGATCATTGTTGTGAACAAAACGATTCTCACAAACTACAGGTAAGGTCGTTTCGTCACTGCAATGATTGTGTACAGAGAGAGGTTCAACAAATAACATGCTAAATTAACATGAGGCTCATGAGGCTCAAACAGGCAGCCAGTTATCATGGGTTACATTCTGTATTGTATTGTTTATAGGCTACATTTTGATTATCCAATAACATGACTTTCAATGCTTTTAGATTTCCCTCCTACATGTTTCTAGGAATTGGCCAGGTAGGCTATACTGTATCTCAATTCAGGATTCTTGAGGTAGAAGTTGCACCACAGAGATGTAGGATCAGGTTACCTTCCCCTATCATAACCAAAATCAAACTGTTGATGAAATAAGAACTGACCATTATCAGTAGGGTAACATCAACTACATCATTGAGTGTGGAATTGCCATCTATTCATAAACATTGATCCCCCTTCTTTTTTTTTTTTTTACAGATGACTACTACAATCCTCATTCTCTATTTTGCTAAAATGAACCAAACAGTTCACTTCCAAGACTTTGACAGAAGTGTTCTCGTCAAAGTAAGTGATTTCCCTTTATTTTCATCTTCTGTCTGTCACAGATGCATACAACAAAAGGTGAACCACAATGAGCCACAAAAGGAGCCAATGTTTAAAAAAAACATCATTTTGTCATTTGCCAACATGTCAATATAATAATCTTGATTTAATTCATTTAATACATTCTGGACATACAGATCTTCCCCCTACCTTTGCTGTATGTTGGAAACCACATAACAGGACTGGCTAGTACAAAGAAGTTAAGGTACAATGGAGTCTAAAAGCATGAGTGAAACTTAATGCATTAGTTTCAGATATCATCTCAATTACAGTCTGTACAATGTAAACAACACTCCCTACTCATAGGGACTTAGGCCTGGGCGCCAAGCACTTTGTGACAAATGCATTTCTAAAAAAGCAGATCAAATATGAATGATTGATTGATTGATCCATTGATCCTTTTACAGCTTACCCATGTTCACAGTATTAAGGAAGTTCACCATATTGATGACAATGATCATGGAAGCAAGGCTATTGAGGTTTGTGGCCATTTTTCCACATGTCTACTGCACTGTAATAACTGCAGATCTTTTACAGTTCGGCCTTAAAGTATTAACATGTTCATTTACATTTCCTCTCCAGAAAAACATTCCCGAATCGTCTTATCTACAGTGTTCTGGCCATAGTTTTTGGAGCTTTGGTGGCTGCCAGGTAGGTCCAATAGATTGCCAACCCTGATATGCTACTAATACACTTTCACATGGTTAACATGTTCCTGTCCGGTGAGCTACCCTCCTTCAGATATTACCTCTGAAAACATCTATAGTACTTCAAAGGAATCACTGATTATCTTCATTACCATTATGAATCAAATGCACCACTTATTTTCTCCAATAGCTCTGACTTGGCCTTTGATGCAGAGGGCTACACGTTCATTCTGCTTAATGATGTCTTCACTGCTGCCAGTGGTGTGTACACCAAGAAGAAGCTGGGAACTGAGGTAGGACACATTGTAGCCACACTATATGTCCTCCATCTGTTTTCCCTATTAACATGTAGACCAGGGCAATTAAGAAGGGATAACGAATTTATTTAAGCACGTAAACATACCTCTTTTTTTCTTTTTTTTTAACCCTGTCGTCAAATAAAAAATGGTTCTGGGTACTGTGACAATACCAAGCACCTGGACTACATTCTCCTTACAGGTAGATACTTCACGTTTTCAGATTAAGAGATTCTTAAACAGGCACAGGAGAATACATACATATTTCTACGGCAGGTTGAATGAATCTAGTCCTTAGCTTTGCAACAATCGATACATTTACATCCTGCATGTTTACATTCCAGCCAAGTGAGGAAAGGTGAAGTGAGGTGTTGCTGAAAGAGTCACCTTTGTTCTATCGCTTACAATGTATAGGGTCTGAATTTGCAGGATAATGACTCACCGAAACGTGGCCAGGCTACGTGACGTTGATTCATTTGTTTGGATGCCCACCCTTAAAGTAAACACTGCAAAATGCGTAACAGGCCTCCACTGTGGATCCCTGGATCTTTAAGCTCCGGCAACACTATCTTCTTATGGTTGAACATTTGAGGAGTTGAATAGCGAAGTGTTTTGTGTAATTTGGAATCACATGAAATAAATGTTTCTATTTCTTTAAAGGGTCTTGGAAAATATGGGATCTTATTTTACAATGCATTCATCATCGTCATCCCAACTCTTCTGGCAAGTGCATTTACTGGGGATTTACACAAGGTAAATGGATTTCTTGTTTTCTCAGGATAAGCATCGCTTTTAGCCACAGATCTAGGATCAGTTCATTCCTGTCTGTCTGTCTGACCCGCTGTCTGTGTGTTTGTTTTCCGTTGACAGGCCATCACATATGAACACTGGTTGAATGCCCCCTTTGTTTCCTGCTTCCTTATTTCCTGCCTCATGGGGTAAGTCAGTGTACAAATGACTCAAAACGAAACTGGCATTGTTTCCCTATTTATATGGCTGTTAAAGGGGGATTATTCAACTTCTGTAATTTGATATGTTGTGGTTCAACATTGTAAGAGCAAGATGTGTCTCAAGGAAGTGTCGTCTCCATGAGAATATCCTTCCTCAACAACTGGAGGTGGAACAGAACACTTAGACACGTCCCACTTTAGCCATGATGTTGTCCCATTGGGCTCAATCGTTGCCAACACAACCTCCCCTTACAAATCTTAGAACATATTAAAGTAATACAAAAGGCCCCTACTACCATTCATTGTAGAGCAATATTTCATAAACATATTAGAAGGGCAAGTAGCAGCCAAAAAAAGAGGTGTCTCAGTTACATAAAAGGTTTCAAATGACCACTTCTGAACACACGTGGGATGTTAAAGGAAAATGTGAACTAAAAATGAATGTGGTGGTGGAAGATGAATCATGGGAGAGAATTTGTGAAAGTAGTCACAAATGCAATAGTAGCACAGCGTGGAGGGATTTTGACTGGTAAGTGAAGATGAGATACTTTAAAACACCTTTGTTGACATTGAACATTTGATCAAAAAGCTTCGGCACTATGTTGAAGTCGCTGTGTGGAAAAATATGAGACCACACACACATCTTCTGGTACTGTCCAAAGTTACAAGGGTTCTGGAAGAGCATTAAAAAAAGAAGTGAAGACAATCCTAGACATTGAGTTGCCACTGGAACCAATGTTCATTTTATTAGGGGTATAATACATTGTAACCTGGAAGATAAAAAAAACAACTGTACATATTAAGGGCACTGTTAGCGATTGCACAGAAAATTGTTATGTTCAATTGGCTTAAACCACAGCCGCCAACTGTAAGTCAACGGGGAAAAAAAGGACAATTATGGAAAATATGACAGCCAGGTTACAACTAAAGATGGATACTTTTCTGTCGAAATGGACTCCCAACAGATTGTACCTTGCCCAATAACTGTATAGACAAAAAGGGGGACATGTGTTTGTAGAATAATTCCCTTCATTTAATGACACTGAAATAAACTCCTGTAATTATTAGCATTATTACTTATTTTGGTCCTTTTACTCATGTTTAAATTTTTTAAATATATTGTTTTAGAATTTCTATTCTTCTTTATTTCGTTTATTTTTATGTCTCTTTCCCTTTTCTTCTAAAAAGTATGATCGTTCACATGGAGTTCTATAATGTATATTTGAACTTGAAAAATCAATCTATGTTAAAAAAAAAAAAAAGGACGGGGGGTGGTCTTATTAATAATAATAAATAATAATCATAAAAATCATATGAAATGTAAGTATCCCATGATAAAAATGTTGCGCCTCTGTTTAAAGTTTGTGCTGATGTATTCCATAGTGCTGTGTAGCCACTACAACTCTGCACTGACCACCACGGTGGTGGGAGCAATTAAGGTAAGAACACATCTGGACCAGTAACATGTGGGTCAATATGTTTGTTCCTAACTTTTCGGGGCTGTGTTGACACAGCTGGGTCAGGTTCAGTGAGCACAAAATGGGGTGGGGGGGGGGGGGTTTAAATGCACAATCCTCTTCTGATCATGTCCTTCTCACAAGTCCGCATATCCATGAATATCATGCCAAGGAAACTAGTGTATCAAGATCAATTGTTTTCCGCAGAATGTTGCTGTGGCCTACATCGGCATGTTTTTAGGTGGAGACTACCTGTTTTCATGGACCAACTTCCTGGGGTTAAATATTTGGTAAGAACGGATGAGTTTCCAAGCCGTGACACATTAGCTCAAGAAAACTGTTGCTATGCCATTCTGTTTAAGTTATTGCCAAAGTCCAACTCTATAGTTCTCTTCTCGTCAGTATATCAGGGGGACTTGTGTATTCCTACCTGACGTTCCACAGCAGCAGCAAACCATCCCAAAGCGATGAAAGCGGAATACAGGGAAACCAGGACCAGCTGATCATTCCCATGATGGAAGATTCCATAGACAGACTCCCTGTGAAATAAGTGAATAAACCTGTGATGAACCAGGTGAGACATGATGCCGTAGTCTTTTTCTGTACTGTAAGCAGTAAACACTGCCTTTGGTATCGGCTTCATAGTGGAGCAAAAGTTATAACATTTTGTAGACTTAAATGATCATTATGTTAAATTATAATCATATTGTTGGCCAATGTTCATTATTTTGTGTACACATGCAAATAGCAATACTATATGTATTATAACACATGCAAATAGCAATACTATATGTATTATTACACATGTAAATAGCAATACTATATGTATTATTGCACATGCAAATAGCAATACTATATGTATTATTGCACATGCAAATAGCAATACTATATGTATTATTGCACATGCAAATAGCAATACTATATGTATTATTACACATGCAAATAGCAATACTATATGTATTATTACACATGTAAATAGCAATACTATATGTATTATTACACATGCAAATAGCAATACTATATGTATTATTACACATGCAAATAGCAATACTATATGTATTATTACATGCATGTAAATATTACACATGCAATACTATATGTATTATTACACATGCAAATAGCAATACTATATGTATTATTTCACATGCAAATAGCAATACTATATGTATTATTACATGCAAATGCAAATAGTATTATTGCAATACAAATATATATATTATTTTACACATGCAAATAGCAATACTATATATATTATTTCACATGCAAATAGCAATACTATATGTATTATTGCACATGCAAATAGCAATACTATATGTATTATTACACATGTAAATAGCAATACTACATGTACTATTACACATATAAATAGCATTACTATATGTATTATGACACATGTAAATAGCAATGACCACTAGTAGTTACTAACCACCTCTTGAAACCAATGTGTGTGACTGAAAGACATACTGTAGTGTAGTGCATAGAGCTGTATGTTCAATGAGAACTAAACTACAGTTTAGTGATGCAGCTCTTAACAATCAATGAACCTAACTATAAACGTGAAGAAATGAAACTAGCTCCTAGACCATGATCAATGATGGTGTTTATTGAAGACCAACTAGTACCAACAGTGGACTGCCTATAAAAAGAATCTCGGTTTTAAACACCAACAATGTCATCTCCACAGAGCAAGTCAGAACATTTCCTATCAAGGCCTAAAACACACCAATTCTGACTATGGTCTGTTTAACACGGTGGGAGAGAAAGTGAATTTCACAATTATCTACACATGAACTTCAAGCTCTTGTACTGTAGATTGTGGGCAGTAATTTTTTTCCTTCTCTTTTTCTAACAAACAAGTTAGGGAATATATTAACTGACGAAACATTTTGAAACCAAATAATAAACAATGAGTTAGAAAAACAAGATATATACATTATACTTGGGTATAATAATACATCATTTGGTGCTTTGGCTATCAAATAATAACTGTTGTCCAGTTTAGCCTGTACTCCATCAAAAGATGTATAGGACACGTTATCACATTGGACAGTGTGGTCCATTCAACGTCTAGTTTTATTTACATTTGTTTGAATTGTAAAGTAAAGTGAATTCAATGTGAAATCTTTCTTTTTTTTACCATGTCATTGGTTAAAAGTTGGGTGAAAAAAATACAAACCAAAATTCCTTAATGTTGATGACTTCTTGTAAATCCAAACTGTTTTCCAAATTGATTTAACGTCAGAACATTGCATTTAAATTTTTTTTTGAAGTGTTGTGGAAACAACATTGATTCAACCCGTTTGTGTCCTAGTGGGATACAACATATTGAATCACATATGGCCAATAAAGGATCTGGGTATTGCGAGAAGCACAAACCTAATCAAACAACCAAAACATATATTTAAAAACAATTGACCGTTGATCATAAAACCTTTACACAATGTTAAAAGATGTAGTGTTACTAACAAATAATAAAACGCCAACGCCAAGCAATCATTACATCCTCTAGACATTTCTCTAGACCTGTCTGATAAGTAGAAACGTTACATTGAAAACTTAATCCATAAAGGCAAAACTTAATAGCAGATAGATACCAGTTCTGCTGCAAAGGGGTGTGACATTCTAATTGCTATTACTTGATATGGATATACTAAATGACCGAGGAGGGACATGATCAATACTGCTCAGTGGAATTATTCAGTATGTCCGTACTCGGAGAAAGCTTGTGATAGCAAATCGTTGTCATCAATAAGGTCAAATAAACATGATGAAATAAATACCTATGGAAGCGTTGATTGCAAAGAAGGCTTGTACGTACACCACCAATGAACGCTACCACGTCCGTATCTCCAATCAGCTAGCATCTTTTAATATAAAAGATGGCAGCACTCCTGACTTTACATATCCTGGCTCTGCATGTCTTCCTCTTCCTTCTGTCCGGCGATGTGATTTGGTTAGAGCAGGGATGGTCAACGCCTGCACAGCCATAGCTCTAACACACCCGGGTCGACTGATTGTGGTCTAAACTGCCACGATAAGATGACCATTTGGATCAGGTTTGTTAAGGGCTGAGATGGAGCTAAATCTGCTCACTCCTGCGGCTCTCCAGGACCCGAGTTGTCCCTCCCCTGGGTTAGAGCTACAGGTCTGGGTGGGATTCGTTTGACAGGTGAAGGTGTCAGAGCTTGGATTCTTGTGAAAGCTTGTGCCTAGCTACTATTCTAGAGTGGACTTGCAATGACCACCTCTTCTAACAGTGGGTTGCATCCCAAGAGTCTCTACAGTGACTTTCTCCCCTCTCCTTCATCTGCACTGATCTGAAAAAACTAGACAGGTAGAAGCAAAATCCCCTGATAGGCTTCCACAGCATTTCTTTTTCACCTACTGTATCCTGTCACAGTCCAGATCAGAGTATTTAGATACACCTAAGTCATCCTACGTCTGAACGCACCCTGTACCACTCCTTCCATCTGAGCTAAATCCACATATACATCCATTATATGAATAGACACAATCACAAGCTCACAATATGCTTCACACAATCACAAGCTCACAATATGCTTCACACAATCACAAGCTCACAATATGCTTACGTTCCGAAGTAAAAGACAGCAAATAACTAGTTACCACCAAAGTGCAAACAAAACAAAACAACATTCAAAGTTCCTCTCTCCTCCTTTCTTTAGAAGACAGAGGAGAGTAAAACATTCATCAAATAATGACAACTACAATCATAGCAGCCCAATAAGGTAACATTGGAAGCTGGATAAGGTGCTTTAAGCTTGTGCCTGCCCCACACTGCAGGTGGAGGAGTTCCCTCCACATACTAATCTAAGGTCAGCTTAGCCCCCCCCCCCCCCCCCATTAATGGTTAAGTATTTGGGGAGGGTAAGCTTATCCTAGATGTTTTTCCCTACAGGCAAACTTCTATCCCAAGCATACTGCGTAGGGAGGCAGAAGGGGATTGACTGGGAAAGGTTTCAGGACTGGGATATGGGCGGGGATTTAGGCAGACAGGTTATTAGCCAGCTCAATGAGTGCCAGGGCACCATGAAGACGCTCCCGTTGCTCTTGGAGACGCCGTCTGGCAGCCCCACCCCCGTTGCCCTTCTCTTCCTCCATTGGATCCTCCTCTTCTTCCTCGTCTGATTTGAGAAACTCCCGGGGGTCCTGCTGCTCCTGGTCCTCCACCCCACCCTTGCCCTGGATTTTCCCTTTGGTGGGCACAGGGGCACGCTGCTCACGGGTCTGCCAGTACCTGCCACAACACAGAGACAAGAGGGGATATGGTGAGTATTGGGGTGTGCAGAATAGGGTGAGTTTTTACTATACGTCTGATCTGCCTTTCCTCCCTCCAGAGCCACCCACTTT
Organism: Oncorhynchus masou masou; assembly: GCF_036934945.1. Lineage (NCBI taxonomy): Eukaryota > Metazoa > Chordata > Actinopteri > Salmoniformes > Salmonidae > Oncorhynchus > Oncorhynchus masou. Next base: position 42,238,969 of record NC_088212.1, read on the forward strand.
GCCAGCCACTCTGCCACAGCCTTATTGTCCACAGACTGGGCCTTGCCTGGTCCCTCTTTGGGGTCCTCTCTCTTCAATCGGACATACGGGTGCTTTGGGCAGTGCCGGTTAGCGTGGGTAAAGCGACTGCCACAGGCTGCGGAGATAACAGTAACATCCGAGTTAGTGTCAATGCTTTTCCATTTGGTAGATTCTCCATCCCATCTATATGAAAGGTCTCAAGGTACCACCTATGTAAAGGGACAAAAGTGACGATCTAGTTGTGTGCTCACCTTTCTCAGAGCAGACAAAGGGCTTCTCTCCAGTGTGCAGGCGCTGGTGGGTCTTTAGCTGGCCACTCTGGACAAAAGCCTTGCCACAGTCAGGGTAGTCACACGGGTATGGCCTCTCCCCTGAGAGTCAACACAGACGGGGAGTTGAGCTAAAACCACATGCTATTTGTCACATGCTTCGTAAACAACAGGTGTAGACTAACAGTGAAATGCTTACTTATGTGCCCTTCCCTACTATGCAGAGAGAAACGTTTAGAAATAATAGAAAAATATTAACACAAAGAATAAACACAATGAGTAACTTGGCTATATACACGAGGTTCCAGTACATAGTCGATGTGCAGGGTCAATGCAGAGAGTCCGGGTAGCTATTTGGTTAACTATTTAACTAACTATTTAGCAGTCTTATGGCTTGGGGATAGAAGCTGTTCAGGGTCCTGTTTGTTCCAGACTTGGTGCATCTGTACCGCTTGCCGGGTGGTAGCCAAAGGAACAGTCGATGACTTGGGTGGCTGGATTCTTGGTGTTGCCCCAAATGCAGGTTGCAACACAGGGAACAGCATAGTGTCCTGGTAGGCTGGGTGTCCGTGTGTCAGGGCCATCTGTGCTCTGCTCTCACCTGTGTGTGTTCTCTTATGGGCCTGTAGGGACTTCTCTCTGGGGAACACACGATTGCAGATGTTGCAGCGGATGCGACTGGAGGAGCTCTCCCCCTCGTTGATCAACTCACGGACAGTGTCAGCACGTGGGCGGCCACGCCGAATACCGTCCTGGAAACAAAGTTAACTACAGTTTAAATGAACAAATGCATCTTTCTTTACTGCCTGAATAGTTAATGTTGGCTTATAACATCATACTTTCAGTTTGGAATGCAGCATTATTCCAGTAACAATGTTTGTTTTACTAAAACAGTAACTAGTTGTTATGTCTCTTATACCGATGCTTTATGAACGGCTTCATTCAAAGCAAAAGTTCCCTCAATGTCTAATTCCAACTTCAAATCATTGCTTCCACACATTATATAAATCAACTTGATGATCATTGTCAAATAGGGATATTTGTTTGTCTGGTACAAATGAATGGTGCCAGGGCCACAAGCAGTTAAACATTGTAGCAAGGTGCATGTATTCATTCATTCCATGCACATCCGGTAACATTTGTTTTTTTGCCGCGCGAGCTGACATCACGTGTGACAGATGTTACTGTAGGAAGTTACTGGGTTTTAAAATTCATCATGTCACACCGTGAGCGCGGGCGTTTTTTTAAAACACACTTTTCCTAGTTGCCGTTTCATTTAAAAAAAAAGAGATTACATTTCTCTTTTTGCGTCATTCAATGATTCAGTGTAGCCTAAAGTTGATTTGTATCTGGCCTTTCCGAGGAATGTAACATAATCATCTATATTGTCAAGTTGAAACAATGTAACCAATCATTCATTGCAAAAAGATTAACTACAACAAACAACTGAAAGTTACATGCAAATGCTCATGCATTTATTACGGTGTATTAACAGACACACAATTAATGCAACGTCTAAATAGGCTATATGTATAGGCTACTTTCTAGTCAGTAAAACTATCCGAGCCTAATAGATATGATTTCAACTTCAACACAACGTTATTAGGGTAAACAACATGAACAACAACTTCCAACTTATCCTACCTTAAACTGGTCAGAGGAGGCAGCCAGGTCAGCCTCGCTGGCGGTGTTGGTCCCGGTAGGTGAGGCAGCCCCGTTCACCGAGCCAGGGCTCAGACTCACATTATGGGCGTTCTCCCCCCACCCCCACGGGCACCCCATGAAGTCGCTGAATCCAGGGCTGGTCGGTATCAGGGACCCGCTCTTCCTGCGCTTGATCGGGGTGGTCTTGATCACAGACACCAGGACCCTCTTCGGTGAGTCGCTGCAAAAAATGACTTGAGGGTGCTTATTCTCGGCCATCGCTGAGATGAAGACCGATTTGTTCAAAACTGATAACATCTCAAATTGTGTCACAATGGTGTTCAGGAATCACTTGTCATCCAAAGATAGGCTAAACGCGTTTTTATCAAGTAGCTTAACGTTAGCAAAATAGCCTTCTAACAGAAGTTGGGTTACTATACGACTGAAAGTGTCCCACCAAATGCAGCTACTCAATCAGGAGTGAAAATATTCTTCATTTCCAGCGACGTAGAAAACGGCGCCACAATTCCTTATTAAAAATTGCCCAAATATTCATTAATTTACAAAAATAGAAAGTCCGATGTTCACAAGATCAATGTGGATACAGCTCCGACTTCTGGAAGTATTTCCCGCGTTGCAAATCGCGCCTGGGCGGTTCATTTGACAAATCAGTTGAAGGTAAATTAAATCCTCCTACCACATGTATGGGAAATAACCTATTACAAGGGTCAAAGCATGAGGTAAATCCGAAGGAGAGCAACACAGTAACCAATGGTCATCATCGGAACTTTCAAAGTACGCTCATTGGTTGCTACTTTTTATCCAATGAATGTTTGAACCGTTCTAGAGCGCGCCTTTACAGATTGACAGCAGATTGAACCAATGTGCATAACGCATAAAACCGCTCCAGACACTGATATGCTTAAACCAATAGCAATGAAGGGCGGTTAATTTTACAGTGGACTGGGATTGGACCGCTTCAGATCAGAAGCCTCTCCCACGCATAAAGTAGCCTATGTTTATATTATTACATTTTTTTTTGAACGATTTAAAGGGAACGGGTGAGTCAAAGGCTCCAAAGTTACGTAGGTAGGCATAATCAAGCCACCAGAGAGGAAATGAAACTGAAAAAAGGTTTCAGTCAGTCATTTAACTTATGCCTAGTAGAATAGTCCTACACTATACAATTATTACTATATTATTACATTAGGACTATTAAATTAAATGAACCTGTTGTTTATCAGAGGACTGTTTGTCCAATGTAAGACTGGAATTGTAACGTTTTTAAAACGATAATGAAAACAGATTCATTACTTTACTCTGGGTGCATATGCACATGGCTCTTATGGGATGTGTGCGGACATGTAGGCCTACGTGTGTAAAGGCAATAAAGTTCAACAGACAGTGTGTGTTGCCTCCTTATAACCGCTTCTGGTTGGTGTGCCTCCTCACATCGGATCCCATGCATAATATGTTTTTTTGCGTGATGAAATATGAGCAAAATGTAAGCACAAATTGTGAACGTAGGTTGTATGGCAAATGTTTAATAGCAACTCTTTCTGAAACAGGTAAGATTGTGTCAGGGCTTTCTAAACAGGTAAGATTGTGTCAGGGCTTTCTAAACAGGTGAGATTGTGTCAGGGCTTTCTAAACAGGTGAGATTGTGTCAGGGCTTTCTAAACAGGTGAGATTGTGTCAGGGCTTTCTACAGGTGAGATTGTGTCAGAGCTTTCTAACAGGTGAGATTGTGTCAGGGCTTTCTAACAGGTGAGATTGTGTCCGGGCTTTTCACTCGCCTGGCACCCCCTTGACAGCTGAGAGAAAAAGGTACGTTTTAAAGTACACTGCTCAAAAATAAATAAAGGGAACACTAAAATAACACATCCTAGATCTGAATGAATGAAATATCCTTATTAAATACTTTTTTCTTTACATAGTTGAATGTGCTGACAACAAAATCACACAAAAATTATCAATGGAAATCAAATTTATCAACCCGTGGAGGTCTGGATTTGGAGTCACACTCAATATTAAAGTGGAAAACCACACTACAGGCTGATCCAACTTTGATGTAATGTCCTTAAAACAAGTCAAAATGAGGCTCAGTAGTGTGTGTGGCCTCCACATGCCTGTATGACCTCCCTACAACGCCTGGGCATGCTCCTGATGAGGTGGTGGATGGTCTCCTGAGGGATCTTCTCCCAGACCTGGACTAAAGCATCCGCCAACTCCTGGACAGTCTGTGGTGCAATGTGGCGTTGGTGGATGGAGCGAGACATGATGTCCCAGATGTGCTCAATTGGATTCAGGTCTGGGGAACGGGCAGGCCAGTCCATAGCATGAATGCTTTCCTCTTGCAGGAACTGCAGAACCACTCCTTTATTGGGGGTGTCTTGCTAAATGCCTATAATTTCTACCTGTTGTCTATTCCATTTGCACAACAGCATGTGAAATTTATTGTCAATCAGTGTTGCTTCCTAAGTGGACAGTTTGATTTCACAGAAGTGTGATTGACTTTGAGTTACATTGTGTTGTTTAAGTGTTCCCTTTATTTTTTTGAGCAGTGTACATTTTCAGCATAGAGAACATTTTGCAGTTTTAAAGGAAATTTGCTGCAGCACCCCAAAATGTGTTTTTCTCCTCTACAAAAGTAGACCACTGCGCCAATAGTTCCTCTATGTAAATATAACATCTGTTCCATGTACTGTTCTAATTTCCTCTTGAACATGACACTACAGTAGTTCTTCTGCAGTGCAAGTGTGGCCTCCATATAGTCTATGTAGGCTAGGGTAAGCATATTACCCCCCCCCCCCTCCCCCTCCCAACTTACTCTTGGAAGTTGTAATAGTGGAATGCACAAAGTGCAATTTTAAAATTGGTGATGGATGATTTAGCCTGGTTACTGTCTCCTCTGTAGTGGTGTAGGGATGGACTTGACTCCTGATGCAGGAGGAATCCCACCTGAGGTGGAGTCACCACACACCATAAACAGACACATTTGTTTCACTATCCTTGTTGGTACCATAACATTTCATCCCAATCAAAATCCTATTTTCCCTAAACCTAATCTTAACCCCAAACCCTAAAACTAAATTTAACCCTTACTCCTAACTCCTAACCTTAATTGTAACCCTAATTGTAAGCCTAACGCATAAGCCTTAAATATACTTTTTCCTTGTGGGGACCGGTAAAATGTCTCCACTTTTCCAAAATGTCCTTGTTTTACCATCCTTGTGAGGGCTTTTGGTCCCCACAGGGATAGCAAAACCAAAACCAAAACACACACACATTATGTTCTTGTATCCTCATGGGGACCTACAATTCATTTATATTTAAAATCCTATTTTCTCTAACCCTTAACCTAATCCTTAAACTTACCATAACCATAACCCGTAACCTCTTATCCTAATTCTAATTCTAACCCCTAAGCTGAAAATAGTCTTTGAAATGTCCCCATGAGGGAGAGTTTTCCTTGTTTACCTATCCTTGTGGAGACAAATGGGGATTTTAGGTCCCGGCGAGGATAGGATAACCAACACACACACACACACGATAGATGGGGGGAACCAGTGAATACAACAAATGCACTCAACAATTTCTGGGGGTAATAACATTGATTGATACTGGGAAGATGCATAGTGCAACAGGTGTATAGTTATATTTTTAGTACTGGTAATGTGTGTATTATACATCCCTTCCATTCATCACAGACCATCAGAGCCAGAGGGAGAAGTGTCTCTGGACGAGTGGAAGGCACTGTAGAGGCTGATTCGCCCCAAGGGGGAGTTTAACCTCCGTAAACTGGACAGCAAGGTGCCCTCCAAGGCATAAAGTCCAAACGCATTGAGGTGAGTGATTCAGATTAGTGCTGCAGAGATTGACCTTTGGCAAGACCATAAATGGATAAACAATTAGGCATTTATTTGTGTTTAAGTTTGATGTGTTTCTATTGTTGCTCAAATTTGGCATTTCTTCCACTAGAACACAAAGGCAGAGTCTGTTGAGGAAGAGCACAGCCACTTCTCCAGTCTGTGCAGGTCTGCCAGTGATATCACTTCATGTCTGGAGTTCAACTTTGACAGCCTGCAGCACCCCAGTCGAAGGGGGAGAAAGGGGGGCCAACTAGTCACCCTGAGAGAGCAGAAAAGACTCAGAGGGTAGGTATCCTATCCTTTAGAAAATATGCTGGAAACCAACAGCATATGGGCAGAGGCTTTTTACATTAGTTTTATACAGAGCAGAGCAGTTATATTAAGTGAACACCAAGGGCAAGGGTTTTTGAAAATGTCTTGGTAAAAAACGGACAAAATTATTTTTAGACAACCATAACACATTTTGTGGGAACCATTTTGTGAGGTGAAGAAACTTCTTTCTAGGAGCATGAAAAGTACTGTACATGTATTATAATCCTATCCCCGAACACCACTCATGTTCATATGTCCTGCTGTGCTTCTCTCCAGGCTTATGTCCTAGCCCCAAACCCAGATCACCCTGAGGACTTCCCTGCTTTAGCTGTGGGGAGATTAATTATTTTTTACCAAGACTACAAAGGAATTCCTTTTGTTTGCATTTGACTCCTGGTGAAATGGGTTGCACTTACATTTAAAAATATATATATTCTAACACATTTGGGTGTTATTTCTCCTCCTGCCTTGTGTTCCTATGGAAGCACTGAAGGCAATGTTCAATAAGTCCTGTGACAATAGATGTACTGTTGCAGATGGCTTGCCTCGTCTTTGTTCTTCTGAAGGACACAACAGACCAACACTAACACAGGCCTTGCACAGTGGATGCGCATCCTCAGAATATTGGCAGTAATGTTCTGATTCTACATGTTAAATCGCCACCGTTCGATGACACCCAGCAGGTGATCTACTGCATACCACTGATGTTGGTCTCTTGTCCTTCACACACTTAGTCTAACCAATTAGTTAGTGGTTTTCTACATTATATGTCCCCCAGTGGTGAGTTTGAAGATACACAGCTGCAGACTGAACATTCAGATAATTCACCACAGCACACACTATGAACATGAATAATTGACTATCCTGTGGTCATCAATCACCATCAAGCTACTGTTCTCAGTGGCTCTAATGTAGCACAAAGTATACAAGATTAAAAGTATAAAGCTTGTAAATGGTGAGTAGTGAATGGTGCTTGCGAGGGGTGTCCATAAACTGAAAATGAATTTGGCTGCTGTGTTAGCACATGAGCAGGATGTCACCAAAAATGATCAAAGACAATGGTAAGTATAATTGGTGGCATTTAATTTTAGAATGCTGGTATACTCCATGTGCTCCGAGCAGATATATAATGCACGATAATTATGAATGAGATGAGGCCCCTTTAGGACCATTTTGTATGTAAGACTGATTACAATTTATAGAATGGTTGATCATAACAAGTACAAAAATATTTACAAAGTACAAATACATTTTTTTAGTATATCAAAATGTTGACTTATTTACAGTTTAAGTACAGCAGCTCAACAAAAAAAGACAACCGACTGGAAGCTTCACTGGAGAATGAAAGAAAGGTGGAGCATATTAAGGGTGCTATTCAGTCTGCGTCGCTGAAGCGCTAGAAATGTAAAGACCATTTCTGATTGAACGGACATATGCAGAGTTTACCGTGAATGCAGGGTCTGCTAACGCGGGAACATTGCCATTCAATTTCAATCAATTGGGAACGTTGAACTTCCCGCGATACGGATTGAATAGAGCCAAGTGAAATACAACAAGCGAAATGAGGATTTACAACTCTGGACAAACCATCGATTATTTAAAAAAAAAGAGGGTGGCATTGTATTACTTCTGTGCATTACATTTCTGTCTATAACATTCTGAAAGATGCTCCCCAAAGAGATTACCCCCTAGAGTAGACATGGTGCATGTTCAAGAGGGCCAACATGAGCTTTTCACAAATGATTTCATCTACAAAACACCTCAACTTTCAAACAGCTGGACATGACCTGATCTAGATCATACAACAGGTTAAGAAAAGTGGACGGTGCCTACCTCTGGAGGACCTTCACCAAAAAGCAGATTGACAGTCTGATGGTTCAGGATCAGCCTGGATTGCTATGGCAACCTTCTACTAGTATGTAAACAAGCAGGCAACAAATGTGTGAAATGGAACTCTATTCCCATTACTTATGGCCAGGACTAATGTATAGAGAACAGGGTTTCATTTTAAGATGCACACAACCTTTTTTACATTTTCTTACACGATAAACAGTGAAATAATACAATAAAAGAAGTGCCTTTTGATAAAGAGAATTGGCAAATTAATTCCAGACCAACCAAACATGGTTTACATCTTAATCATATCTGATTACTCGTTCTTCCCATTCACAATCAGATGCATCATTTCCTCATCGAACATCATCCCTTTATCAAAAATCGACTGGACTGGTTCAAGAAAAAACAGAAAAAAAAACAGTCCCTTTTAAGAAATGAAAACAAAATCTCAATTTTTAGGGGCTGTAGGGTAGACTTCTACAGGAGTCCACTCTTAGAATTCCGGGACCCCAGGCTCAGCGCAGTAGAGGAGCTCTAGCTTTTGGTATGGAGTGACTGAAGGGACAAAAAGCACACAATTACACCCAGGCAGAGAGAAATGGGACATTCAGATAATACACCGCAACAATACTACAATGTCTTCTATTCATTAAAGACCCTAAAGAGGGGTTACAAAAACACAATATGCAAGACTTTACTATGCATGCAGTCGGTCAATTCTAATCTTATAAAGGACTTAGAGATGTGGGTAATTAAGAGAGCAGATTGTCTGGAGACACAACAGCATAACAGAGCAATGAGCCATACAAAAGGGATAGAAAAGGGAAACGGATACCATAGTCTCGTTAAGCGCATTGATTGTAAAGAGCATCGAGTTCTCCGTCTTCTGCGTCTGTTAGGAGTGAAAATGAAAAAGTAAAAAAGGGTGAAAGGTAAATGAAAGGGTTATATGATTGATTCCCCAATGACTTCTCAGCAGAATCACCAACAGCCAACAAAAGGTTTTCAGGGTCTGAAAGCAAGGAGACACAGTGTGAGAAGTAAAAGCCCAGAGAAACGATAGCCAGTCATACTCCTGAATCATCCATTCCAGCAGGACATGCAAAAAGCCATAGGGAGTGTAAAGAGCTGGAGAGACTGTTCAAGATAAGAGCGTCTGCCAAATGACTTAAATGTAAATGTAAATGTAAGTGTTTGAGCCGGAGTGTCGGAAGCCTAGAGTACAAACAGATATACAAGGTAATTGCTCATATGAAATGTAAAGTTAAGCAGACCCTTGGTGGGTGGGGGACCCGCAGAGTAGGAGAGAGTGAGGTTGAGCCCAGAGAAAGGGTTGAGGAGGGGCTTGCCTTCCGAGGGGCCTGCAGCATGTTTAGGTTGGGCAGGTTGACCGTGTCTCTACGGCAACAACTGGGCTCACGGCACACTGGCTCTCTGTCACTGGTCACTACATGCATGCTGTCTAGAGACCTGGCTAGTCTGGAGTGGCACAGGGAGCTGGCAGAGGAGGGAAGGGGTTCATCGAGTCATCATAAACCATGTATGGCTAAGGCTCATTCTGTCCAGTTTACTTCACAGAAGTAACTCTTTTCTGTATGACTGAGTATATATAACCTTCAAACATTTGACAGAATATTCAGCTAACAAATATGAGAAAGAGAGCAAACTCAATCAGCACTACCTCTGACAAATCCTAACTTGAGTTACCCACACCGTATACAGACTTTCACATTAATATTGCACTGCTGTTGATGAAAGTACTAGTTGGAATTCAATAGCACGGCTTATTGGAGACATTGACACTAACCTGCCCCCCACACTATTGGCAGGCAGTGAGGTTCTGGTTCTCTTCCTTTTCTCGGAGGCATCAGGGAGATGGGAGGGGTTCACCACAGCTTTACAGCTCTGCCCACTGGACTGAAGGAGAATCCTGGAACAGAGCGAGATCACATACTTAGAGAACGGACAGACTGGTAGGATTGTCAAGCGCCTGCCGGCCGAGAGTATTTAGCCCCTCTGAACAGAGTGCCGGCCGTAATTTGTAAACCGATGCTACACGTAGAAACAGGCGAACATGACGGCCTTCAGTTGCCAACGGCGGGGGGTCCCTTTAACACACCACGCCGACAGCAAGCGAACAAGCAGTCGGACAATCGGTCTAGTTGAGTTCTCAATCAGGAAGCGTTTAAGTACCTTAAAGACTGCGATGACCTGCTGTGGATGTTTTTTTCTTCTTGTCTGTAAACACACAAGCACACACCATATTTCAACATCAACAGCAAGGGAGGGAGAAAGACAGACAGGAGGAGATTGAGACCACACAGCTTGGAGATGCAGAGACAGAGAGAGAGAGAGAGAGAGAGAGAGAGAGAGAGAGAGAGAGAGAAAGAGAGAGCAAACAGGCAGCAGCCGCAGAATAATCCAGAACATTCTAAGATGTTGAGCATTAAATTTTCTCCTGGCTCAGAGGAACTTTGGCTCAGAGTTTGATGCAAAGTTGAATGTGAGGCAATATAGGCACTTTGTTGGTTATTCAGGTGCTGGAGGCTTGTCAGAGGTCAAATATAAGCTGGTTGTAGCACTTAAATTAGGAATTGGATCAATATTGTTGGGGTGGGAGTGATTTGCATTGGCTTTGCTGATATGCAGCTACTGGTAAAATTATTCCAAAACAGAGATTCAAGGAATGAAATATATAAGCAGGAAGCGGTTATTACTGGCAGTGCTTGAAGTTAAAAAGCAAAAAAGGGCATTTCCAAAACTCTCCAAGACTGACAAGGGCTAAGTAACACATCACAGAAACGTGATCCCTACTCTCCTCATTTGCAAAAAAAAAGTCAGTTGCAACCAGTTTGTGACAAAACTTGTACCAGAACTCTGAAGGATATTTAGAAGTATAAAGAAAGGTGAGGATGGTGGACAGGAGGGGGGACCCCGGCACATAAACTCTTGAGGGGGTTATTAAGATGAGGGGGCACACTTACAGCATTCTCAGTTAGACTCCGGAAGGGGGAAGAGTTTTGGGGGACGGGCGGACAGGAGAGCTCAGTGAAATCCTAACCCGTCTATACAGAAATGCAGGATGGAAGAAGGGAAGCCATACACAATCCACCACAGGGCAAGGCTACACAGGGACGAGAGCAGCATGGCTACCAACCATCTAAAGGAGGAGGGGGAAAACATCCAAACAGAACAGAAACAAAAACATGACAGAAAGAAGCATAGACAGAGACATCCAGAGGAGAGAATCTCACTCGTTCTTTTTTCCATTGGAACTGGGTCAGGCTTACCCAACAGCAACGCCCCGTCCTGAGTCCTAGTGTACATATCCACTAGCCTGGGCGCCAGACCCTTTCCACTTCAGCTAACTGGTTGTGATCTTGCTTGACAAGGCAGCAAAGTGGCATTATTAAATACTGAAACAGTTAGGCACCCAGGCTACAAAATAAAATAAAAAAGTAAAGTATTTTCACCATAGCAGAAAAGGTACCTGCTAAGTTCACCAATTCAAGTCTCACCACCTCCACAAGTTCTTGCATTGATTTTACACAACTTGTTTTCCACAGCATCCTAAAACGGTTTCCCCAAATGGTGGTCTAGTGGCGCATGTCAGAGTCTACCACCTCCGGTTTTTGCGCAGTTATAGCCCTAAGTATGGTTCAACATTGAGAATCAGTAAGGAAACACCAAAGCTTGCTTCCAGTTTACTCTAAAACACAGACTTCAATGGAGAAGGCAATCAAGGACACGGTGCAAGAACAAAGGCACCTCCATAGGCCTGGACAACAGAAAAGCTTCACACAACATGTGTTTGACTGTGTAAATACATCACCTAAAAATAACTGGGCTTATACACCTCTTAGTCCAGAAGCCCAAATGTCGTCTCGAGGAGTGTTCTCACAGCAAACACCAAGTGCATTTGACAGTCATGTGCAGGCTACACTCTGGAATCTAGAACATAAACTGTGCCCGTGAAAGATACTGGTGGAAAGAAACTGAGACTTTCATGAAAATAATTAGCAATATCATTCTCAAGACATGAATACAATACGCTGATGAAAGTGGCCTATGGTGATTGGACCCTTACTACGACAAGAGTCAATGAGGGATTCTTGCAAGATAAATGTGGGTTTGGTTCAGTAGAGAAGAGGATTTTTAGGCAGGAAGAAGCAAGGCTCGGACAGTGGGAAGGCACTGACCCAGTCACTAACACAATGGAAAAAGAACAGCCATTTTACATTCAACCTGGCCCAACACTTACAACATATTAGGTACAATACAGAGGCCATGCATGTTCAAAAGGTTAAATCATGCTTTTTTGTGTGTCATGCATAGGAGGTAAAAATAGATCACACGTGCCCACAGTCAATGTTGCATTATCCATTTAAAGTCCCTTTCACAGAGAAAAACTAAATGGTAGCTAGACTATGCTGGAGTTAAATAATAGGAGGGCAAGGTTTGGGGTTCCATGAATGGCCAATCTCAGAGCATATCACTGTATCCGTGACGATGGAGAAACCACATTCTGTTGAGCAGCTGTCTCAATCAATAGTATGAGTAGACCTCGGAATCCCTGTCTACTGGAGATTCCCAGTTCTCACCCTTGCTAGCCTGTGCATATCAAAGCAGCACGTGCCCGAGCAGGTGACCAAAATCATTCATCACATTATCCACCCACAGGACACCATATCGTACCGCAGTCATCCAAAAGCCATACATCCATTGGCATGGCGACCATTTATACAGGAAGAGGAAGCTAGTCAGACAAGAAGTGACATGCACTTACCTCCATGATACAAAACCTCACTTCCTCTCTCAGTTTTTCTCTCAGTTTTTTCCCCCCTCTCTGTCTTGCTCTCTCTGCTACATTTTGAAAGGCAGACAATCCAGACAGCATTCTGGCCACACGGTGCCTAAGAGGCTCCAGCAGTATACTACCGCCTGCCTGCCACGGGATAACAAAACCCACAGCCGTAGGTGTTCACAGAGGTCGACAAACTGTCCTCCATGTGGGCACCAACATTTTCCGAAACATTCGCATTTGGATTCTCAGTGGAACATGACGCCCATTAAAATAGTAAATCTGGCGCTCATTTAAATAGTGCCATGTGCCCAGCCCATATGGGCTTGTAAGACACTACTTTCAGTCATTCTACATAGCCAACTTTCTCATCATCAACAATAGTCAATCAGTGTTAGAATCATGAGTGCAGCTATTATATGGTTTTGAGGCAGACAATGAAAAATAAACCATGATGACTACAAGACCAAATGCATGGCACCAACAGAACAACAAGTGGACTGTTATATCAACCCAAAACCTGTATTACAACCCATAGTACAGTAATGTAATGGTAATGGGCCAACTATCATTCGGCTAAAATCAAATCCTTGCCACCCAAGAATGAATGGGGGAGCATGAAATGACATCAAAAAAGGAAACTGCAATACCAAATAATCTCAAGTTAGAATCCTAATGAAACCTCAACTTTCTCTGAACATCAATACAATGAATGACTTGGATAACATGACTACAAAGCCTGTTCCTACCCCCCTCCCCTAATTACAATTCTATGAACTTTAAGGACAAAATAAACCCATTTAATCAATTCAATAACTCAACCAAATGCAGGGAATTTGGGGTTAACTTATTTCAGTAACCTGAAACAAGTCAGTGTGATGCATGATGAGAGTTGAAGGTAGATGGGATACTTACGATAGGGAGCCTGTGGATGCTCTGGCCTGTCTCTTGCTTTTCAGGGCTCGCAGTTTATCACCCTGCGTGATGCCATTCATCTCCTCATCGTCATTATACTGAGGGAGATGTAAGAAAACGAGGTACACAGACAGAGGAATCCATTAACTCACTGTTCCCTCCCTCCTTTCTTGACATTAAGGTTTATTCAATTTCTTGACATCAAAGTAACCAGACAGGATTTCCAAAACTCCTACCAGTTCCGCCTCTTCTTTCTTGGACATCTTGTTCTTGTTGCTGCCATTGATGGTGATGTCATCAACCCCCGACAGGATCCTGGTGACAGCCAGCTTGCCGTTTTCCTGCTCGTTCATTTTCTCCCGGAACACATCGCCCTCCGACCACAGACTGCTCTGCTTACTGCAGCATAACGGGAAAACAGCCTTCAAGTTGCACAACCCCCTACAAAACATCTTTGATACTGATTCAACAATTGATGCTCAACTCAACGCAAGATGTCCCAGAACTGAAACACTTGAGTTGAATTGGGTGTGTTAGTGCTGGGTTGGAGCTTGTCTGCCTGTGGCTCTCCAGGACTACAGCTGGTGACCACTGGTCTATACAGCAAAAACCTTCACAACAATGGATTGAATCTAGAGAAAATCAGACACATACTCTTCCACAAAGTTTTGTTGTGGTCCGATGACTGATCCGGGCCGGCAGATCCGCATCCAGGCGATGGCCTCAGCCGCAGTCAGGCGGTAGTGCTTCATCATGTAGCAGCCTATCAGGGTGCCTGTTCGACCCAGACCAGCTGAAAAACATTAGGATCCATGGGATATGTAGTGTTTGATCAGAGTGACGCTGCCAATCTTTCCCATTCATTAGGACTGGAGCGTGAATGTAATGAAGTAAATGTACCTTTGCAGTGAACAGCAATAGCTCCGTCTGCGTTCTCACAGATGTTGAGGAACATCCTGACGATGGAGTCGTTTGGCGTGCTCCCGTCCACGAAGAATAGGTCGTGGTGCTCGAAGCCCATGTCGGTGAAACGCTTGGCGTCATACATCTTCTTGTTGAGACGGACGATGGTTGTGATATTGTGTTTCCTGAAGTAAGGAAAGTAGGCCTCGGGGGCATGAAGAGGGTAACCTGGAGAGAACAAAATGTTTTTTTGTAGAAATTGTTTTACTTCTGCACACCTGGAGTCACATATATTTGTACACGGCATTTAGGGGGGGAAGTGTATGCCTGTAAAATGATCATTTATTTTTATAAAGTTCTGTGACTGAAATGCTTCATGTTTTCGATGTCCACTTTGCAAGTATAGGCTGCACAGTGTAAGGGAGTTAATTTGCCAGTTATTCTTAGAGGGGAAAAGATCAATGTGGCAGCGTGTTCCACATTGGTATTAAAACATAAAAAATGCAAACATGTCCTTACAGCTCAGATTGAAGAAAGCTAATCTGGAGGGTTTCAACCTACCATTCTCCATTTTGCTTTTTGGATGAGGACCACTGAACGCTAGGAATTTTCCAGGAACTATCCAGTTGAAATCTCCATTTTCTGCTCTCTGCAACAAAGAGACACAGACAGACAATTACGAATCCTTTGTGTTAACCCAAGTTGCATTCTGAAGTATGATAGCGATAAACTTACCTCGTAATGTTCGTATTCCTCCACATCAAACTGGGAGAAATCAAGCCAGCCAAACTGCAGAGCCTGGAGATACATTTTATGGGAGTACATTTCATTTGGAGCATGGAACACTATGCAAAATGTGTTACATTTCATAAAATGTGCAGCTCCAAATGAACTTGTTAGACTAACATCGGACTGACTGAAGCGTTGTACCTTGTATATGGCGCACAGGCAGTCTAGAATGTTCAGATTGTACATGCAGGTTCCAAAAGAGGCATCTCTGTTCAAAACAGACAAAACAATTACATTTAGAAACTATTCAAATCCATCTGCATAAAGCATTCATACCACATTTATAAGGACTAAATAAATACAGGGTCATAGAAGCTTAACAATACGACGTTGATCAATTGTGATTGGCACTACTTTCTAATGTGTACTCTTGAGGAGTTTCTCTCTCTAGAAGTTCTGTGTTTGTATATGTATGCATGTATTTGTGTGTGTGTTTACCTGAAGGGTAAGTAGGTAGAGTTCCTGGACACCAGTAGACTGTAGGCTTCCTCTGGCGTCTTCTGAAGATGCATCACCTTCAAACAAACACAGGCCAGCATTACGGAGGACCGACTAACGGAGAACAGCAGCAACATTATAATGAAGATTCACAAGCACTTTTATTACCCGGTAACACACAATCAATCACTGGTTCAGGGCTATCAATCAGTATGACGTCTCTCCTGAGTGAGAAATACTTACTGCATATGAACCAATGAGATAAGCAGCGTTGGCTTGTTTCTTTTGATCTCCACAGGTGTAGAAGACTATCTTCTTCTTTGCTAGTGTGCATGACTGCTCCAGACGACAACAAAATAACAATTAGCCAATTACATTTAAGTAATTTTGCAGACACGCTGATCTAGTGACTTACAGTTGCAATATGTAACTTTTTGGGCGACCCGACCAAATTCACATAGAAATGTGTGTTATAGATCTGTTATTCTCAATGAAAACAAGTCTACGAAGCGGTAGATCTGTATGTGCGCTATTTTATGTTCCGTTCTTACGTTTCTTTTTTGCATCTTTTACTTTCAGTTTTGTACACCAGCTTCAAACAGCTGGAAGTATAATATTTTTCCGCTCTGAAAAATATATTTCACAGCAGTTTAGACTGTACAATGATTCTCTATACTATACTTGCTTGTTTTGTCACAAACTGAAATGAGGCGAACCATGAGAATTTTAGTGACCAGGAAATGGCAAAGTGATTTCTGCATAGTGCATCTTTAAGTGCCTTGCTCAAGGTCACAGAGATTTTTCACCTATTCAGCTCGGGGATTTGAACCAGCAACCTTTCGGTTACTGGCCCAACGCTTTTAACTACTAGGCTACCTGACGCTCATACTGCACATCACTACACAAAACAATCCTGATCCCTGACTACGACAGTTGACAACAGTAATAAATCGAAAAGTTTTTCTTTTGTCACAACTTTTCCATATGAGATTGTCTTACACCAATAGGCCTAGGCCTGCTATCAGTCAGACTGTCATTAAGTTGTCCAGGACTGGATTAGGAGATCTATGAACTCAATGGTCTTAGTCTCTCTAGACATCCCGAGTGTCCTCCCAAAAGGTTATAATATTCCGGTTTAACAATAGAACTTCAGTTTGGCATAGAGGAACTGCGTCACGACCTTATTCGCTTGAATAAAATACTAAATAGTAGCTAGCAAGACGGAGATCACAGAGGTTATTTTTTAATGAGTGCATTTTGCAAGTGGCTAGTTTGAATCAACTACCTTCACTAAATCCACTGCAAAAGGTTTTGCCTGCAAACTTTGGTTTTGAATCCCGACTTTCTGGCATGTCTGCCTCGAGATTTGTTGGGAGAGTTGTCTGTCTGAAGAGGACCCACCCCAATGTTCTTCTCTCCCCCCCGCCCCCCCTCTACAAATCATGAGTTCTAAAACACTGCCAACATTCTCTTCAATAATCTACAAACATTACCCATTTCTGACTAGTGTGACATAACTTCTGTTTGGTTAGGCTGGGAGAACAGTTGACTATCTATTGACCAAGTCCTCTGTCAGTGTGTGTGTGTGTGTGTGTGTGTGTGTAAGGTTACAGAGTTCCTTTACCTTGAGCTTTTTAGTGAGCTTGCAACAGAAGCGATAAAACATGGCCAGGTTGAGCGGGCCAAAGTCTGCATAGAAGCTGGAGAAGAGAGAACAAGGCACAGGCAGGTTTGACTGTTAAAGCGAAGTTTCTTTAGACAGTTCAGAACATTGCAGGTCAATCAATAAATCAGCTCTCCTAAACAGGCCTATGCCTCTGATGAAGACCTAATGGGTGGAGACATATGTTACACTGTGTGTGAACTATCCTCTTTGCTGATGAACATTCATACTTGGACATCCACATCTGCTATTCATTAATGTTCAACACTTACAGTGCATTCAGAAAGTATTCAGACGCCTTGAATTTTTCCACATTTTGTTACGTTACAGCCTTACTCTAAATGTATAAAATATTTTTTTGTCCCTCAATCTACACACAATACCCCATAATGACAAAGTGAACAAGTTTAGAAGTTTTTGCACATTTATTACAAATAAAAAACAGAAATACCTTATTTATATAAGTATTCAGACCTTTTGCTAAGGGACTCGAAATTGAGCTCAGGTGCATCCTGTTTCCATTGATCATCCTTGAGATGTTTCTACAACTTCATTTGAGTTCACCTGTGGTAAATTCAATTGATTGGACATAATTTGGAAGGGCACTGTCATGAAGTTGGCCTGTTGGTCAGGTTTATAACCCCCATAAATACCCCCCCCCCTTCTCTCTCTACTCTACAGAGTTACTCTTGGAAAGCCCTTTGTTAACATAGAGAGTCTGAAAACATCAAAAGGGTGGGGACCAGAACCATATTTCGGTAATCCAACCAGTTCAAAATATGCATTGGTACTTAAAGAATATGATATCAGATCAGTTGTCATCTAAGACATTATTAATGATGATAGGATGACATAAACTGTATCTTGGAAAGTCTACACATTCAAGTTATCAGATTCACATGGAATTGTTGTGCAATTTAAATGTTTAAATATGAAACTATTTGTGAAAAGATTAAATGTAATTTTAGTTTCTAAATGAGAGAATTGGTTTTCATAAGTGAACTAGGCTCAACTCAGTGGCCCTGCCCATGTAACAGACATTGGTTGTAAACTATGAAACACGCCCTTCTCTCCACTATTATATAAGCCCTTTACGAAAATGTAACATTTGTGTTCCCGAGGATGACGGTCCATATGTTAAAAGGGCTAATATCAAACTACAGAACTAAGCCAACTTCAGCGTGAGCTTAAAGTATGGCAACTTCGTATGAACTTTGAACTCTTATTCACTAAAGAAGTGATACCTCCTAGCCGTTGAGTGAGCAGCAGCAGCTGTAAACGTGGGCTAGGAAGGGACGGACAAAGTATCTCTTCTACCAAACACAAGACGTTACTACAACGCATCTATTCTACCATACATTCTTCAGAGGACAGGAAGATCTCTGTTGGGCAACACGGCCTTCCATCTACGACCAACCTATTGAAGCACAGCTCATGAGTAAATATTCCTTGGATTTTCCTTTTCCAAATGGGCGATTATTTAGAATGCATAAGATTCTGTATTACCGATAGCATAGCTTTACAAGGTCCGATCAGAGACCAAATTCCTTTGTTCCTCAGTCTTCCCACGCTTTCATTCAAAACCCAACACTTTCTTTGTGTAACCAGCATATCTGTTCTGTCTGCTAGGGATGTTTTCTTTTACAACATAATTAGTAATCAATGTATGACCCATCCTGTGTATGTGTAATTCTGTGTAATTGTTTAGGTATTTAGTAAATTAATAATTAAACCAAATTTTCTATTGCTGATTCAACTTGTTAGCCAGGGTTTGTGAAGATAACCAAGAATTCTACGACTTCAGATGAGACTGAATAAAGTGAAGATTAATTATGGACCGCTATTGATGTAAAAGATTACCAGGTCTTTAATAGTTTATTCAGGAAGATAACAGCTCTATAAACATTATTTTGTGATGCCCTGACTTTCTAGTTAATCACATTTACATGATTAGTTCAATCAGGTAATATTAATTACAGAGAAATTATTTTACAGAATAACATGTCATATCACTTAATCCGGCATAGCAAAAACACAACAGCACACACATATCTATTGTGGCGTACAGCAGGTCAGACACCAGGGGGAGACTCGGAGGCCTGGTGACAGATGGAACACACATCACGAGGCGATGGCTCCATCTGCTGTACGTACCAGGTCACGATGGGCTCTCCGGCCAGGACTAATTGGGGCTGATTGAGGATTGGTGAGTAATCAAGGGCTGATTGCTCACCAGCTGTACAAGTCCCATAAAGATGTAATAAGGGCCACACAGAGGAGAGACTAGGGGAGGAAAGGACTCCCGTATAGTTGGGGACGGTCACAGGAGGGAGTTCAGCTTTTGATCCCCACAGGTGACAGCAAGACGGTATCCCGGAGAGGGTCTCTTGGGAAGACCTACACTTTTGGACTATTATTTTAATAAACACCTTTGAAACTGAGCTAATCATACTCTGTCCGTGTCGGATCTGTCTAAACGGTTTGACCCAACCCGCTGGTCTGCCACACTATATAAGGTCCCACTGTTCACAAGTGCATGGCAGAGCAAAAACCAAGCCATGAGACCAAAGCTCCGAGACAGGATTGTGTCGAGGCACAGATTTGGGGAAGGGTACCAAAACGATTCTGCAGCATTAAAAGGTCCCCAAGAACATAGTGGCCTCCATCATTCTTAAATTGAAAAAGATGCAGGGTGTGCAAAGCTGTCATCAAGGCAATGGGTGGCTACTTTGAAGAATCTAAAATGTATTTTGATTTAACACTTTTTTTGGTTACTACATGATTCCATATGTGTTATTTCATAGTTTCGATGTTTTCACTATTCTACAATTTAGAAAAAAAAGTTTTAAAAAATACCCTTGAATGAGTAGGTGTGTCCAAACTTGACTGGTACTGTATATCAGATAGCACATTAGATTAAATGCCATCCACTTTCACATTTCATTCTGTAGTCTTGGCATATACTGTATGTATGTATGTATGTATGTATGTATGTATGTATGTTTTCTTGCCTAACATCATTATTTGGAAATGGTATATTGATGATAGTTTTGTTCTATGGAGGGGTGATGCAAAACAGCTCCAGGCATTCTATACTTTTCTTAACTCCTGTTCTGATCATTTGAGATTTACTCTGCAATCTAATACACGTCAAATCAGTTTTCTTGATCTTCTGTGAAGATAATGTTCTATACACTGATCTTTACAGGAAACCTACTCATCGTAACAGTTTGTTGAGAGCTGATAATTGTCACCCACTTCCCTTGAAAAATAGTTTGCCCTACAGCCAATTCGTCGAATCAAAAGAATTTGCAAAAAACAATCAGATTTCAACAGAAATATGGCTGAGACGCAAAGAAAGTTCAAGGAGAGGGGCTACAAAAATTATCAGATTAATATTCAAAACAAAACATGACCTTTTTCAAGGTCAGTCTCGCAAAAAGACGCATTCTTGAGTTCTAACTACCCGCTATTCAAAGTGTTCTGAACAAATTAAGGGAATCGTTCACAAACATTGGCACATTCTAAAATCCGATGTGTCTCGGTAATGTGTTTTCAGACCTTCCCTTGGTCGTATTCACGCGGGGCAGAAATCTCAGAGACCAATTGGTACACTCTGATTTACCACCTCAAGATATTCCTGAACAACGTCTATTTGCACCCCTACTGGATAGAAATGACAAGTGTAATGGCTGTGCTCAATGCAATGGCACTTACAAATGTCGATCCTTCAAACACCCACAAACAGGGAAATCGATCCCAATCAAAGGTGTTATTACGTGCTCCACTAAGGCAGTTATTTATCTTATAACTTGTCCTTGTGGTAAAAAATGATGTGGGTAAAACAAAGCGCAAATTAAAAGTATGTATCTCAGAGCATCGTAGCACCATTAGGTGCAAAAACTTGACTTACCCAGTTGCAGCCCACTTTTTGAAGGCAGGCCACTCGATTGCGTCTCTGCGTTAAATTGGCATCGAACATGTCACCCTCCCTAGGAGAGGGGGTGACCTTGATAATTTATTGTTAAAACGAGAGGCTGCCTGGATCTTTATCTTAAAGACCCTTGCTCCCTTCGGTCTGAAAGTAGACTTTGATCTGAAGCCATTCTTGTGACTTTGCCATTGTAATTGTTTGTAAGCCTGTGTAGTCTAAAATGAATCTATGATCGTATGCTATCCATTTGTTGTTTGTATGCTGTTCTTTGTATGCCATTTTAATATTTGAGAATTAACCAAAGATATTAGGCCACTCTTGGCCATGATTACAGACACTATATAAACGAGTCATCCCGCATTGTTTGTGATTATACCCTGATGAAGACAGTTTGGCTGTCGAAACGTTGGTAATTACATTTTTGCATCTGAGCTCCTAGAGTGTGCGGCTCTCTTAAGTTTTCTGCTCCGCTAGCCAGCACCTCGCCTAAATAGATGTGCGTTTCTTTTTCTTCTATATATACACACACTGTATGTAAACATTTATTTTCTCAAATGTAAAAGTATATATTTTGTATGGTTTAAGACAGGAAGTCATATACGCTCGCAGACACACCTCCACAATAAACATATCCTCAGCTCCTCTCAAGACACACAGGTGTTTATTTTGACCGGTAGTGTGTGTACACACAAACATATTTCAATATTCATAAACAAATGTAAAAAAAAAAATAACAATATGAAGACTACTCATATTAAAGAGCAAGCGGTAAGGCTTCATATTACATATTTTTGATTGTAGCACCTACAAATTAAACATTATGGAGTCATACACAGGAGGCCTGGGTAAGGCCAAAAATACCAACATTTATTTATAATTTCTCAATTATGCTTTTACATACAAATGTTTAATATATGTTAAGCTGCAAAGTCAAAATTGTCTATATTGTAAAAATGTGTGAAACCACAAATATGCTTTTTGGTCTTAATTTAAGATTAGGCTTAGCAGTGTGGTTAAGATTTAAACGCTGGTTTCATGACTTTGTGGCCATGCCAGCTATAGTGACCACTTGGCAGGGCTCCAATTCATGAGTCATCTCAAATCCAACCAGGGCTGGGTTTCCCAGGGGTATACTCATTACTCCAAACAGTTGCAAAATGTTCAGTTCTGCAACCAAAACTATTGTTTCTATTAGCCAGATTTGGGTAGGTCCGGCCTGTTTACCGAACCTTTCCAATAAAAATGCTAGTTTCTGTGGCAAAACAAAACATTTTGCAAATGTTTGGAGAAATGACTACACACCTGGTTTCACGAGGAATCACTCACATGGCCTATGAACGCCCTGTAATACAAAAGCACTTACTTTTCATATGACAGCTCATCATCTATGCAGAAGCAATGTCTGTCAGCTGTGCTTTTTATCTTCTGCTGCAGTACTGCGAAATACAGTTGATCTGAAAAATAGAAGGGGGTTTTAAAAGCTTTTTTGGCACACAGTCGTGGTTTTGGGGGCGTTCAGTGATGAGAGAACTATTTTGCATTATATTTTGTTTGAGTTTCATCATGGATTAGATTTGATTATGGACAGTCAAACAAACATGCAAAGAACCGTTAGCTACAAATTAATGCTTGTTAATTGTGCCCCACTTTGCGGGCTAAAAAAATGGCACATGCCAGTTTGAATTTCCTTTCCCCCGGAAATGTTTCGACGACGGATATCAATAGTGCAACAATTTACAGTAGATAAGGTATGGTTTGCTTTCAGAACAGCACTTACCTTTAATGATTTCAATACTTTTCGTGACATTGTCCTCGGTCATTCTGATAGCGACTTTAGCCAACAATTAGTTACAAGTCAAGTTGAATTAGTTGCAAGTCAAGTTGAACAGCTTGTTTTCACTGCAGTCTTACTATAAACGCGCCTAAATAATAACGAAAACGTCTGACATAAAGTCCAGCACAATGGCCTACACACTCATTAAAGAAAATATAGTTTCTTCATCCCATGAAACTAAAACGCCCCACAGAAGCGAACAGCAAAATATGGTATTTTCTACTACTCAAATACTAAAAGAAAGTGCAGCAAATATTTTTCTAGAGTAGCATAATGCGTCGCTGGGCAATGTCTATAAATGTGTCTGTCTCCGTTGAAAAAAATATACTGACATGACAAATTAAGCCTCAACTTGCTTAGTGACGAAAAATAACAGGCCGCATAGACAGGCTACGTACTCTGCTCAAAAATAGTTTTGAAATAAAATCATAAGCACCACCCACTGCAACAATGTAATGCTCTCGCGCAACGTTATTGGTTCAATGAAACGGTGAACGCTACACTGTTGCAGGGTTGGCATGCCAATCATTCTACTTCAATGAACGAAGGACTGGGCGGATTCGATTATGTTGAACCACGGGGCACCATACCACGGCAAATGCACTGAGGCAGGAGCGCCCTTCTCAAATCTAACAGTAATCTGAGCCACTCGGTCATGTTGTTAACAATGCAACTTGATGAACCGTCCAGAAACATACATCCCTAT
The DNA here is from genome assembly GCF_036934945.1 of Oncorhynchus masou masou. NCBI lineage: Eukaryota > Metazoa > Chordata > Actinopteri > Salmoniformes > Salmonidae > Oncorhynchus > Oncorhynchus masou. The sequence continues at coordinate 42,262,906 of NC_088212.1, forward strand.
TCCATCAAATAGCTTATATCTGTGAATTGTCGAACTAGAACTAATGCAGATAATACGTTTTTATCAAAAACAATCACGTTTGCATGTGAAAACACAGAATCCTACTCATTACTTATCGTGCTTAATAACGTCCCCTTTGTTTTGAGCTGACTTCGCTGTGGACTTTGAACGGGGCACTTGGCGTACGCCCGGGTGGTTGCCCCGTTCAAAAACGAATGCAAATCAACTTTCACCCTGTTAAAAACATGCGTATCGGGTGCCCGGGCTATATTAATCGAATCCCCTCATTTTTAAAATTCTGCCTGGTAAAACATTCAAGATTCTAATTGGAACGATGCCCAAGCCGTTGCTAGGAGAATAGATTCTCGCGGCCAATAGAAATGCATCTTCTACTTTGACGGAACCCTTCCATTGTAATCCTCAAGTGAGGGATAGTTGGAACAACCGGTAAGGTTTGAATTGATTACAAACATTTTCTTACCAAGTTATTACAAAACGACAATGTTTGGTTGGTTATACACGACTGTAGACTAGCCTATCATGCAGGCCTAATATGCATTATGAGGTATAACCCGACAAATAACCTACAGTACACCCATTGTTTGTGTGCAAAAAGCTCGCCCATTCTCATTGAAAAATAACAAGTGAGACAATTTCCTTTAGTGTGGTTTGGCTTATAAAAACATCCACATGATCAGCCTTTTGAATCAGGCAAAATGCATGTATTGAAGCCTATCCTCTTTTTGGGGGTAAAAGGAATTCTGCATCCTGTGATGCACATGGTCTGTGGCTCCGGAGTGGCGCAGCAGTCTAAGGCACTGCATCTCAGTGCTAAATGTGTCACTACAGACAACCTGGTTCGAATCCAGGCAGTATCACAACCGGGTTTGGCCGTCATTGTAAATAAGACTTTGTTCTTAACTGACGTGCCAAATAGTATGAAAATGCATAAATTGAGGTAGCTGACATGCAGTCAAAAAGCTGACAACGCATAATATGTAGCACAGTCAATACTATAGCTTATGATTAGGAACCGATGGTGTCGCCATTTTAGATAAAAAGCTGCAGGGAAATCAATGGTAGGTCTAATAGTCAGCAACATCATAAAATCTGCATTCAGACACTGCAAGGCCAGCGTAGCCTACGGTCTATGTTCCAAACTCGCTCAATGTAATCTACGAACGGTTCATCCGCAATTTCTTACCTGATACACTAATGTGAATATCTGACTTTAGCTCCGCCTCCTCTCTCTGGGCTGCACGGCGCTTTTTCATCGACTCAGGTCGCCTTTTTTCGCTTTTGCGCTTCATTCTTGTTTTTTTGCATGCACTGCGAGCATCTCCAAATGGCACAGTGAGATCTGTCTGCCCTGCGGTTGTTTTAGTTTTCGGTGCTTTATAATGTCGATCCTTGCTTTCCAGCTAGGGTGTCATCCGAAGCGCAGTTGTTCGCTCTTGCTCAGTTTTTCCTTTGGTGACGTCTGTGAGCAGGGGAAGTTTCTGAATCCCTTTCTGTGACGTAAGACGTTGCCACCCCCTCAGTAGTTACTGTTATTATTATTATGCTGCTTTTCGACTGTTTATTTAATTTATTTCACCTTTATTTAACCAGGTAGGCTAGTTGAGAACAAGTTCTCATTTACAACTGCAACCTGGCCAAGATACAGCAAAGCAGTGCGACAAACAACAACACAGAGTTACACATGGAATAAACTAAGCATACAGTCAATAACACAATATAAACAAGTATATATACAGTGTGTGCAGATGAGGTAAGATAAGGGAGGTAAGGCAATAAATAGGCCATAGTGGCGAAATAAATACAATTTAGCAATTAAACACTGGAGTGATAGAGACTGGAGTGATAGATGTGCAGAAGATTTATGTGCAAGTAGAGATACTGGGGTGCAAAGGAGAAAAACAAATATAACAGTATGGGGATGAGGTAGTTGGATGGGCTATGTACAGGTGCAGTGATCTGTGAGCTGCTCTGACAGCTGGCGCTTAAAGTTAGTGAGGGAGATATGAGTCTCCAGCTTCAGTGATTTTTGCAATTCATTCCAATCAATGGCAGCAGAGAACTGGAAGGAAAGGCGACCAAAGGAGGAATTGGCTATGGGGGTGACCAGTGAAATATACCTGCTGGAGCACGTGCTATGAGTGGGTGCTGCTATGGTGACCAGTGAGCTGAAATAAGGCGGGGCTTTAGCTAGCAAAGATTTATAGATGACCTGGAGCGACGAATATGAAGTGAGGGCCAGCCAACGAGAGCATACAGGTCGCAGTGGTGGGTAGTATATGGGGCTTTGGTGACAAAACGGATGGCACTGTGATAGACTGCATTCAATTTGCTGTGTAGAGTGTTGGAGGCTATTTTGTAAATTACATCGCTGAAGTCAAGGATCGGAAGGATAGTCAGTTTTACAAGGGTATATTTGGCAGCATGAGTGAAGGATGCTTTGTTGCGAAATAGGAAGCCGATTCTAAATGTAATTTTGAATTGGAGATGCTTAATGTGATATAACACTGTAACATCAGTGTTATACCAGACTAGCGTATACACCCATATGATGTATTATGATAATTGTGTATCCATAGCCAGGGCTACAGTTTATAAAAGGCCACAATTTCCCGGACCCAAGGCTACAAACTTTTTCCCCCATGTGTGCAACTTCTGCAAGCACCTCTGCTCTACAGCTCTATGCCAGTATGCAAAAGATGACAATGCATGCAATTATGGAACGGCTTTTGGGTCTTTGCGTGTCAAAAAAATACATGTCAAATAACACAATTTGATGTGCCAAATTAGCTTGTTGACCAATCAGGACCTGGATATGACTGCACATCACGTAATAATTTAACGCATTCATGCATTTTTTACATAGTTATTACACATGGATTACACTATCACTTGTATTTCATCTGTCACAACCTTGTTTAACATTATCTAGTCGAAATATGGCATGATTCCACCAATTGTAACCTCTGCATAACTTTCAAAGACATACTTTTATTTTGAAGGCAAACCCCAAATTCCACTATTGTGCCTAATCCTTATTGTGGCTAGCTTCACAACATATAACCTGGTCCGGTCGAGCCTCACTAGCCTGATAAAGCTGGCTGCTTATAACGGTAGCTTTGGGCAACAGGGTTAAGTAGCTGGCTAGCTATTTATTTTCATGAACTGAAGTTCAATTTCAATAGGCGAACAACAAGTTGCTACCGAGCTAATACTTAATTACAATGATTCCTAAATCGTTGCTAACAATAATGAAAATGACTGCAGTTTCTAATGGTCATTGTTTTCAGGCTGGTTGTAATTGGTGCTAGCTAAAAAAACAAAAACTGGTGCTAGCTAGGTACCAAGCTAAAGCTAGCTACCCCAGAAGTTGCAGTCAAACAAATAATGCAATGCTTTAATTATAACGTTTTTTTTTCATGCGTTCGGGTACCTCAGAGCGCCCCAGGTCACCCCATGGTATTTGATGATAAGTATTAAGTGGAGGTCGCTAGTTACAATGGTATCTTCAATCTAGCCTAGCTTTTAGCTAGATAGCTAGCTGGTCTGCAGCGCAAGCTAGCTTGACTTGCTATAAAGTTAGAGAAACAAGTTGAGGAAAAAGTAACTCAACCTGGAGTTATATAGCATCTGGAACAATATATTTATCCTGTCTTGAATTAAAAGGTCAAAGTATATGCAATCTCTGAAGAGAGACGGGCTCTCCTCCATCTTGTGTTACAAACCCTACACGTCTAAACCCAAATTCTTATTTACAATTATGGCCAAACTCCACACTATGGAACTCAAAGTCAGATGTGTTATAGCCTGGATTCGAACCAGGGACTGTCAACTCTTGCACTGAGAGATACAGTGCCTTAGACCGTTGCGCCACTCGGGAGTCCAACATCGCGAAACTTTTTGGAACGCTTGCAAAATAGACCAAACAGACCAGGTCAGGGTCAAGTCAGTGAGAGAAGTGAAACATTCTTCCTTTGTTGTTAATTCTCTCAAATCTAAAGGCACAACCTTGATTCGAGCCAATGTCTTAAGTAGTTGAACATGTTATTACTCCAACCTAGTAAAGTACTTAAGTAAAAATACTTTAAATTAGTTTTGGGGGGTATCTGTACATTACTATTAATATGCTTGACAACTTTTACTTTCACTCCACTACATTCCTAAAGAAAATAATGTACTTTTTACTCAATACATTATCCCTGACACCCAAAAGTACTTATTATGCTAAGTATATTTAAAACCAAACACTTAAGACTTTACTAAATCAGTATTTTGGGTGACTTTCACTTTTACTTCAGTTATTACAACTGGGACCTTTTTCCACCACTGCTCCAACCTCATAAAAGTCACAAACTGAAACGTTTTCATTTTCGTCAAAAAACAACTTAATATCGAAGCAGTGCCTTTGATTTGACCTGCACACCCACAGTTCGGCGCAAGACAACCATTAGACATTTTTTGGGGACCCAATTCGAAACTCTCTTTGACCTCCATACAAAAACTCCTTGATCGGTGGGCGAAACAACAAAACACGCCACCTGCTGGAGGGAAACAGATTTTCAGCCGAGTTGGGCCTCTTCCTCTTTTGTTCCTCCATTCATCGCCCAATGGGATTCCTATATCTTTAACTAATATCTCAGATGGGGCTGAATGTGGAGACACACATATTGTACAATATGAGGAGGAAATTATAACCATAATAAAGCTTTCCAGTTTCACTGATTCACCACTCACCCACTGGAGATGACTGATGCCATTGTCAAAAGCCTCTTGCTTTCTTTACTTTGTAAAACAAGGCTGTTCACTTAATAGGCCTATTTGGTGAGCAGATTAGTTTTCTCTTTTCAGCAGGAGCCATTTGCTTTCCAATCTGTGTTTTCCCGCGATTGTGTGGTGAATGAAGAAAAATTGAAGTTATTTGTTATTTTGTTTTTTGATATGGAGTCTTTCCCTACTCAAGTGCAGTTAGGGTATAGTAATTACAGAGTCTGAGCTTTTATCCCAAGACCAATACAGTGTGATCATTGCAAAGCTTTTGGTCATGTTTCAAGTGTTTGCAGAAGGGAGAAGCTGAGATGTCCAAGTTGTGAAAAAGACAATAGTATGTGTTATAAAAGTGATGAAAATGTGACAAACACGTCTTTCGAATGCCCCACAAGTGTGAAAGAGAATGAGGTGGCCAAAGTCAGGGCTATCCAGTGCATATCATATGCAGCAGCTATTAAAAGGGTTGAGGGTTTGGTGGTGGATAGGCCTTCACTGCAGCCTGCAGAGGTTGCCTTTTGAACCTTTATTTAACTAGGCAAGTCAGTTAAGAACAAATTCTTATTTGATCACAGCCAGTTGTAATATAGATCGCGATCAAGCCAGGGTCTGTAGTGACGCCTCTAGCACTGAGATGCAGTTCATTAGACAGCTGCACCACTCGTGAGCCCTTCTATAAGTGCAACGCTGGAGAGATGGGAGTTGGCTCGTCTATCAGAGCAGAGAGATCATAGAAAGTGAATAGTGAATGTCATTCTAGTTATGTGAGAGATACAGGCGTGATTCGCTCTCTCACCACAGTAATGGCCATGCATTGGTCTATAGGCTACAATGTTGCGCAAACCATAAACTGGGCAGGCCTAACGCCTATATGCGCAAAATATTACTCTGCATAATCTGGATATGTGTGCAACAAAAGTTCAACATTCACCTTCTGCTACCATTTATGTCAAGCAGTTTACGCATACAGTTTGATGCATATGTTCGATAAATCCAAAGTATGCACAACACAAAATGCACTGCAACTGCCTCTGCAACGCAATGCTGTAAGGAAAACACAGCGTTCCATTGGAAATGAATGTATTTCTGGTGTACCAAAACGTAATAATCCTGTCTGTGTAATCGAGCCGTTACTCGAATCAATTCATAGAATATCAGGCAAGTTTTCACATGATGTTTTTAGGTGTCAGGAGGATTACAAAGGAGGCAACTTGAATTAACTCTTGATTGTTTTTAATCAAATGTTTACATTACAAACGGTGACAATTATTTTTCATGCCAAGAGAGGTATCGAATCCTGGCAAATAGGTTCCGGAACGAAACAGTCCTAAATTGAGAGGTGCGGATCCGGCTCAAATTAAGCACCGATTGCAACCACGTTCTACAATTTTATTTCAAATTGTCATTCGCTATCCCCTTTTATATACAGTACAGTCCAAAGTTGACTACATCACGGATTGGTCACACTGGGCAAAGACTGACATTTGGCTCCACCAATAACAGATTGTAAATCGCGTTTTTGTCGTCTTCCTCTCCCTGCATTTATTTAGTCCGGAAGTGTTTTCTTTGGAGACTAAAACACCATAACGAATATTTTACCTGAATTGTTGCCAATTTCACATTATTGTGCCCTGAAATTTTAACGCTATACTCGTCCGTGTGTTGCACGCGTGGATTATGAGAGCACCATTCGGAGGGGGGAGCACAGCGTGAACTGGTGAGCAGCAATACAATGTAGCTAGAAGCTAGCTATGCATCCTCAGCTAGTATCCGTGTTGCTAACTAGCTATCTATCTAAAACCCAGCTGATCTAGCCACTGTTTTACTACTAGCGTACTATCCCGTAGTTTTACCATGTAGCCTATTGCTGGATATGTATTATTTAACAAGTTCTTTTCATTTTCTATAAAGCAATAGTAATAGCTTGCTTGCTATTCCATTTTAACCCCAAGGCTAAGTGTTTTACATGACAAGTCAGTTGTAAAGGCAGGCACTGTAATGATACACACAGGTATATCGCAATATATATACCAATGATTTAAGGCTGAGGGAAGGTAAAGTTTATTCTGATTAATTCGTTTACAAGTCTTCCGTGCTACGTTACAATTTAATCTCTGCTCTCGCAAAAGTTGTATTTACAATGTAGCCTCCTAGCTAGTGACACCAATAGTTGCAGAAATCATCTTACTCACTCACTGTCTATTGGGCAGTATCATCACTGTACAAACACTAGCTAACTACCTTAAGAATAATCAAATGCGTTGTAGAAAACATTAAGTAGCTGCTTGCCTTAATACACAAACAGCGATATTCTAGAGACCTACACTGCCCACTATTGTCACTGTCTGTGCTTGACCAATAATAGCAGCTGCTAAATGCATATACAGGAAACACTGTTGTGAGTCGAGATGGACCTTACAGTAGCGTTCTATTTCGAGGAACTGACCACCAGCTGCTCCATTATATTTAGGCACAGATGGTATCATAGTTGTGTTTGACCATGACTTGTGATGAAAGACCACACACATATAGAATAGCAGGGGGAAATATTGTGTTACTGTCACTTTTTGAAGTTCTTGAAATTCATGTAATGGCATATTTTCCTATTATGGTGATATAGTGCAGATGCTATGTTACAGTGTTGGCTTGAATGAGATCTAATGCAGGTCAGTGGAACAGTGGAATGTTTTGGAACTTGACTTGCTGTGATCATAGAGTGGCAGCTTGTCTAGTGCTTTAAGGCTGTCGATTGCTTTATTTAATTTGTAAGGCAAACTTTTTGGTTCAGTAGCCTTCGCAAGAGTTTTGGTAACACTTTCGTAACTGCTTTTATACCCATGTGGCACTCTACCCTAATTAGCTCACACTAGTAACAACATTTGTAGTAATATGTTGTTACATAGGCTAGTACTTTGTGCATTTTGATTCAGCTAATGGACACATTCTGTGTCCAATAAGTGTTTTAACATGATTGTTCAGTGACTACCTCATCTCTGTACCCCACACATACAATTATCTGTAAGGTCCCTCAGTTGAGCAGTGAATTTCAAACACCAATTCAACCACAAAGACAAAGGAGATTTCACAATGCCTCGCAAAGAAGGGCATCTATTGCTAGATGGGTAAAAATAAGACATTGAATATCACTTTGAGCATGGTGAAGTTATTAATTACTCTTTGGTTGGTTTATTAATACACCCAGTCACTACAAAGATGCAGGCATCCTTCGTAACTCATTTGCGGGAGAGGAAGGAAACCTCTCAGGAATTTCACCATGAGGTCAATGTTGATTTTAAAACGGTTATAGAGCTTAACGGCTGTGATAGGAGAAAGCTGAGGATGGATCAACAACATTGAAGTTAGTCCACAATACTAACCTAGTGTGAAAAGAAGGAAGCCTGTACAGAATAAAAATATTCAAAAACATGCATCCTGTTTGCAATAAGGCACTAAAGTAATACTGCAAAATGTGGCAAAACAATTGAACTTTTTGTCCTGAGTAAAAACGTTATGTCTGGGGCAAATACAACACATTACTGAGTACCACTCTCCATATTTTCTAGCATAGTGGTGGCTGCATCATGTTATGGGTATGCTTGTAATTGTTAAAGACTGAGTTTTTCAGGATAAAAACAGAAAAAGAATGGTGCTAAGCACATGCAAAATCCTAGAGGAAAACCTGGTTCAGTCTGCTTTCCACCAGACACCGGGAGATGAGTTCACCTTTCAGCAGGACAATAACCTTAAACTCCAGACCAAATATACACTGGAGTTGCTTACCAAGAATAAAGTGAATGTTCCTGAGTAGTCGAGTTACTGTTCTGACTTAAATCTACTTGAAAATATATGGAAAGACCTGAAAATGGTTGTCTAGCAATGATAAACAACTAATTTGACAGCTTGAAGAATTTTGGTAAAAGAAGAATGGACAGATATAGCACAATCCAGGTGTACAAAGCTCTTAAGACTCACCGCTGTAATCGCTGCCAAATGTGCTTTTACAAATTATTAACACATGAGTGTGAATACTTATGTAAATTAGATATATCTGTATTTCATTTTCAGTACATTTGGTAAAATGTCTAAAAACATGTTTTCACTTTGTCATTATGGGGTATTGTGTGTAGATGGGTGAGGGAAAAACAATCTATTTAATCCATTTTGAATTCAGGCTGTAACACAACAAAATGTAGAATAAGTCAAGGGGTTTGAGTACTTTCTGAAGTCGTTATGTGTTGTTTTCTGAATGATTTGGGTTTTAGCTCTTAATCAATGCAAGACATATCTGGCATTTTAACTGTCATGGGCAATTCCATGGCAATGGAATTGCACTGAGACTCAGATTTTATAATTAATATCTATGCCAAACAAAAATCATTGATTTCATAGATGAACAAACCATACAGCTTTATGCACAATGAGTACTTTAAATAAAATACACTGACAATTTGATAAAAACACATTTACTGGAAGAACTGTGCAGGTTTGGTCAAATTAATCAGTAAAATATCCCTCAGTTTGTGACCACCTTTTCCAAAAACGCAGTTAAATATCTGTTACGAATTACGATTCAAAGATGTCTGCAGAAAGAATGGGGTAACAGAATTTCATCATGGGTCCCTGATCTGTACTACACAGAAATGCATCATTATGGATATGAATGTCATTCTCTTCATGGTGATGTGTCCTAAATAGTTACACAAAGTTAGAAATATGCAATATCCTTTGCATATTTAGGTATTATTCTACACACTTGCTATTATTTTAATGGACTCCATCACCAAACAAGAACAAATGTGGTTGGACCGGACTAAATCTGAACCAATCACAGACATCTATGTTTTACAAGTTTTGATATCAAAGTACAGCGCACTAGAGCTCAGTATAGTTCAGTACAGTACATTATAGTGTGCTCAAGCTCTACTGTGTACTGTACTTAACTCTACTCCACTCTATATTACTGTACAGCACAGGACTGTACTGAATTATAATGTACTTTTCTTAACTGTACTGTACTTTGTTGTCCAAAGTTGTGAAACCTAGACCTGACCAGACCAAATCTAAACCAATCATGGACGTCTAGATGTTTGGGCCAAATGAAGGCCGGTCCAGATATCTCTGCACGTTGAAATCAAGACAAGGGCAGACTGACCAAATTTCAACTACTTTTCAACGTCCATGGACGTCCGGTGTTGGTCGGTGTTCGGTGGGTGAGGATGCCGGTTACAGTAAATGGAAAGACGGGGCTCATGGGTAGGTGTCAATACGAGCTGGGAGAGGAGACGTTAATGAGAGAGAGAGAGAGAGACTGACGAGAGAGAGAGTCAGAGAGTCAGAGTCCAGACTTTTGAAGTTCTTGCTTTGACCACCAGATGACAAAAAGGTAAATAAAAGTTATGAACTGAACATAACATGCCAGTGGAAGGGAGGACAGTAGCAGGAGACCCTATGAGCTGAACATAACATTATGCCAGTGGAAGGGAGGACAGTAACAGGAGACCCTATGAGCTGAACATAACAGTATGCCAGTGGAAGGGAGGACAGTAACAGGAGACCCTATGAGCTGAACATAACAGTATGCCAGTGGAAGGGAGGACAGTACCAGGAGACCCTATGAGCTGAACATAACAGTATGCCAGTGGAAGGGAGGACAGTACCAGGAGACCCTATGAGCTGAACATAACAGTATGCCAGTGGAAGGGAGGACAGTACCAGGAGACCCTATGAGCTGAACATAACAGTTTGCCAGTGGAAGGGAGGACAATACCAGGAGACCCTATGAGCTGAACATAACAGTATGCCAGTGGAAGGGAGGGGAGGACAGTACCAGGAGACCCTATGAGCTGAACATACAGTATGCCAGTGGAAGGGAGGGGAGGACAGTACCAGGAGACCCTATGAGCTGAACATAACAGTATGTCAGTGGAAGGGAGGACAATACCAGGAGACCCTATGAGCTGAACATAACAGTATGCCAGTGGAAGGGAGGACAGTACCAGGAGACCCTATGAGCTGAACATAACAGTTTGCCAGTGGAAGGGAGGACAATACCAGGAGACCCTATGAGCTGAACATAACAGTATGCCAGTGGAAGGGAGGACAGTACCAGGAGACCCTATGAGCTGAACATAACAGTATGCCAGTGGAAGGGAGGACAGTTCCAGGAGACCCTATGAGCTGAACATAACAGTATGCCAGTGGAAGGGAGGACAGTAGCAGGAGACCTTATAAGCTGAACATAACAGTATGTCGGTGGAAGGGAGGACAGTAGCAGGAGACCCAACTCTGGTTTGTGACTACTATTATTTCCCATTGTAGCCAATTCAATTGCAGAAATTCCGTTACTGATTTGGTAACAGAATTTCAAGTTTGAATCACTTAATAATTCATAAACAAAATTAATATCAGTAAAAACATAACTAATTGATAGATCTACCAATACCTGTGCACTTTCCTGTGCACTTTCATTATCCTCCTTCCTGATGAGGGAGAGAAATGTGAAAATATCTTAGATAAGTGGGTTTTTAGTAACGGAATTTCAAGACATAAGACAATGTTTCTTAAACTTACAGAAGGCATAAACAAATCTAAACTAAATATATACTATATTTTTAGCTGGCAGGGGTCTTTACTTCAAAATTATTGTGTTTTGATGTATTTCCAATAACTTTAAAGACTTTTTCTGGTAGATATTTTTTAAGAACCACTTTCCATCTATTTGACAAGAAAACAAACTATTGGCTTAATTCCTAATTACTAGGATGGAATATGTTTGAAAAATGTCTATATAGACTCTTAGCTTTCATTTTTATTTGACATGCTCCTATGAACTTCACATTGGTGCTCATGGGTCCATTTACATGGAAATGACATGTGCAATTCTATTATTTTATGTCCTTCTTTCTTCCCTTACCTAGAGTCTCCGTGAGTCATCTATATGGGCCATCTTCTCTCGAAAAATGGTTACCGCCTGAACAAGAGGACACACAAGCTGCACCACAGGAAGAAGAAGAAGAGGAACTGCTTCCTGCAGGGGCCCTGCATGCTCTGCTTCATCGTCCACGGCAACAGCGGGGGCCTTGACGACGACGACAGCGACCAATTGGAGACCGGGGTCAACGGCGGAGGCAGAGGACGTTGTCACAGCAACGCAGGTGGTACCGGAATCGGAAGCACCTCAAAGCTCGCTGGGCGGTACGCTGCTCTCACTTCCCCTGAGGACTGTGCCAAGTTCCTGCTGTCGCCAAGGGAACTAGCCATCTGGGAGGGCCAAGGGAGGAGTCTACTGTCGGCCGTGCCGGCTAAGCTGATTCCACCGCCAGCGCTGTTCCGGAGTGCAGGGATTCCAGTGCCCATAGCTGTGGCTGTTTCTGTGCCTGGTAGTACCAGTGACTACGCTGAGATGGTGAGAAACTAGAAAGGGTTTATTCCTCGTGCTGCGCTGCTGAGTTAATTGTTTAATTCATGTCATTGATTGGCCAGAGTCCACTCACTTGATGTCCCAGGTTTGAATCAGTCCCTGATTTCAGAAGGGAAGGATGAAAGTCAACAGACACTATCTGAACAGTTTGCTCCCGTACCGTACACTTCCTGGTATCTCTTCTGATGTCATCTCTGTCGAATCCCTTTCCATGTGGTTCTCTGTGATCTGTGTCTGATCCTTGTTTCTTTCCTCCAAGGTGTGTAAGAGGAAGTGTGCGGAGGTGCAGAGGTGCACACCCTGTAAGCAGCCGCGATGTGCCTTCCCTGTCCCTGAGGGAGGTGTGGAGGATGGAGGAGGAGGAGGAAGTGGGGATGCCTCCTCTAACTCCGGGACTGGCCACTGCCACCTCTGCCCCCTGCCCTCATCCTCTTCCTCCTCATCCTCGTCTGTCGAGGGCTGCTGTGGGATGGCTCTCCATGGTGATCCGCTGCCCCAGAGTTCTGACTCCTCCCCCTGCTGTCTGCATCACCATGACGACTGCCAGGGGAGAGGCAGTGACGTGATTGACACATCCAGCATCAACCGCCTCCCCTCCTCCATCCTGCTTAAGGTCAGAGGTCACCACTAGAGTGCAGTTCATTTGGGAGGCCTGATTGGATGCTTTCAAAGGCTTTTGTTCTAACTGAAACTAACTGAAATGGGCTGGATGTAGCCTGGGTACCGGTCTGTTTAGATCCACTGCTTGTACTCTGTGTTTTTGCCAAACAACAGGCTGGATACACAACCTGTTAATGTGTTTTCTGTTCCTCTCAGGTGTTCTCCCACCTGTCGGTGAAAGAGCGCTGTCTGTGTGCCTCGCTGGTCTGTAAGTACTGGAGGGACCTCTGCTTAGACTTCCAGTTCTGGAAGCAAATTGACCTCAGTGGCCTACAACAAGTGAGTACAACATTTGAGACATTTTATAGTAACATTTTAATTTAAAATATAAACGCAACAATTTCAAAGATTTGACCGAGTTACAGTTCATATAAGGAAATCAGTCAATTGAAATTCATTCATTAGGCCCTAATCTATGGATTTCACGTGACTGGGCAGGGGTGCAGCCATGAGTGGGCCTGGTAAGGCATTGGCCCACCCACTGTGGAGTCAAGCCCACAAAAGGGCTTTATTACAGACAGAATATGGAACATTTCAGGGATATTTTATTAAATCTCATGAAAAATGGGACCGACACTTTACATGTTGTGTGTATATTTTTTTTGTATTGTTCATTGTTCACCCACACCCCACTCAGGTAAATGATGACCTCCTGGTGAAGATAGCTTCTCGGAGGCAGAATGTGACGGAGTTAAACATCTCTGACTGTCGTGACGTGCAGGACCACGGTGTGTGTTCCCTGGCGGCCCACTGCCCGGGCCTTCAGAGGTACACAGCTTACCGCTGTAAACAGCTGAGTGACCTGTCTCTCAGCTCCCTGGCCTTACACTGTCCTCTGCTGGCCAAGGTCCATGTTGGAAACCAGGACAAACTGACAGACGACGCACTCAAAAAGGTGCTCCATCTCTCTCTCTCTCTCTCTCTCTCTCTCCTTCTCTTCTCTCTCTTTCATCTCCCCTCTCTCCATCTGTCCTCCCCTTTTCTCCCTTCTCTCTCTACTTAATCCATCAATCTGATGCATTAACACTTTGTACAATGCATTTATAACATGTTTATCAGGCTTAACCCTTCTCTCCCCTTCTCTCTTGTGTTCCTAGTTAGGAGAACACAGTTCAGAGTTGAAGGACATCCACCTGGGCCAGTGCTACAGTATTACTGATGAGGGGATGGTGGCTCTGTCCAAAGGATGTCCCAAGCTGCAGAGAATCTACATGCAGGAGAACAAACTGGTGAGTACCCTACCCAGTTCTTAGGCGACAACACAATGTTCCCATTGACACCTGTTGGACTGCAAAACAAGGTAAGAGGGCCCGCCCTCTCTCTATAGTGTTAGGAGAAACGCTGCCTACATGCTTGATTTTAAATCTAGGGAGGGGGCAGGGAAGGGGGGGGGGTGTGTGGATCACACACACACTGTCTGTCTGGGGCCCTGAAGGCTACTAGAGGACCGTTGAGTGGCGTCTCTGTGATGTGTAATGTGAAACAGCCTAGGTGGGTGATGTGTGTGTTGGATAGAGGGGTTGTGGTGTATTCTTTTTGCTGTTGGCATCGAAGGATTGTGATCCATCTGTTTCAAATGAAAGGCAAATCCCAAATTCCAAGTCAAATCTGTTGAAAACATGCGAAGAGGCTTAGGCTGAAGGAGAGGACTGCATGCATTTTTGGTTGTGTAGGTTTGATTTCTCGAAGTATGCTTGTTGTGTGTCTGCTGGTGGTGCCGGGGTGTTTTGGGGACAGTCCTTGTTAGAGTGCAGTGTGAGGATTGGCCATGTCCTCCAACACAGGGGGGTCTGCACTTACACAACAAAATAAAGATGGATATTCTGCACCCCTTGGTTTGTGTGCCAGCTGGCAATACCAGCTATACTATTAATACTCCCTGGACACACACACACACACACACACACACACACACACACACACACACACACACACACACACACACACACACACACACACACATTGGCTGGGGTCCCTGAGCTAAATCTGGATTCCCAGATTTCCAGCTCATTCCCTCCTGATTCCAGGAATCTCCCAACCAGATATTCTGTAAAAACCTGAGAATTTGGGAAAAATTATCGGAACTTTGCATTTCTGGTTGTGTTGGAATCTTGTTAATTTTAGTTGGGTGTCTGTGTTGTACCAGTAGTCACTGGTTCTGACAGCGGCCTGCTAACACCAGAACACTGCAGTGAGACATCTCGTCGGCGGTTGAACACACATTTTGGCTTGTGTTCATGTTCTGCAGGGGATTTGGACATCCTCACAACCTGAATCTCTGGCTTTGAAAGCCTGTTGGATATTTGAAATGTGTCCACTCCTTTCCAAAATGAGCTTATCAAAAAGCCTCTGACTGTCTATTGTATAAGGGCAATTCCATGGTAATGGAATTACACTAAAACAGATTGTTTTTTCCCTCTTTAAAATGTATCCAAAACAAAAACCATTGATTTCAAAGTTGAACAAACCATAGAACTTTATGTCCAACAGTGGAGGCTGCTGAAGGGAGGGTGGTTCATATTAATGGCTAGAATGGAGTCACTGGAATGGTATCAACCAATGGAATCCACATGTTTGATACCATTCCATTGACTCTGTTCCAGCCATTATGAGCCGTCCTCCCCTCAGCAGCCTCCACGGAAGCACAAGTACTACTTTTAACAATTTCCACTGAAAAGTTTACAGAAATGCATTCATAGGAAGAACTGTGCAGATACAAAGTTTGGTAAGTAAGGTAAAACTATTATTAGATTTTACCCAAATTCTATTACCAAACTTGGCATCACCACAGTTTTCCCAGTACATTGTGTTTATTTTTTTTGTTGCTGTGTAAATTATTGAAGGTAGTAATTGTGCATAGAGTTGTATGGTTTGTTAAGCTTTTTGAAATCAATGGTTTTTGTTTGGCATACATTTTAAAGTGCGAAATCGGAGTCTCAGCGTAATTCCACGACCGTGGAATTGCCCATAACCCACCCAGTTTGACATGTCTCCCCCAGTGATGCACTTATTCCCCAGTGTGATTGTTGAACTATCCCTGACAGTGCCTTCCCTTCACCACTAGAGGTCAGTGATACTTCACCATTGAGCGTGGCCAGCCAAGGTTGCCGTAGCAAGATAAAGTGTGCTCTTTTTAATAACAAAGCCACAGAGGCTGGCTAGAATCCTCTACATTTGTCACTTCCATGAAAAGCTTCTCTGGATTTGTATGCATTGAGATGTGCAAAGGAGTTCTGTTTTCAAAGTTTATTGAATAGCATTATATCATAATCCGCCCTCTATATTCTCGAGCCTAATGGCTTGGTCTTCTTTTCCTCAAAATATTTCTCTCTCCTCTGAGTGATTATGGTCCTGATGAATTTGTCCACTTAAAGTTATTAACAATAGCTCAGTCTGTTAAAATGCCGTTCATCATCTGAATAGTTATGAAAATAGCGATTATAGCGAGGTGAGCGATTCATTTAGGTGCTAATGATATTTCAACGCGGCAGTATCAATTTCAGACAGTCATTTTTCAGACGTGAGATTGTGTGAAGTTTTTCTGGCTTCCTCTTCATATCATGCCGTCGGAAAAATGGGTGGTGAATATTTTTAGGAGTTGTTATGTCTAGCCGCTCTCATTGCTTTGGCCTGATATTGTCATTAAGTTTGCCTGGTATTAAGGACAGAAACACTTTCCACCCTCTCTCCTCTCCGTAGAGGATTCTCATTCTCTCACAGAGTTGCCTGCTAGAGTTTCTCTCTCCAACTGTTTTGAGGAATCAAATGCAATAGCTCGATAAGTAATTCCCTTTTCTAATTGGACATTTTGGACCAGATTAAAGAATTGATTTAATCTCTGTAAGAAGAGAAAGTGGGCAAAATTGTGATTTGTTTACAGTTGTCTTGTAGGCCTAAGGAGTAATCTCTATATCTCAGGATTTGAATTTGGCTGCTGGTTTTCATGTTTTCTCCTGTGTTTAGTTCGAAAACATAAATGAACTATTTTACATTTACAGACTTTTAGTGTGAGACTGAGGATAAACATATTTTGACTAAGTCATATGTGCCCTACGGAATCTAGCTTATGAATTGTTTTTAATGAGTGGATTTAGTAGACTGCGTAAAAACAAGTCTTGTTTCCTCGTGGAATATTTCTTATCTGCTGTGTGTTAGCAGTGTAGGCCTCTCTCTATGAGAAAGGACATGTTCGGGATCTCTTTATCCTTCTCCCTTTCTCTCACCTCATTTTTCACCGGTCAAATTCATCTTCCTCTGAGGTCATAGTTTAGAAAGCATGGTCAGTTCTTCTCTCTCTTATCCCTGGTCTTCTGCCCTCTCTCTCTCCTCTCTCCTCTCCCCCCCGTCTGCGGGAGATGCGTGTACAGTTCCCTCTGTCCTGTGGGGTTAGGAGGCCAGGCACCGGCAGGTCTACTCTGACATCTGAAGCCTTTACGAAACATCTTTTATCACAACGGCCCCCAATTCACTCACTGACAGGTCCTCTCTCTTTCTCTCGCTCGCATGCCTCATCTTTCCCACTGCCTCCCTTTCTCCTTCTCTTTTCCTGCCCCCCCCCTTCCCCTAATGTAATGTAACAGGATCTTGTCCCTTTCAATCAGTGAGGAATGGAGATGATCCCTCGACTCTGGTGCTCTGTCCTTTTTCCTTTCCTTTCCTCCTCCCCTCCGTTCTGGCCTTCTTCTAATTGAATAATTAAAAAAGATGGAGTACTTTTCTGTGCTCTCTCTCTCTCTCTCTCTCTCTCTCTCTCTCTTGCTCGACTTATGGTGGTTTCTCTCTTCTTTGGCTCGGTGCTTCCTGCTCTCATCAACATACAGTATCTAGTCTGGAAGTCTAACAGTTTAGAAGAAAAAAAAGTGAATAATTTCACAAAGGGAGTCTGTCACACTAAGCTGATGAAGTAGACAATTCTCTTTCTAGCTAGGCTATTTAAAAAATGAAAAATAAGAAACTATATTGGGTGTTGTAAGGAGGACTATTCTTCCGTGTGTAGAAGTCAAGGAATAATGACTTCTATGGCCTGTGTGACTGGCTAGAGTCACTGCTCTCACCTTCCGTTTCCCTGTCAGATCTCAGCTAGTTAGCCTGGGCTGGCTGTGGGTGTTGGCCAGTGGAGTCTGTACAGACACAGAGAATTACTATTTTTGGGCTCCGGTGATTTCTCAGGTGAAGCTCTGATGGTTGGGTCTTTATCTTTTTTTTTCTTTTTTTTTTATATATATATTTTTTTGCTCTCTATTTCTCTCTCGCTCTCTTTCCCCCACCCACTCTCTCTCTTTTTCTCTCCCCATCTCCCTGACAGCTCTCTGTGTCCACACAGTACTTAGGTGAACTGGCTGATTTGAACTGCTGAATGTTTCTCTCTGCTTAGTCTGCTGTGTGGGAGGAGGAATAGAGAGAACTTTCCAGAAGAAGTTTTCTCAGACTAGAAAAGTGTTTTTTTTTTTAAATGTTTATTTTTATTTTTATGGGATCACCTCACCTGTGTAAGTAAAGAATAAAATGGAGTGTGTTCATACTCTATTTATCTTGTCCATATTTACTGACTCTCTGCCATTGTAGGCATTGTTTCAGTCTGTTTTCAGACTTTTTTTTTGATCCCTTGTTGTTTTGCCTTTCATATTCTGTTTTCTCTCTGTCTGCCTCAGAGGACAAAGACTTATATAATACCAAACTCCTCCTCTTGTCATATGAATGTGTCCTTGGCTAGGAGAGAGACGTCCCCGGAAGTTGAGCTGAGAGTTTTGTCAATACAGACAAAGTATTGTGCAGGCTTATCAGCTCAACGGATCGCACTCCATTCTTCTACATGAATAATTATATTCCATTAGTTCCTTACAATTGCACAGGAGTATCGCAATTTTAGAAACGTTTAGACACATTTTTTTTTGTTTTGTTATCCCTATTCCTTTGCTTCTCCTTCCTCTCCTTTCCTGGGGGAATAAAAGGTTTTTGCCAAACAAAAATCATTGATTTTGCAAAGTTGAACAAACCATCCAACTCTATGCACAATGACTACTTTGAACAATTTCCCACGAAAATGTGACAAACACGTTTACTCAAAAGAAAATGCAGATGTAGTGTGGAAACAAAATGAGGGTAAAATCTCCCTCATTTTATGTGACCACGTTTTTCAAAAACTCTGTTATATATAATCCAAATTAAGATTCAAAGATACAGTGGGGCAAAAAAGTATTTAGTCAGCCACCAATTGTGCAAGTTCTCCCACTTAAAAAGATGAGGCCTGTAATTTTCATCATAGGTACACTTCAACTATGACAGACAAAATGAGGGGAAAAAATCCAGAAAATCACATTGTAGGATTTTTAATGAATTTATTTGCAAATTGTGGTGTAAAATAAGTATTTGGTCACCTACAAACAAGTAAGATTTCTGGCTGACTAAATACTTTTTTGCCCCACTGTATATATACTCCGAATTAAGATTCAACGATATCTACGGATAGAATGGGGTGTCAGTTATGATATGACCCCTTGAGTTTGAAAACATCTCATTTGATTATTGAACTGCAGTAGAGTGATTCCTCACAAAACTATACCATTTTTTGTTGTTGTGATTTTCAAATGTAATCCATAGAATAGTCATTTGGAGGAAGGATTGTTGACATATATTTGACATTTGTATGTAAAAGTAATATCATGCAATGTGCCCCCCCCCAAAAAATATATTTTTCTAAATGCATGTGTATTTTATTATATTCATACATTTATGTCGAAAAATAGATGGAAACATATAACTCAAAATACACAGTAAACGGTAAAGCTTCATAGGACACCAATATTTGCTTTGTAGCACCTACAGATGAACCGTTATGGAGTCTGGAAGGGGGCCTGGGTGAGGCCAAAATGGCGCAAATATGCCAACTTTAATTATTTCAAAAATTATGTTTTTAGATGCAAATGTCAACAATTCTACCTCCAAAGGACTAGTCATCTATGGATTGCATTTAGTAAAAATCCCCAAAATCGTGGCTTTTTTGTTGTTGTCTGGGTATCATGAGAAATCACTTAGTAAGTGACGTGGATTAACACCCGGTAACAGTATAATAGTAACAGAATGACATCATGGGTCCCTGATCTGTACAATACAGAAATTCATATCTATGAACGTCATTCTGTTCATGGTGATCCATAATGAATAATAATCTCATAAATGTCTTTCACAAGATTGGACAGTAGAGTACTGTGCTGTAGAGTTTATTACAGTACAGTAGAGTACACTAGAGTGGAGTACAGTATAATTGACTATTGTGCTTTCCAAACTTGTGAAACAGACATCTATGATTGGCTTAGATTTGGACTGACCAAATTTCCACTACTTTTTCGACGTCGGTGGACTTCCGGTGTCGGTCGGTCTTCAATGAGCGAGAGGGCTGGTTACAGTCAATGGAAGGAGAGAGGGGCTTATGGGTAGGTGTTATTGCCGGGAGAGGTGACATTAACTGCAAAGAGAGAAGAGCGGGAGGGGTTGTCCAGACTTTAAAACCCCCCAAAATATGTGACCACCACACAATAGAAAAAGAAAGAAAACAGTTATGAGCTGAACATAACAGTATACCAGTAACAGAATGACTGGTTTTAATCACTTAATAAATCATAAATCAAAGTATCATTAAACACTATAGTTATCATTCTAACTAATTATTATGTCTACCTTTTTGCATCTTACTGCTTCTGTGAACTTTCATTATCCTCCCCCCTCATGAGGGAGAGAAATGAGCAAATATCTTAAAGTTATGTGGGTTTTAATAGCAGAATTATGACACTAGGCAATATTTATTTAACTTACAGAAGGCAAATATCTTCTGCAAAACTCAATAGAAATGCTGATATTATATAGTTGAAGGGGTCTTCAACATTATTGTGTTTTGATGTGTTTCTCATACCTTTTTTAAGACCTTTTTCTGCTCAATGTTTTCCAAGACCCCCTTTTCCATCTACTTGACCAGAATTCAAGGCTTTGCTTATTCTTGCTTATTCTTTGCTTATTTTTTTAGGATGGAATATGGTCAAATATTTGATGTACTGTATATACCTTATTTTATCAAAAATGTAGAACTCTTTGCTTTCATTTGACATCAAATGTGATGTGCTCCTATGAACTTGAACTTCACATGTTAGTGCTCATGGGGCTTTTACCATGAATATTCCCCATAGGAACTGTCTGTCTTGGACTCGCTCCTGGGAACATGTGTCTGTCTGTTATTTATATATATACACACACACACACACACACACACACACACACACACACACACACGGTTTTGATTAACCAGTTTTAATTAGCTTAAATGTGTGTATGTGTAATTGGAATTGGAGATGACCTGCAATAGATTACCATGTGCCCTCAATTTAGCTCTAATTACTTGCATATATCCCTTTTCCCTTCATATTTCCTCTCCTTTTTCCCTGAAATCTGTCCATCTTGGCTAATCCTCGTCGCCTGGGAGACGGTGGCGTGTGACGGCTGTGTTTGTGTGAACAGAACTCCGAACAGGGACCATGGAACACTCAGGGTGACTTGTTGTCACTATGACTGGCGTCCGTTTAGCCATTGGTCAGTCACATACACCTCATATCCCTCCCTGATAGGTTGACAGCTTGTGAACATTACAGTGTAATTAAAGCCAGGGAAGTGTTTTTAGAGGTCACAATGGTTCAATAACAGTCCAGTGCAGGATGATTAGTCAGTGATCTGTGTATTTATGCTACATCAGACTTAACTAGCTCGAACAAAGGGAGAACCTGGGAACAGGAAGTGGTAACAAGTGCTGTCAGTTATGGGAGTCCTGTTCTGACATGACACCCCCCTGGCTAGTTTAAACACTGGGAGACACATGGGAAATATTGGGCAAGCCAGACGGAATTTTCTCCCACTGAGAAGTTGTCCCGGGAAGTATTTTGGATTGATTAGAGATAAGTAGAAACATCCTGACCTGTAGACGGGAGGAACGCTCTCCACAGCCGTCTTCCCTCCCAGAGGAAGCATTCCAGTGGCGTTCTCCTTTCTGTGTGACATGGAGGATCCGTCTACTTTGGCTTGAGCATGTTGGGATGACACGACACGCAACTGGGCCTGAAGTATTACGAAGGACAGGAAGTGACCTGTTGGATGTGGGGTCACAATGGGCGGGGGTGTCCTACCCGCGTGAATGGCTGAGAGTTCACCAGCCGCCCAGCTTGTGTCGTGACCCTGCCGTTCAGATTGAGAGCGGGACGAAGATGACACAAGTCATGTTGACGTCACCCAAAATCGGTTTACCAATCAGTAATATGCCGTTTCATACAAATGATATACATAATGGGAAACTGCTGTCAATTTTATCTTGACCCCAACATTACCATTATTTATAATATTAATGACTTATTTATTTCTTGGTCTTGAAATTTCGTTACAACCCTCCTATGTATGCCACAGTTGTATTTAGATGTTTTTGTCAGAATGAAATTGTGACATGAAAGGAAGGTTTAGAAATGTGTCTTTGAGTCAGTAGGAGGAGAGAGAACAGTGGCGTCGTGTTTCCAAGTGGTGTTTTTTGTTGTTGTTGTTTAGCTTGTGTGAAGTTTTTTTTGTTTTTTTTTACATTATCCACATGCATCCATTCCAGACCATAGATGAGATGACCGTAGTCTTCTCCCATATAGACATTACATGATTTGTGCTGCTATGTGCCCAGTCTCTCTCTTCTTCGTCTCTTGTCTCGCTTTCTTTCGCTCTTTCCTCTCGGCTCTTCCTTTCTTCTGCCCCTGTCTCCCCCACCCTCTCGCTGTGATTGTCCATCTGTGAGGTAACCACCAGTTAGAGCTGCTGTGTTTCTGAGCTGTAGGGATGCTGGTCCCTGTAATGATGACGATCTGGCAACACAGGGGAGCAGGCTATCAAACGGCCCCCCACTCCCCAGGTGCTCGAGGTGGAAATTGCCACTATTTTCTCTCTCTCTCGCACTCCTGCCACATCCTTGTTTTTCTCCTCCACTGGCTCTACCTTTACTTCTCGCCCTCTTTCGTATACCCTCGCTGCTACACTTCCCCCTCTCTCCTGTCCATCTCTCTCCTTCACCTCATCTTATTTCTCATTCTGCCCCCCCCCCTCTGACGTCTAGCTACGTATCCCTCAGAAAGCATGTAAAAGCCGTGTCCCGTGGTTATGAGCGAGGACCATGTTTGGGGGCCATCCAGTTGATCATCTCTCAGGTTCACAAGTCATCAGGTCCATTATTGAATGTTTGCTGTGCTTCCATTGACGGCCTGGCTGTCTGGATCCAGACACGCTGCTGTCGGTATGTTCACCTCGCCGTCTGGCCTTCAACAACA
The DNA here is from genome assembly GCF_036934945.1 of Oncorhynchus masou masou. Taxonomy (NCBI): domain Eukaryota; kingdom Metazoa; phylum Chordata; class Actinopteri; order Salmoniformes; family Salmonidae; genus Oncorhynchus; species Oncorhynchus masou. Next base: position 42,286,105 of record NC_088212.1, read on the forward strand.
ACAAAACGCCGGAACAGGAGAGGACGGAAGCAATGGAGAGACGCCAGGCGAGGAGTTTTGTAAATGTCAGGTCTGGCCTCTAGATATGAGTGTCTGTGGAGTGAACTTTCCCTTAAAAGATGTTCAGGGGATTACACGGTGACCGTCCTTCTCAGACAAAGACACTGGCTGGAAGAAAGGACCGTGGTTTAAAAAGGTTCCCTTGTGGCGACAGGAGATGGCCTAGTGTGTGAGATTAGAGAGCGGTTCTTCAGGTTAAGGTTTGGTGTTTGTTCTGTAGCGGGTGGAGTCTTTCTGAGCATAGATCAGACAAGGCGAGGCTGTGCCGTTTTTCTCTTTTGTTACAGAACAGACATGGACCCAGTTCGCTAAGTTGCTTTAGAAAGATGAAACACCAAGGTTTTCTATCACCGCCAAGCGTTGCCAGGTCTTCTGTGAACCTCTGTCTCTGTTAAGTGGTTTACATCTCTTTATTCGCGATACCCGCCTCAGTCACTTGAATGATTTGTCTAGTGCCCTGTCAATAATGTAAAGAAGAAATACCTCAATTCACTAAACATCACTGACAGTGATTGACAATATTTTTCAATCCAACACCTTGTGTCCACTTGAGCTTGTTTATAGCTGTATTAAAACTATTATATAGCTGATAGGCCTATTTGTTTACAGGTGGGCCTACAGTTAACATCTGGGTAAAGGGTTGCTGGGAGCTCAAAAGAAAGGAATTGAGTTGAGAGTCTGTACATCCACTGCAGTGTGTTGGTAGCTGAGGCTGTTGTATCATACCTTGACCTGCAGATGGCGCCGTAAGAATGGTTCTGAACAGGATATCAGTGTTGCTTCGATGACTACAGAGAGTAAAAAAAAAAAATTCCCCTTTTCAGTATATGAAGACTGGAAACATGCCTAAAATAAGCAGCCATTTGGCCTTAAGTTCATCTTTTGGCTTTTTAGCAGCACAAAGTGGAACCGAAGCACATTTTTCAACATCTCCCAACATAAATAATGGGGAGGAAATTCTCTGGGACAGTGGACTGACTCAACCCTGAGGATAAACAGATTGTGTGCTGTATCACTGGTTGCTGCAGCATAGCCTGTTAACTAGAATATACAGTAGTATAGGCGTATCACAGTAGTATAGGAGTATCACTTTAGCAGTATAGGAGTATCACTTTAGTAGTATAGGAGTATGACTGTAGTAGTATCACTGTAGTAGTATCACTGCAATAGTATAGGAGTATGACTGTAGTAGTATCACTGTAGTAGTATAGGAGTATTGCTGTAGTAGTATAGGAGTATCACTGTAGGAGCATCACTGTAATAGTATAGGAGTATCACTGTAGGAGTATCACTGTAGGAGCATCACTGTAGTAGTATAGGAGTATCACTGTAGTAGTATCACTGTAGTAGTGTAGGAGTATCACTGTAGGTGTGTAGGAGTATCACTGTAGGAGTATAGGAGTTTCACTGTAGTAGTAGTATAGGAGTATCATTGTAGGAGTTTCACTGTAGTAGTAGTATAGGAGTATCGCTGTAGGAGTATCACTGTAGTAGTAGTATAGGAGTATCACTGTAGTAGTATAGGAGTATCACTGTAGTAGTATAGGAGTATCACTGTAGGAGCATCACTGTAGTAGTATAGGAGTGTCACTATAGGTGTATCACTGTAGTAGTGTAGTAGTATCACTGTAGGAGTATCACTGTAGTAGTATAGGAGTATCACTGTAGTAGTATAGGAGTATCACCATAGTAGTATAGTAGTATCACTGTAGGAGTATCACTGTAGTAGTATAGGAGTATCACCATAGTAGTATAGTAGTATCACTGTAGGAGTATCACTGTAGTAGTATAGGAGTATCACTGTAGTAGTATATGAGTATCACTGTAGGAGTATCACTGTAGTAGTAGTATAGGAGTATCATTGTAGTAGTATAGGAGTATCACCATAGTAGTATAGTAGTATCACTGTAGGAGTATCACTGTAGGAGCATCACTGTAGTAGTATAGGAGTATCACTATAGGAGTATCACTGTAGTAGTATAGGAGTATCACTGTAAGAGCATCACTGTACTGGTATAGGAGTATCACTATAGGTGTATCACTGTAGGAGTATAGGAGTATCACTGTAGTAGTATAGGAGTGTCATTGTAGTAGTATAGAAGTATCACTGTAGGAGCATCACTGTGGTTGTATAGGAGGATCACTGTAGGAGCATCACTGTAGGAGTATCACTGTAGTAGTGTAGGAGTATCACTGTAGTAGTGTAGGAGTATCACTGTAGTAGTATAGGAGTATCACTGTAAGAGCATCACTGTACTGGTATAGGAGTATCGCTATAGGTGTATCACTGTAGGAGTATCACTGTAGTAGTATAGGAGGATCACTGTAGTGGTATCACTAGGAGTATCACTGTAGTAGTATATGAGTATCACTGTAGTAGGAGCATCACTAGTAGTAGGAGTCACTGTACTATTATAGGAGTAAAACACATTTTCATCCAAAGTACTATCAACATAAATGCATGATTCAAAGGAAAGTTGGTTACATCCAAGCATTTATGGAATGGATTAGGATTCAAGTTAGATTTAGTTACAGTTGTTGTGTCTTTGCTTGGTAGTTCTGAGTCATTCCGGGCCTCCCATCTGTCCTCTGGCCGGCAGACAGTCATGGGGTCCTGACCCTGTGCCAGGGTGGTGTCCAAATGATTCATGGGCTACCCACCCCCCACCCTTTACACCATCCCTCACCCACGTATCCACCCTGTGATGGGTTTTCCTTTTGTTTTACAAGGGCAGCTCTGATGACATCATCATCTAAAGCCGGAGTTGGGAGCGCCCTTAGCCTGACGGTGAGATGGAAGTCTTTAGTGCTCTGGGATGTGATGGTCGGTGATAAATGGCTCTGGGTAAACTGGAATCTGTAGGGTCATGGGAGAGGAGAAAGGAGGAGGTAAAGAGACGTGGAAAGTCTGCTCTCCTCTCACCCCGTCTTCCCTCTCTGTCTCCTTTCTCTCTCCGGCTCTTTCCTCCTCTCTCTTTCTCTCTCCTGTCTACCTGCTGATTGAGAGGCCAGAGTGGCTCTAACCACTGGCTTCATTACTAATGATAGATGTGAAGCAGAGGTGTGTGCCTGTCTGAGTGAGTGTGTGTTGTCTTCCTCTGCCTCCTCATCCCCTTTCGTCTTCCTCCTCCTTCCCTACCCTCCGTATCTCCACCGTCTCCAACAGTGAACGTGGGAACACCCCCTTCTGCTAATGTGTTTGGTTCTGTGCTGGCCACCTGGTATTGGTTCGATCTGGGCTGTAATGAATGTGTTTAATAAGCTGTGTGGGTCGATGGGCTTAATGAAGGTGTGACAGACGACTGGCCAGGAGAGCGCTAACACCTTAACGAGACGCTAACGAGCCAGAGGGGTTAACGAGGTCACGGTAATCGGTCTCTCTCTCGCTCTCTCTGTCCCAGTTTTTGTCTTTTCGTGTCTCTTTCTCTTGCTCTCGCTCTCTCACAGTAACATACAAGACATCTTTTGAAAGAGAACTTGGCTTCAGAAACCTTCTTTTTTTTCTTCCAAGGACCCTGCTTCCGAGAAGAGACACATTTTCAAGGTCCCTACAATGTTTTACATGGTTGGACTGTGGAGGGCTGACTGGTTGGCTGTCTGTAGGCCTTCTGTTCTACCAACCGGTGATTGACAGCAAGGAAAGTTTGGCCTACGCTTGCTGTCAGATATGAAATGTAACGTAGAATGTTTGGAACACACATACACACTGTTCTCAGATATTCTGACACGGAACTCTTGAGGAATCCATGGTCACTCATTTGTACAATTGTCACTTTGGGGATGTCTAGCTATACTGTATTGTCCGTAGGTTACATGCTGCGCATTGCAAGGGAGGGGAGGGGGTGGTCATGTCATCGTCCATTGGTCCACCATACTGACCTACGTAGGACTGCCCGTCTACCCATACTCCTTTGCTCCCACCAAGGACCACTAACTCACCAGAGACGGTGTGACATCCTGAGCCTCATATTTCTCTGGAGAGTGTAACACCCGTTATGAGGTATAGCATCTGGACAACCAATCGATTAATGGAGCACTTAGCCAGGCTAATTAACAGCTGTGTAGGACTGGGGGGGGGGATCAAAGAGAGGGAGAGTGAACCTAGATAGTCCCGTAGCATATATCTCTTACAGGAATCCTTCCAGCCGGGCCTCCAGTTCCTAGGCGCTGTTGGCCTTACAGACGCTGTAGTTTGCCGAGTCGTGATTTACTGCCTGCCTTGTAATCATCATGAGTGACCACCACCAGCTTTCCTTGTGAACCAGTGGTGTAGTGGAAGGTAAACGCACATTTTGCAGAAAAATGCATTGGAAATATAGGGGGCGCTACTTTACTCCGGACTAAATCCTTTTTTTTTTTGCGTTTACCCACCTATTTAGTTGTATTTTTTTACCGCTACGTCACTGACGTGAACGTAAAGCTGTTCCGTGGCGGTGGAAAGCTACAGGGCGTGCCAGCCCTGCGCTTTCTTTGACACTGTTCTTCTTTTACCAACTTTGTTTCTCTCACCTTTATTCACCTTGTCTTTCTTTTCAAATTGTTCCTCTGAGAGACTGAGGGGGGGATGTCACCTGTCACTCTTTCTCTCCCCTAATCCCTCTCCTCCTCCTCCTCCCCTCAGCCCGTCTCTTACCTACACTGGGTTATTTTGGGTTAAGCTGAATCAGTTCCCTCAATTAAAAGTGCATTTGGTTATAGTGAATTTGCTCCATAGGGCACAGATGAAAGAGAGCTGGGCGCATTTTGTGTGGATCGTGGGCGTGGTGTTTGTGTGTGTGTGTCGCAGAGTGAAAGCAGCTGATTTACATGTAGATAAATCTCCATAGAAATGACGTTGTCATTGAGATGCAGGTGGCTAAATCCTCGGCCCCCACCCACGCCCCATTACCTGCAGGAGATGGCCTACTTTCACAGACAGAGAGTCAGGGAAGGAAATATGAACCATGACTACTTAAATAGTGTGTGTGAGTGCGTGCGCGTGTCAGCTTGTTGGACAGCCACAGAGGTCAGATGGTCTGAAAATGCCATAAATATGAACCAGTGGCAGGTGAAGGTTTGTGTTAGCTCTACTGTTGGGAAGTAACGATGGCAGCAGTTCTAGTTGAGGGACCAACTAATGTACCTCTCTCCTTTGATTCAATTAGAGAATAAGGTACTATACCGTCAGAACTATGCCCACTACCATAATGCTGTGGTATCTAATAGGCCTAAGGCTACTGTATTCTCCCTCTTCTCTCTCTCTTTCTCCTGTACCACTCTGCATTGATCTCCTCTCTTCCTCTGTATATTCCTCCTGTGTATAATCCACCCTGTGCTCTTGTCCCTGTAAAGAAAATGCATCCTCTGCCTATTTCCCCCTTTTTCTTGTCATCTCTCTGAAAAGCTGGATATGACCAGCTCCCGAGTGGCGCAGTGGTCTAAGGCACTGCATCTCAGGGCTTGAGGCGTCACTACAGACACCCTGGTTCGAATCCAGGCTGTATCACAATTGGCCCAGCCTCGCCCGGGTTTGGTTGGCCGGTGTACTCCATCATTGTAAATAAGAATATGTTCTTAACTGACTTGCCTAGTTAAATAAAAATATACCAGAGGAGTGTAGGATTGCCACATCTACAGCATGCAGATAACGTTCATGGACATTTACATTACATTTAAGTCATTTAGCAGACGCTCTTATCCAGAGCGACTTACAAATTGGTGAATTCACCTTCTGACATCCAGTGGAACAGCCACTTTACAATAGTGCATCTAAATCATTTAAGGGGGGGGAGAAGGATTACTTTATCCTATCCTAGGTATTCCTTGAAGAGGTGGGGTTTCAGGTGTCTCCGGAAGGTGGTGATTGACTCCGCTGTCCTGGCGTCGTGAGGGAGTTTGTTCCACCATTGGGGGGCCAGAGCAGCGAACAGTTTTGACTGGGCTGAGCGGGAATTGTACTTCCTCAGTGGTAGGGAGGACACACACACACACTAGGGATGTGACAAATGGGGCATTTTGTTTTCTTCTGGTTTTCTGTTAAAACAAACACGTTTATTCAATTCGATGCGAATTGACAGTGCAGAGAATTATATACATTTAAACTGCTACAAAGCTTGACTTTGCAAGAAGCTAACCACAGGTAGATGGCTAACTAGCTACTAAATTAGCGAACCGAATGCACAACTGCAAAGCATTTGGAACAATTCAGACCGTAACTGACAAGGCTCCCATCTCACGCTGTTGTGTGCTTGTAAACAAACCCCACGTGACTGGGGACTATCGGTAAGCTTCATAATGAAGAATTATGGGACCGTTGAAATGAAGAATGCGATCAACCCGAAATGACTCACAGCTGTGTTGGCTGTCAAAGGTACTTCCATTAAGTATTCAGTTTGGGTTGTGAAGACCTTATTTAAAAAATAATATTAAAAAAACAAAACGTAACCTTTATTTAACTAGGCAGTCGGTTAAGGACAAATTCTTATTTACAATGAAGGCCTACCCCGGACAAACCCGGACGATGCTGGGCAAAATGTGCAATCAACACATCTTTATTTTAAGTGTTTTTTTAATCATTTGGATGATGTTCAACAACAAACAATCACTTTGAAAATGTGGAGCAGCTTGTGTAGATCCTAATTGAATCCCTTTTTAAATGTTATTTAAAGGAAGCCAAATGTGATGACTGCAAGGGGCGTGGAGACTTTCACACGCGACTTTGTAAGAAGAGATTGTGCCTGCTGTTCTAAGGGCACTAGGGATGTGAAGTTGATTAGGCTAGAATCTTATATTGCAACAAACTCAAACCTCATGGCCCTTTAACGCCTAGTGTGTTCTCTGTGTGGTTACCTCACACCCACTTGACTACTCTCTCTATTAGTTGACTCAACACCAGCACAGAGACAGAGAGAGAGATGGATAGTGACAGAAAAGAACATAACACAGTGTAAGACTGCGTGAGATGGAGAGAGCGAGAATGTGAATGAAGAGAGCGAGAGAAACAAAGAGAGAGAGTTGCAGAGAAAGTCAGACACAGGGAATGAGCTCGAGAGAGCGACAGAAAGAGGAAATTAGGTTGGACAAAGACAGGAGAGGGTGAGCGAGAGAGAGCGAGGGAGCTGGAGGAGTGAAGGCAGCAGGCCGCTCATCCCTGTTGGTCTCATTATCCTTTCGGAGTGACACAGGTATCATCAGAGAGAGAACAGCAGCATGCCTCTGCAGGGTAACACACATATACACATACACACACACACACACACACACACATATTGCTAAGCGTCATCTGTAAATTGATGCAGCTACCGGAACCAAGGAGTGGTGAACACACTAATTGAACCTTTCCTTCATGATCAGAGAGGGAGAAAGAGAAGGAGTGCGAGTATAGAGGAAGGACTTGCTTTCCTCCTGTCAGGTTGGAAATCTCTCTCTCTCTCGTCAGCCGTGTGCATATTAGTGAGCAGGAATCCGTGAGGTTTGCTGACAGGAGGAATTAAGAAGCTCATTTATTAGAGTCCTTCACTGCCGGGTCTGTTACTGCACGACCCTGGGAGGCTGTCTGTGCATGTTTCTCTCTCTCTCTCAATAAAATAATTATGATAATGACAAATTCAACACACCCCATTTTTTTTTTCTTCCTCTCTCACTGGCTCTCTGCCTCTCCGCTCTTTCTCTCTATCTTCTCATGGCCTCTCTCTCTCTCTTCCCCCGTCTCTGAGCAATAAAGCCGATTATTTATTTCCCTCTCGTCCCTCTGCAACTCTCAGGTCTCTTTAAGGGAGTCTGGGACAGAGAGCTGGTATTACTGCGTGTGTGTCTGCGTCGTCTTTCCCAAATGTCCTGTTACGGGTTCTTACCCGCTCGCACTCCGATTGAAACTTGCTGATTCTGAACCAGAGGGACTAATAGAAGGTTGTAGCTGGGATATGATTGAGCTGTGAGAGAAGTGGGGAGGCGAGGAGAGAAGTGGGGAGGCGAGGAGAGAAGTGGGGAGGCGAGGAGAGAAGTGGGGAGGCGAGGAGAGAAGTGGGGAGGCGAGGAGAGAAGTGGGGAGGAGAGGAGAGAAGTGGGGAGGAGAGAGAAGTGGGGAGGAGAGAAGTGGGGAGGCGAGAAGTGGGGAGGAGAGAAGTGGGGAGGAGAGAAGTGGGAAGGCGAGAAGTGGGGAGGCGAGAAGTGGGGAGGCGAGGAGAGAAGTGGGGAGGCGAGGAGAGAAGTGGGGAGGCGAGGGGGGAGAGGAAAGACAACTCTGAAAAGTTTGGAGATTCAATTACTTTGCCAGTGCAAAGTGTGTAGTCTGTTTGCATTGCAGATACTCTGTGGCAGGTCTGAGTGCAACCTAGCATATGTATGACTCTCAGGGTGACGGTAGAACTAGACTAGACAGAGTGTAGGTCGATAAAAAGAGCTCTTCAGTTCATCCCATAAGAACACATGATGAGAATCTGAATGGTTAGAAAGTGTCCAGTCAGCCCATTCAGTTCACTGCCCACCATTGGCCCACTGTCTCCAAATGAATAGAAGAGGAATCTGTATGGCGTACTGTCTCGTCTACTCTACCAGCTTCCAAGGGTTTCTGCCTCCGGTGACTCCGATTTTTCACTTTATAATATATACCAAACCAAAGAAAACATTGTTTTAAAAGTTTAACAAACCATACAACTCTTTGCACAAGGGCTACTTTAAACAATTTTATATAGCATTTCATACACAAAAAACACATTTACTGGAAAAACTGTGCCGATGCAAAGTTTGGTAACAGAAGAACAGTAAAATGTCCTACGTTTTTTTTTAAATGTGGCCACTTTTTTCTAAACCTAGATTTCTACTCTGAATAAAGATTGAAAGATGTCTGCAGGAAGAACGGGTACGTTTTTGGGGGGATTATTGAACTACAGTAGGTGAAGTGGATTTACATCTGATAACGGAATGACATCGTGGGTCCCTGATCTGTACTATACAGAAATGCATAATTATGGATATGAATAACATTCACTTCATGGTGATGTATCCTGAGTAGTTGCGCAAAGGTAGAAATATGCAAATATCCTTATTTTGCATAATTGGGTGTTATGCCACACTGTCTGTTATTGTAACAAGCTCCGCCCCCAAACAAAGTCCGGGCCAGACCAAATCTGAACCAACCATAGACGTCTATGTTTCAGAAGTTTGGACATGAGAGTACAGCAGAGTACAATGAAGTAGATAAGTACATTATACTGTACTGAACACTACTGTACTGTACTGTGTTGTCTATGATTGGTTCAGATTTGCTCTGGACAGAGCGGACTGACCAAATTTCAAGTACTTTTCAACTTCCATGGGCGTCCGTTGTGGGCCGGTGCTCAGTGGGTGAGGATGCTTGTTACAGTAAATGGAAAGAAGGTAGGTGTCATGGTAGGTGTCAGTAAGAGCCGGGAGAGGTGACATTAACTGGAGAGAGCGGCAGAGGGAAATTGAGAGGGAGGGGTTGTCCAGACTTTTTTCAGTCTTGCTTTGACCACCAGATGACAGAAAGAGAAAAAACTATGTTATGAGCTGAACATAACAGTATGCCAGTGGAAGGGAGGACAGTAGCAGGAGACCATATGAGCTGAACATAACAGTATGCCAGTGGAAGGGAGGACAGTACCAGGAGACCCTATGAGCTGAACATAACAGTATGCCAGTGGAAGGGAGGACAGTACCAGGAGACCCTATGAGCTGAACATAACAGTATGCCAGTGGAAGGGAGGACAGTACCAGGAGACCCTATGAGCTGAACATAACAGTATGCCAGTGGAAGGGAGGACAGTACCAGGAGACCCTATGAGCTGAACATAACAGTATGCCAGTGGAAGGGAGGACAGTAATAGGAGACACTATGAGCTGAACATAACAGTATGCCAGTGGAAGGGAGGACAGTAGCAGGAGAGCCTATGAGCTGAACATAACAGTATGCCAGTGGAAGGGAGGACAGTACCAGGAGACCCTATGAGCTGAACATAACAGTATGCCAGTGGAAGGGAGGACAGTAACAGGAGACCCTATGAGCTGAACATAACAGTATGCCAGTGGAAGGGAGGACAGTACCAGGCGACCCTATGAGCTGAACATAACAGTATGCCAGTGGAAGGGAGGACAGTACCAGGAGACCCTATGAGCTGAACATAACAGTATGCCAGTGGAAGGGAGGACAGTACCAGGAGACCCTATGAGCTGAACATAACAGTATGCCAGTGGAAGGGAGGACAGTAGCAGGAGACCCTATGAGCTGAACATAACAGTATGCCAGTGGAAGGGAGGACAGTAACAGGAGACCCTATGGAGCTGAACATAACAGTATGCCAGTGGAAGGGAGGACAGTAGCAGGAGACCCTATGGAGCTGAACATAACAGTATGCCAGTGGAAGGGAGGACCGTAGCAGGAGACCCTATGAGCTGAACATAACAGTATGCTAGTGGAAGGGAGGACAGTAGCAGGAGACCATATGAGCTGAACATAACAGTATGCCAGTGGAAGGGAGGACAGTAGCAGGTGACCCAACTGTGGTTTGGGAATACTATGATTTCCTATTGTAGCCAATTCAATTGCAGTAATTTTGTAAATGATTTGTAAACAAAGTTATGTGTTTGAATCACTTAACTTGATATCAGTAAAAACACTAACTAATGAGTAGGGTACTTCTGTGAACTTCCATTATCCTCCCTCCCTCATGAGGGATCAAAATGAGAAAATAGGCCTGTCTTTAAGATATGTGGGTTTTTGGAAGCGGAATTACAAGGAATGTTTCTTAAACTTACAGAAGGCAAATACGTTCTTCAAATCTAAATCTAGGTGTTCATATTAGTTGGAAGAGTTGGAAGAGGTATTACTTTACTTTTGATGTATTTCTTTCTTGTGTGTGTTTTTTTAAACCCGTTTTTCTCCCCAATTTCGTGGTATCCAATTGGTAGTTACAGTCTTGTCTCATCGCTGCAACTCCCGTACGGACTCGGGAGAGGTGAAGGTCGAGAGCTGTGCGTCCTCCGGAACACGACCCAACCAAGCCTCACTGCTTCTTGACACAATGCCCACTCAACTCGAAGCCAGCCGCACCAATGTGTTGGAGGAAACACCGTACAACTGGCGACCGTGTCAGCGTGCACTGCGCCCGGCCCGCCACCTGAGTCGCTAGTGCGCGATGGGACACGGACATCCCTGCCGGCCAAACCCTCCCCTAACCCGGACGACGCTGGGCCAATTGTGCGTCGCCTCATGGGTCTCCCAGTCACAGCTGGCTGCGACAGAGTCTGGACTCGAAACCAGAATCTCTAGTGGCACCACTGTGCCACTCGGGAGGCCGTTTTGATGTATTTTTAATACCTTTTAAGAATTTTTCAGGTAGATGTTTTCTAAGACCCTTTTTCGTCAGTGACTTTAAATCATAGCCTTTGCTCATTCCTCATTTTTAGTTTGGAAAATGGTTTAACTGTATACAGTGCATTCTGAAAGTATTCAGACCCCTTCACATTTTGTTACGCTACAGCCTTATTTTAAAATAGATTAAATGCATGTTTTCCCTCATCAATCTACGTATAATACCCCATAATGACAAAGGGAAAACAGGTTTTAGAAATGTTTGCAAAAAATTAACAGAAATACCGTATTTATTCAAACCCTTTGCTATGAGACTTGAAATTGAGCTCAGGGGCATCCCGTTTCCATTGATCATCCTTGATGTTTCTACAATTAGATTGGAGTCCACCTGTGGTAAATTCAATTGATTGGACACGATTTGGGTAGGTGCACACCTGTCTATACATTGTCCCTCAATTGACTGCATGTCAGAGCAAAAACCAAGTCATGAGGTTGAAGAAATTTTCCATAGAGCTCAGAGACAGGTTTGTATCAAGGCACAGATCTGGGGAAGGGTACCAAAACATATCTGCAGCATTGAAGGTCCCCAAGAACATGGTGGTCTCCATCATTCTTAAATGGAATAAGTTTGTAACCACCAAGACTCTTCCTAGTTATGGTCGCCCGGCCAAGCTGAGCAATCTGGGGAGAAGGGCCTTGGTCAGGGAGGTGACCAAGAACACGGGGATCACTCTGACAGAGCTCCAGAGTTCCTCTGTGGAGATGGGTGATACTTCTAGAAGGACAACCATCTCTGCAGCACTCCACCGATCAGGCCTTTTATGATAGTGGCCAGACAGAAGCCACTCCTCAGTAAAAGGCACATGACAGTCCGCTTGGAGTTTGGTTAAAGGTACTTAAAGGACTCTCGGAACTTGAGAAACAAGATTCTCTGGTCTAATGAAACCACGGTTGAACTCTTGGCCTGAATGCCAAGCGTTACGTCTGGAGGAAAGCTGGCACCATCCCTACGGTGAAGCATGGTGGTGGCAGCATCATGTGGTGGGGATGTTTTTCAGAGGCAGGGACTGGGAGACTAGTCAGGATCGAGGGAAAGATGAACGGAGCAAAGTACAGAGATATCCTTGATGATAACCTGCGCCAGAGAGCTCAGGACCTCAGACTGGGGTGAATGTTTACCTTCCAACAGGACAACGACCCTAAGCACACAGCCAAGACAACGCAGGAGTGGCTTCGAGACAAGTCTCTGAATGTCCTTCAGTGAATGTCCTTCAGCCCAGACTTGAGCCCGATCGAACATCTCTGGAGAGACCTGAAAATAGCTGTGCACCATCCAACCTGACAGAGCTTGAGAGGATCTGCAGAGAGGAATTGGAGAAACTCCCAAAATACAGGTGTACCAAGCTTGTAGCGTCATACCCAAGAAGGCTGTAATCGCTGCCAAAGGTGCTTCAATGAAGTACTGAGTAAAGGGTCTGAATAACTATATAAATGTGATATTTAAAAAACAACAACATTTGAATACATTTGCTTATAAAAAAAATCTAAAAGCCTGTATTTGCTATGGGGTATTGTGTGTAGATTGAGGGGGGAAAAAACAATCAATTTTACAATAAGGCTGTAATGTAACTGTAAAAAGTCTAGGTCTGAAAACCTTCCTGACTGCGCTGTATTTGCATTGATTTCTCAAATATAGTCTCTTCGCTTTCATTTGACTCTCAATTTTGACATGCTCATTTGAACTTCACATGTTGGTTCCTTTAAGATGGAAATGCCCTTACTGAAAGGCTCATGGTGGGCGTCTAATGTAATAGTCAATTACATTTTGATCATGTGTGGCTTTTGTAACAGTACTGTAGGTAGAACAGAATGGAACAGAAGGCGCAGAATGAGGCTAGTGCCAGATGAAACCTTTCCCCATCAGTATAATTTTCAGAGGTCTACATATTTAGTTTGTTTCGTTTTAAGGATTCACTCTGATTTGAATGAATGGATTTCTGTGAATGAACAGATTAACTACGAAGGTTCTGTCTGTGGCTAATTTGTCATACAGATGTAAGTCAAGACGTAAATGTGTCAGTAGGCCTTGTAGTCTCCTCTAGTTAAAACAGCCTAGACACACACTCACATTTGTCTGCGGCGTTCGGTGAGCTCTGTAGTGGTCCAACGGAGCAGTGTTGACAGTCTGCACTTTGAACATGATTTATGACTGAGTGGAGGGACGGAATAACTTTTTATCAAACTTTCTACTTAGAATAGATATGGGTCTTCACCGTCTTGGATGATGGTGGTTTTGAGTAACACCCCCTCGCTCAGAGTGAAGTGTCTGCGCAGTATTTTTTTTTTGTTGCTAGGGACGCACGCACACACATACTTGCAGCCAACTATACCTAAACACCCATGTGACTGTAGATTCTTCCATTAAGCTCCCTCAAACAGATCTGATGTTTAGCCTAACATTTTCATGCCTATCAATTCCTATTAGTCATTCCCCCAGACAGACACCGGCTGGGTGGCACTAGGACGGGTTCATCTGGAGTTGTACCACACACCTGACATGAGGCTGCGCTGTAGTCTCCCTTAAAGCTTATCTGTTCCATGTCTGTGTCCCCTGTGTGTGTGTGTGTGTGTGTGTGTGTAGTAGAGCTGGATGATATGGACAGATCCATGTCACGTAAATTGACTGAATTATCACGATCACGGTCAATTGAATGATACGTTTCTAACATTAATGTGCATCACAGTATCTTTGGAAATATTAGCCTTAACTACTACTGCTACTTTTGAATTTTAAAGCTATCAATAGTTCCAGTAACAATCATCCATACTAGCACACTTATTTAATTTCAAACTTTATAGTCCTCTAGTAGGACCCTATAGGTAATTTATCGTAATGAACGATATCAGCATCCTTGCCTTGCGCTTACGATGCTCCACCGCTGGTTCATGTGTTGCGCTAACAATGCTACCTGCCTTACGCAAGTGCCACTATCATGCTACAATGTGGTGGCATTTACCTTCTCTATGCCTACTTGTTACTGGAATTTGGGTTCACACATTCTCGTCAACATATTGCGCCACAACAATCTCGTCGCAGTGAGGCGGCATTGTATTTTCAATTTGCATAGAATACTAACACGGAACCCAAACCGGCTGCGCGCGTGCGCCATCGTGCATAAATGTGTTTTGTCCCCCCACAACAAACACGATCATGACACGCAGGTTAAAACATCAAAACAAACTCTGAACCAATTACTTTAATTTGGGACAGGTAGAAAAGCATTAAACATGAATGGCAATTTAGCTATCTTGCACATGCTAGCTAATTTGTCCTATTTAGCTAGCTTGCTGTTGCTAGCTAATTTGTCCTGGGATATAAACATTGAGTTGTTATTTTACCTTAAATGCACAAGGCCCTCTACTCCGACAATTAATCCACAAATAAAATGGTCAACCGAATCGTTTCTAGTCATCTCTCCTCCTTCTAGGCTTTTTCATCTTTGCACTTATATGGTGTTTGGCATCTGAACTTTCATAGTGTTACCATGACAACCGGCAAGAGTTAGTCTTTCAATCACCCACGTGGGTATAACCAATGAGGAGATGGCACATGGGTACCTGCTTCTATAAACCAATGAGGACATGGATGGGAGAGGCAGGACTTTCAGCGTGATCTGCATCAGAAATAGGAATGACTTCTATTTTAGCCCTTGGCAACGCAGACGCTCGTTGGCACACGCGAGCATTGTGGGTGCAATAATTGAATAACATTTCTAAATTTATTTTGTAATGCCCGCGACGTGTCCAGTCTGGTCAGCATGTAAGGGCACTTATTCAATCTGTAAAGCTGAAGCATTACAGATTCCGGAGTAGAAATTTAAAGGTAATTTCTGAATGAGACAATTTTTATATGAAGCAGTTAGCATGAATGCAGTCTCTGCCAAAGCGGGAACATTGCCTTTAAAGTTCAGTCACTCTGCAAAGATGAATTTCCGCGATGCGGATTGAATAGAGCCCTAATTCTTCGGTTATGGTTCCCTTTCCTATCAACCACTACCATGACTGTTGCTTGGAGCCTACCATTTAGGCTTATAGTCCAATTCAATATGCAGGTTAATTTCAACATTATTTTAATAAACACACACAGTTAAGCAGTCCATAAGACAATCTCAACCTTCTTAGAAAACATTTTATTTTGGAAGCACTTCAAATCGCTGCTAATAGTGTGGGACTCAAGGCGTTAACGCCGCATGCTGACAAATCAGAATCAAATCTAATCAAATCAAATTGTAATTTGTCACATGCTCCGAATACAACAGGTGTATGGGGCATGGGTCCCCAGATCCTCAAAAAGTTCTACAGCTGCACCATCGAGAGCATCCTGACTGGTTGCATCACTGCCTGGTATGGCAACTGGTAGTGCGAATGGCTCAGTACATCACTGGGGCGAAGCTTCCTGACATCCAGGACCTATATAATAGGCGGTGTCAGAGGAAAGCCCATAAAATTGTCAGAGACTCCAGTCACCAAAGTCATAGACTGTTTTCTCTGCTACCGTACGGCAAGTGGAACCGGAGCGCCAAGTCTAGGACCAAAAGGCTCCCTAACAGCGTATACCCCCAAGCTATAAGACTGCTGAGCAACTAATCAAATGGCCACCATACTATTTACATTGACCCCCCCCCCCTCCATTTGTTTTGTACACTGCTGCTACTGGCTGTTTAATATCTATGCATAGTCACTTTACCCCTACCTACAT
This sequence comes from Oncorhynchus masou masou, assembly GCF_036934945.1. Classification (NCBI taxonomy): domain Eukaryota; kingdom Metazoa; phylum Chordata; class Actinopteri; order Salmoniformes; family Salmonidae; genus Oncorhynchus; species Oncorhynchus masou. The sequence goes on from NC_088212.1 coordinate 42,302,235, forward strand.
GTACAAATGACCTCGACTAACCTGTACCACTGCACACTGACTCGGTACCGGTACCCCCTGTATATAGCCTCATTATTGTGTTACTTTTTATTATTTTTTACTTTAGTTTATTTGGTAAATATTTTCTTAACTCTGCTTAAACTGCGCTGTTGGTTAAGGGCTTGTAAGTAAGCATTTCACGGTAAGGTCTACACATGTTGTATTTGGCGCATGTGACAAATAATGTTTGATTTTATATAAATCGGCTAATATGCATATGCAGCTGTCATTTTTAAAGCTACAATCTAGCATACACCTTTCTATCTACACACAATAAAAATATATATACGCCACATGCAACAATTTCAAAGATTTCACTGAGTTACAGTTCATATAAGGGAATCTGTCAATTTTAAATAAATTCATGCTGCCCTTATCTATGGATTTCACATGACTGGGAATACAGACATGCATCTGTTGGTCACAGATACCTTAAAAGAAAAGTAGTGGCAGGGATCAGAAACCCAGTCAGTATCTGGTGTGACCACCATTTGCCTTTTGCAGTGCGATACAGCTCCTTCACATAGAGTTGATCAGGCTGTTGATTGGGCTCCCGAGTGGTGCAGCGGTCTAAGGCACTGTGTCTCCGTGCAAGAGGCATCACTGCAGTCCCTGGTTTGAATCCAGGCTGCATCACATCCGGACGTGATTGGGAGTCCCATAGGGCGGCGCACAATTGGCCCAGCGTCGTCCGGGTTTGGCCGAGGAAGGACGTCATTGTAAATAAGAATTTGTTCTTAACTGACTTGCCTAGTTAAATAAAATGTAATTTAAAAATTGTGGCCTGTGGAATGTTGTCCCAATGCTCTTAATGGCTGTGTGAAGTTTGCTGGATATTGGCAGGAACTGGAACACGCTGTCGAACATGCATCCCAAACATGCTCGATGGGTGACATGTCTGGTGAGTATGCAGGCCATGGAAGAACGGGGCAGATGGTAGACAGCCCAGTACAGTTGAAACCAGGATTAATCTGTGAAGAGAACACTTCTCCAGCATGCCAGTGGCCATTGAAGGTGAGCATTTGCCCACGGAATTCGGTTACGATGCCAAACTACAGTCATGTCAAATCTCTGGTGAGGAAGACAAGCACCCAGATGAGCTTCTTTGAGACGGTTTCTGACAGTTTGTGCATAAAATCTTTGCCTTTTTTATTATCCCCAGCACAAGGTGCACCTTTGTGCTGCTTCTTGATATGCCATACCTGTCAGTTGGATGGTTTATGTTGGCAAAGGTGAAATGCTCATGAACAGGGGATGTAAACACATTTGTGCACCAAATTTGAGAGTAAGCTTTTTGTACACATTGGACATTTCTGAGGTCTTTTATTTCAGCTCATGAAACATGGGACCAACACTTTTACATGTTGTGTTTTATAATTTTGTTCAGTGTACATGCTTTTATTTGGGTTCTTTCTCAAATTATATAATTTATTGTTTATTTTAAGCCTGCAGATAGTTACTTTAATTGAGAAAAATCACATGTTGTTGCAGGAGTAGTGAAATGTTTGTGTTTCTCGCTCCGACAATGCAGTAATATCTAACAATTAACAACAATACGCACAACCTAAAAGTAAAAGGATGGAATTAAGGAATATATAAATTAGAGTTCGACCGATTATGATTTTTCAACGGCGATACCGATTATTGGAGAACCAAAAAAGCCGATACCGATTAATCGGCCGATTTTAAATAAAAAAATAAAAAATTGTATTTATTTATTTATTTGTAATAATGACAATTACAACAATACTGAATTAACACTTATTGTAACTTAATATAATACATCAATAAAAATAAATTTAGCCTCAAATAAATAATGAAACATGTTAAATTTGTTTAAATATTGCAAAAATGTGTTGGAGTTGGAGAAGTAAAAGTGAAATATGTGCCATGTAAAAAAGCTAAAGTTTGAGTGTCTTTCTCAGAACATGAGAACATATGAACGTTGGTGGTTCCTTTTAACATGTGACTTCAATATTCCAAGGTAAGAGGTTTTAGGTTGTAGTTATAGTATTTATAGGACTATTTCTCTCCATACCATTTGTATTTCATATACCTTTGACTATTGGATGTTCTTATAGGCACTATAGTATTGCCAGTGTAACAGTATAGCTTCCGTCCCTCTCCTCGCCCCTACCTGGGCTCGAACCAGGAACACATCGACAACAGCCACACTCGAAGCAGCGTTACCCATCGCTCCACAAAAGCCATGGCCCTTGCAGAGCAAGGGGAATAACTACTCCAAGTCTCAGAGCGAGTGACGTTTGAAACTCTATTAGCGCGCACCCCGCTAACTCGCTAGCCATTTTACATAGGTTACACCAGCGATTAGGCTGATAGACTTGAAGTCATAAACATGAGCGCTGTGCTTGCGAAGAGCTGCTGGCAAAACGCACAAAAGTGCTGTTTGAATGAATGCTTACGAGCCTGCTGCTGCCTACCATCGCTTAGTCAGAATGCTCTATCAAATCATAGACTTAATTATAACATAATAACACAGAGAAATACGAGCCTTTGGTCATTAATATGGTCGAAACCGGAAACTATAATTTCAAAAACAAAATGTTTATTATTTCAGTGAAATATGGAACCGTTCGGTATTTTATCTAACGGGTGGCATCCCTAAGTCTAAATATCCTTGTTACATTGCACAACCTTCAATATTATGTCATAATTACGTACAATTCTGGCATATTAGTTCGCAATGAGCCAGGCTGCCCAAACTGTTGCATATACCCTGACCTTGCGTGCAATAAACGCAAGAGAAGTGACACAATTTCCAATTTCACCTGGTTAATATTGCCTGCTAACCTGGATTTCATTTAGCTAAATATGCAGGTTTAAAAATACATACTTCTGTGTATTGATTTTAAGCAAGGCATTGGTGTTTATGGTAAGGTACAGTCGTCCAACGATTGTGCTTTTTTCGCAAATGCACTTTTGTTAAAAAATCCCCTAGTGTTGCATCGATTATATGCAACGCAGGACACGCTAGATAAATTAGTAATATCATCAACCATGTGTAGTTACAACTAGTGATTATGATTGATTGATTGTTTTTTTATAAGATAAGTTTAATGCTAGCTAGCAACTTACCTTGGCTTCTACTGCATTCGCGTCACAGGCAGGCTCCTCGTGGAGTGCAATGAGAGGCAGGTGGTTAGAGCTTTGGACTAGTTAACTTTAAGGTTGCAAAATTGGATCCCCCGAGCTGACAGTGAAAATCTGTCGTTCTGCCCTTGAACAAGGCAGTTAACCCACCGTTCCTAGGCCGTCATTGAAAATAAGAATGTGTTCTTAACTGACTTGCCTAGTGAAATAAAAGTATACATTTTTTTTTTAAATTGGCGCCCAAAAATACCGATTTGAGATTGTTATGAAAACTTGAAGTCGGCCCTAATTAATCGGCCATTCCGATTAATCGGTCGACCTCTAATATAAATATTAGGCTGAACAATGTCGCAGTGGCATAGACTAAAATACAGTAGAATAGAATATAGTGTATGAGATGAGTAAAGCAAAAATATGAAAACATTATTAAAGTGACTAGTGTTCCATTAGTAAGTGGCCAGTGATTTCAAGTCTATGTATGTGGGGCAGCAGGCTCTTAAGGTGCAGGGTTAAAACATTGAATTGACTGACAGAGGGGGAGCTAATGACACACTAGCTTCCTGAGCAGGCACATTGATTTTTAGCTGGCTAGTCAACTGTAACGTTGGATAGCTTTCAATAAATTGTCTAAATGGTCAACGGAGTTACCACTTGCTATGTACAAGACCGTTCATAATGTATGCTGCATATTTCAAGTGCACTCAAACAGATATTTATCTTATTTCAGTCTTTGGGTGCTAACGTTAGTTCCTCTTAACACTCTGACAGCAGATCAGAGGCTGTGTTTACATCTTAGATAGAAGCAGGCAATTGGCTGCTTTCATCACCAGGGGTATATACGGGAGTTCTGAAAATGTGCAACGATTGAAGGTGCTAACACATTTTTACAATCGTATATCCAAAAATCAGTTCCTTCTTCGACATAGGTCGATCATTGACTGTTTTCGGCATTGACCCACCACCTATGGGGGTCTAATGTGTGGATAATGTCATTGAAGGCCTTTTCCCACTGTGTTGAACAAAACCATTTTATTTTGCTATGTACAGTGGGGCAAAAAAGTATTTAGTCAGCCACCAATTGTGCAAGTTCTCCCACTTAAAAAGATGAGAGAGGCCTGTAATTTTCATCATAGGTACACTTCAACTGTTTGTTTCTGGTGTCCTTTGACAGCTCTTTGGTCTTGGCCATAGTGGAGTTTGGAGTGTGACTGTTTGAGGTTGTGGACAGGTGTCTTTTATACTGATAACAAGTTCAAACAGGTGCCATTAATACAGGTAACGAGTTGAGGACAATGGAGCCTCTTAAAGAAGAAGTTACAGGTCTGTGAGAGCCAGAAATCTTGCTTGTTTGTCAGTGACCAAATACTTATTTTCCACCATAATTTGCTAATTAAATTCATAAAAAATCCTACAATGTGATTTTTACAGGCCTCTCGTCTTTTTTAACTGGGAGAACTTGCACAATTGGTGGCTGACTAAATACTTTTTTGCCCCACTGTATTTGGATATGGCGTCCATGCGCTTCTTCTACCCGGCGATGTGCTTTTTGTAGGTTTAGTAGTCGGCTTTGATGGGGTTGGTGACGGCGGGGATGAGGGCCCTGCCCCAGCGCTCGTGGTCACGAGCCGTGCATAGGTGAGAGGGTGGTATACCCAGATGTGGGAGCGCAGAATGTATGTATTGCCTGCTTTTTCTGCTGTAGCAAATCTAGCAAATTACCTCAGTTAATCTTTGGGTTCCCCTTTCTCATTGGGTCCATTTGTCCAAATGTATCCAAATATTGTCAGTGGCATTTCTCTTCAACACCATATATTCTGCCTTTATCTCTCCCTTTCTTCTCCGTCTCTCTTATCGAACTAAAAAGTAAAAGGAAGATGTCACATGTTACCACTCCAAAAGTTAGTAGGCTATATGACCCCTCCCTCTCATGTCAAGAGAAGTGTACTTGTATCTCTTCACCTCACTCGCATTGTGGTTAAGCAAACAACAGATTAGATCGTTGTGGAATACAAACGGTTCTAACGGTATTGACAAATCTGACCGACGGTACCGTCAAATATCCCATTTTACGGTGTATGTGGTACATCGCCCGAGCCTTGTTCCGAGCAATGTGATTGGCCGGACAGGGATGAAAGGGTGATTCCACAGGTGGAGATCCTGCTGTTCTGGAAAGGTGGATTTAAAAGGAGACTTTTCACCTGTATGAAAAAGACGTGCGTGCACACACATACGCACGCATGCACACACACCCTCAGGCTTGGATGAAGAATCCAGGATGTGGACCTAATGCTAATTTGCGAGCATATACTTCTTAGTGTTCTCATGCCTAAGGGCTCTTCTCCTGAACATCAGACACTGCGCACTTCATAGTAGCTGGTAACTAGCAATAGATAATCCACTGGATCAGAGGAGGAATTAGAAATGTGGCCTTGAATCTGATCTCCTTCATTGCCCCCGTTGTATGTGTGTCTAAAGAATAACAGCACTAAGTAGCCAAGAAATAGCCTGTCTTAAGTAGCTTGAAAAAGCTCTTCCTTTTCAGCTAACGATGTGCAGAACTTGGTAGTAAATTGGAGATGGCTTTCTTCCATTCTATCAGCCTTCTGACCTAAACACAGCAGATAAAAAGACTGTTCTCGCTCTTTCTGTCTCGCTTTCTTGCCCTCATTTTCTCTGCCCCCTCTTTCCTGTCTGTCTCTGTTTTTCTCTTCAGACATAGCTGGTTGTTTCACTATCTCTCTTTCTCTTGCTCTCTCTCTCTCTCTCTCTCCTTTCTCCTCTGTCTGTCCACTGGCGTTAAGCCCATTAGTGTCCGTGTCGGAGCCCTGTGAGAGCCTGCCTTGCTCTCTGTTCACGCCCTGACCCCACAAGCCCCTGGTCTGAGCAGAAAGCCCTGTGTGACCCGCCACGGACACACAATCACACAACACAATACAATATATTACAAGACACCTCCTCTCATCTCAGACCGGGACCTGGAAATCGCTTTCTTACCTCGTTGGTTGTCTGGACATTCCTGTGAAACGTTAGAGGTTTCTTTTGTCCGGTCAGATGAAAGGAAGGAAGAAAGGAGGAGAAGGAGCGGTTAATATATGCGCAGGCCAGGCGACACGCCTGCTTGTTGTTCTCCATCCCTCCCTCTTTCCATCTTGCCCTCCCTCTGTGCCATTCTTTTGTATCGAGGTGAGGAGAGGATGCTGGGGTCGGGATGTCGGGTGAACTCTCTCTCCCTCCTCTTTTTTCTGTCTTTCTTTTGTTCTGGGGTGAGGAGAGAGGATGTGGGTTTGAACTCTCCGCTCTAATCCTTCTAGCCGCCAAGCGTTTGTCCCGGTCGTCATCTTCAACAATGGCTGTCTGGACGGAAAAAGCTGGGAGCCAACATCCATACCTAGCCTCCCCAGCTGTACTCTACTCTACCCAAGCCCTGTGCTCCCTCCACCTGCCTCCCAAGGCCTCGACCGGCCCTCCTCTTTCTCCCTATGCATTATCAAGACTCCTTCCGCTGAACCCAACCACCCTTTGCCTTAACTAGCGTAACCCCATGATTCCCCAGCCCCCCCTTACTTCCCTTAGCCTCCCCTGCCTTTACCCCATACCCCAGCATGCATCTCCCCGACTTCACCCCCCACCCCCACCCTCACCCCCCGTACCCCAGCATGCATCTCCCCTTTTAAATGATCTTAAAATATTGCACTCAAAAAGATGGACATTTCAAATGTTTTATTATCAGCTATGTACAGAGTTTTGGCAATGTGCAACTAGTTGTACTACGAATAGTACGGGAAGATAAATGAACAGATACATAATGTTGGTATTTACAATGTTTGTGCTCCACCCTTTTCTCTTGCCCTTGTCTCGTGCTGCTGTGATTGCACACTGTACTCTTTGATAAGGGCCAGATGGCATTCGGATTTACACCGTTTTTTGGGGGGGGGTGATTCCATCCAGTGTGTCTAATAGGTTATCTTTTAGCTTTCACAGAAATGCAGTCCCGGGGCTCTGTTCTGTTGGGTTTGTTTGTGAACAGAGCCCCAGAATCAGCTGGCTGAGTGGACTCTTCACTAGGTTAATCACTCTGTAGGCGTGGGCTTTGTGGTGAAATGTGTGGACATTTGCTTCCTTTTAGGTGGTTGTAGAATTGAACAGGTCTTTTCTCTATGTTGATAACTAGCGAATATAGTCCTAATTCTCCTTTTACATGCATTGTTAGGGGTTTTGTGCTGTACAGACACAGATTCCATGGTAGTTATTGGGGTCAAATTTGGTTTATTTGCGGATTGGGGTGATCAGTCCTTGGGGAATTGGGGAAGATGCCTGAGCTGAGGAAGATGTTAAAGAGTTTTAAGTATAGCCAATTGGAATTTGTGATCTGTATGTTTTTATCATTTCCTTTAGGATACCATCAATATCAACAGGCCTCTTTTGGGGTTTTGTATTTTGTATTTTGTCCTGCAGTTCATTCAATGTAAGTGGAGAATCCATTGACTTCTGGTCGTGTTTAATAGCTGTGTGGTTGATCATGTATATGTTTTTGTACTTTGTTATAGTGTCAACGCATTTAATCAAATGGTTACTCAGACTATTTGCATTGCCCCCTCCCCCCTCTTTTACACCACTGCTACTCTCTGTTGTTATCATCATCTATGCATAGTCACTTCAATAACTCTACCTACATTTACATATTACCTCAACTAACCGGTGCCCCAGCACATTGATCCTGTACCGGCACCCTGCTGTATATAGTCTCACTATTGTTATTTTACTGCTGCTCTTTAATTACTTGTTACTTTTATTTATTTTTCTTATCTGTATTGTTTTTTTTAAACTGCAATGTTGGTTAGAGGCTCGTAAATAAACGTTTCACTGTAAGGCGAAACCTGTAGAATACTACACCTGTTGTATTCTGTGCATGTGACTAATAAAGTTTGATTTGTAAAAGATTTTGAGAAGGGGTTTATCTATCTCCATTTTGGATATGTAGCTCTTTGTGTTGTTGTTGTTTTAGTGTGTTCCACTTCTCCTAGAAGTGGTTATATTCTATGCAGTCTTAAATTACATTGAGATGATTTCTGACATGCTCTTCCTTCTTTTTTGTTAGTGTGTTTATGTGTGGTTTTAGTGTTTCCCCATGGGCAAGGAGTCGGGTCAGGATTTCAGAGTTTTTGGTTGGATATGTTTCTCAATTTCATTCTCAGGATTTTGCATTCTTCATCAAACCATTTGTCGTTGTTGTTCATTTTCTTAGGTTTTCTGCTTGACATTTTTAGATTTGATAGGCAAGCTGAGAGGTCAAGTATACAGTTTAGGCATTCTACTGCCAAGTTTAAACTTGAACTATTTCAGTGAAACATTTTGTTCAGGAAGTTGTCTAAAAGGTATTGGATTTGTTGTTGCCTGATGTTTTCTTGGCAGGTTTCTACACTGCTTTCCTTCCATCTATAGCTTCCTAATAGTATGCGGTTTGGTCGCCTTTGATGCCTCATGATTGAGTATTGCTCTGTTCAAGTAGGCTGTGATTTTGCTGTGATCTGTTAGAGGTGTCAGTGAGCTGACTGAACGCTCTGAGAGACTCTGAGTTGAGGTCTGTGATATAGTAATCTACAGTAGTACGTCCAAGGAATGAGCTGTTGGTATACCTACCATAGGAGTCCCCTCGACGCCTACTATTGACTGTGTACAGACCCAGCGTGCGACAGAGCTGCAAGAGTTGTGACCCATTTTTGTTAGTTGTTTTGTCATAGTTGTGTCTGCGAGGTATATTTGGAAAGGAATGCTGTCACCTTCAGGTAGGCGTTTGTCCCCATGTGTGCTGAGAATAACAGGTTCTTGTCCAGTGCTGGTGTTTAGGTCACCACAGACTAGTGTGTGTCCCTGGGCCTGATAATGATTGACCTCTTACTAGAGTAGATGATGGAGAAGCTGTCTTTATTGAGGTATGTGGATTCTAGTGGGGGGATATAGGTAGCACACAGAGGACAATTTCTAGCCACATGTCAAATGTTCCTGTTTTTATAAATGTAATAGAGTGGGTTAAGTCTGTTCTATACCAAATTAGCATACTTCCTGTGTCTCTTCCCTGTGTAATACCTGGTAGTTTAGTGGATGGGACAACCAGCTCTCTGTAACCTAGAGGGCAACAAGTGGGTCTATCTCCTCTATACCATGTTCCTTGCAGGATGACAATGTATTTTTATTTTTTATTTGGGGAAGTCTGGGTTCCTGCTCTTTAGGACAAAAGCAGAGGACCTCAGACCTCAAATATTCCAGGAAGAGATGGTAAAACCTCTCACTTGCTCTCTCGCTCATGGCCTTTATACTAATTGACAGGTCTAGGGTCAGTAGATTCAAGAAAATGTGTGCGTGTTTTCTTGTGTGAGAGAGTTTCTAGCTGTGTCTGTTTGTGTGTTAAATAATATTTCTCTGTGTGTGAACTTTTGTATGTTTGCATACAAACCCACTGACCCATAGTTTGTGTGTGTCAATGAGGGTATGCAAAGTGGAAGTGACCTCCCCTTCCGTGGCAATGACCCAGAGCAGGGCAAGGGTTTCGGCTGAGTTCAGCTCAGGTCAGTGGTGTCAGATCAGACGTGTCCCTGATCAGAACAAGAGACTCATGCCAGGGGGTCACTCCTCGTTCTGAGGGTTTATGCCCTCCTGCTGGTCCTTGGTGCCCCTTCCCTCACCCTGGCTTGTCACAGACATGCTCTGACATGGAGTGACACTGAACCACCGGACCCTGACGTCTGGGAACTGTCTGGGACATGTCTGGGCCCCGTCCAGGCCTGGGCTCAGCAATAAATAATGTGCCACTCTTGGAGGACAATGGAAGTTCAATAGAATAGAAAATGTTCCTTTTATTATGAAAAAACTGTACTTTGCGTGACTGCTTTAATGCAGTACTTTTCATAATAAAGGAGATCTTTTCTATTGAATTTCAATTGTCCTCAGTGTGACAGGATCAGCAAACACTCCTGCTTTGTCATTCCCCTCATTCTTTTCATTCTTTTATTGTCATCTTGTGTGTTTTTGTGAAATCTGATGGGATTTTGTCAATTGGCAAAACAAGGTAACACCTATTGCTGGTCCCCAACCATATATTGTCTCTCTCTAACCTTGGTCTGTGCAAACTGAATGCACAATATCGTTCCACACAAATACATTTTTTGTGGAAACTGTATGGTGTACAATGGTAATTATTAGACCTGGGTTCAAATACATGTCTATTTAAGTATTTGTGTTATGTGGATATGTTATGTGGATATATTGAAGCAACATCTCCAGACATCAGTCAGGAAGTTAAAGCTTGGTCGCAAATGGGTCTTCCAAATGGACAATGACCCCAAGGATACTTCCAAAGTTGTGGCAAAATGGCTTAAGGACAACAAAGTCAAGGTATTGGAGTGGCCATCACAAAGCCCTGACCTCAATCCTATAGAACATTTGTGGGCAGAACTGAAAAGGCATGTGCGAGCATGGAGGCCTACAAACCTCAGTTACACCAGCTCTGTCAGGAGGAATGGGCCAAATATCACCTTATTGTTGGAAACTTGTGGAAGGCTACCCGAAACGTTTGGCCAAATTAATCAATTTAAAGGCAATGCTACCAAATACTAATTGAGTGCATGTAAACTTCTGACCATCTGGAAATGTGATGAAATAAGTAAAGGCTGAAATAAATCATTCTCTCTACTATTATTCTGACATTTCACATTCTTAAAATAAAGTGGTGTTCCTAACTGAACTGAAACAGGGAATATTTACTAGGATTAAATGTCAGGAATTGTGAAAAACTGAGTTTAAATGTATTTGTCTAAGGTGTATGTAAACTTCCGACTTCAACTGTAAATAGCCTAATATTTGAACGTTTTTTGTTCAAATACCTGGGTTAAATGCATGGGATTCTATTTGAGTCGGTGTATTTGAGTATGTATTTCCTTATCCCATAAAAATATTGATACTGCTTGTCTTTTCATCAACAACATTTAAAAAAAAAAATACTTACTTCCAAATGTAATTTATTTAAGGACACCAATGCCATGAAAAGCCAAGCACCTGGCCCGCGCTCAGCATTAGACCTTGTGGTGATATGAATTGGGAGGAAAGAGGATCCATAGAAACAGGACTGTTAGACGTGTGACTAAATAACGTGAGGTGAGAGCATAGAGACTAGAGGTACGGTAGGCCTTGGGTTTGTCTGAGAAACTGCAAGACTTCTGTTAAACCAACCAAAGATTGTGTGAATGAAAGTAGACTGGCTGAGGGAAATGCATTCTTCTCTCGCTCTCTCTAAATCTCTCTTTGAACTCTCAAATACCTGCTTAAATGCATGGGATTCTATTTGCTCTCTCTTTGAGTATGTCTTTCTTATCCCATAAAAATATTGCTCTGCTTGTCTTTTCATCAACAACATTTTAAAAAAAATCTCTACTCTCTAATTTATTTAAGCACCAATGCCATGAAAAGCCAAGCACCTGGCCCTCTCAGCATTAGACCTTGTGGTGATATGAATTGGGAGGAAAGAGGATCCATCAGGACTGTCTCTGACTAAATAACTCTGAGAGCATAGAGACTCTCTCCTCTTTGTCTGAGAAACTGCAAGACGTCTGTTAAACTCTCTGTGAATGAAAGTAGACTGGCTGAGGGAAACGCATCTTCTCTCTCTCTCTCTCTCTCGCTCTCTTGCTCTCTCTCTCTCTCTCTCTCGCTCTCTTTCTTTGCATCTGTCTGCTTAACTTTCACAATCACGACACTCATTTCTAGAGAGAAACCAAGTATCTTTCACAGTGAATATTGATGCTGGTTATTGCTCCACAACATGTTATGGCGTAGCCTGCTACAATGCAAGGTAAGACACATGGTGTATTTGGAGTAGTGTTTTTTCTGTAGCTGTGTGGTCTGTGTGAGTGGACAACACTGCCTCTCCAAGTCCAATGCTGTAGTAGTGTTCTCTAGCTGTTTAGTCAGTGTGAATGGACAATACAGGCTATGCCAGTCTGATTGGGCTGCAAAGCAAGACTAATGACTCTGGGTAACTCTGCCTCTGAAGGATGGAGTTGTCCCATTTCACAGACTGTGTGTGTGTGTGTGTGTGTGTGTGTGTGTGTGTGTGTGTGTGTGTGTGTGTGTGTATAAGAGATGGAGAGAGTCAGTTTGTGTGTGTGGCGATCTATTGATGAACCCAGGAGAGTTGTGAGGATGACAAGCAGATACCAGATGTGCGTCCACCCATAACGTGCCCACCCTCTCCCCCTAAATGAAGACATACCACCTCTGAGCTACCTCATAGCCGCACACCTGCCCACACTCCTGTAGAGGGATGGAGGAGAGGGGAGGGGGAGAAAATGGATTCCTATAATTGCCACCCTATTTAATGAGCTAATTAGGCACAGTGTTGCAACCTGAGGCGTTATTGAAATGACTCGGTCACAGTTCAGTAAAGCTTCTAATAGAGAGAGAAAGGGGAGGAGAGAGAGGGAGGATAGGGGGACAAGTGAGTCCAGGCTGGAACAGTTGTGTATAACAAGCTCCCCACTGTACCCTCATCAGTCTTGAGTTCTAGAGCTGGACAGACAGACTGAACGCTTGGAAGTGTGAAGCTGCAAACTGACCACCCTGCTCTGATTCCAGGCCCTCTGGGCAGCCAGGTCTGGACTGTGATAGAGAAGTAGAACCAGAGTTTACAGCAGTCATTCTGGTTTCAACCAAAATGCACTATGGTCTTTGAACAACATTACACTAAATTACACAATATAAAATGCATCGTTTGTCTCTGGGCAGCAACATGGTGTCCAACTCTGTAATGTGGGTATGTATGCAGGTGTTAGCCTGTTCTAAACTCTTCATGTTCGGCGTGAAAGTCTTTTCCCTCCACTCAGCAATAGCTGTGTCTGGAATGTCCCGTGAACTCACAACCTCTCTCGGTAGGAAACATTAAAATGACATCTGATCGCCTGTTGCTTTTCAGAATTGAACTGTGTGTTTCCAGAATCCTCCGGTGTATCATACTGTAGGAAAATGGTGGTGGAGTGGAAAACCGGGAGGGGAGACTGTGAGCTGACCATGTCTCTCTGACTTATTTGGTTTGGTGAGATGTTTCACACTGCAGTCAAAGCCACTGTTAGTAAGGGTTGTGAAAGTGCTCAGCTGTTAGGGGGGTGGGGAATTCCAACCCGAGTTAAGCATGTGTAAATAGAACTTCTTTTTTTTCTGCACATTTCTCTCTACCAGTGCTATTCACCCTCTTCGTTTGGGGTGGAGATCAAGGACATTACGTTGTGGCAGAGTTGTGTCTAAAGAGGTGTCTGAACTTGGTTTAATTCCCTCATAATTCCCCCACCTTTACGCGCAATGAAATGATGGGTAAGGTTGAGCAACCTGTCGGTTCCAAGTGGAAAAGCATCTTGTCCATTTTTCCGGATAGAAAGAACACCATACTCCATACAATGTCATTTAACAAACTGGTAAGAGCTATTGATACGAGCTAGATAACTGAGTAAGTCGTTTGGATAAGGGGATCGTAAATAGAAATGACAATTGTTTTAGATCTCCATTTTAGAGGGCTGGAGACAAATGTGAAACCAGTCACATGGCAGCAAACTGAGGCATATCAAAATAGCACCTTTTCCACAGTGAGATTTATGAAATGCTGGTCTTATAACTTGCACATATGCAATGTGGAGACCCAAGCTATAGCCTTCTGTAGCCATGCACAAATGACAGTATAGCACCAACCTGCCAAGTTGATTTTATGATTTCTAGAATGTTTTAATTACATTACCAGTCAAATGTTTGGACACACCTACTTATTGAAGGGTTTTTCTTTATTTCTCCTATTTTTTACATTGTAGAATAATATTGAAGACATTGAAACTATGAAATAAAACATATGGAATCATGTAGTAACCAAAAAAGTGTTAAACAAATCAAAATATATTTTATGAGATTCTTCAACATAGCCACCCTTTCCCTTGATGACAGCTTTGCACACTCTTGGCATTCTCTCAACCAGCTTCAATTGGAATGCTTTTCCAACAGTCTTGAAGGAGTTCCCACATATGCTGAGCACTTGTTGGCTGCTTTTCCTTCACTCTGCGGTCCAACTCATCCCAACTGGGTTGAGGTCGGGGGATTGTGGAGGCTAGGTCATCTGATGCAGTACTCCATTACTCTCCTTCTTGGCCAAATAGCCCTTACACCGCCTGGAGGTGTGTTGGGTCATTGTCCTGTTAAAAAACAAATGATAGTCCCAATAAGCGCAAACCAGACAGTGTGGCGTACCGCTGCAGAATGCTGTGGTAGCCTTGCTGGTTAAGTGTGCCTTGAATTCTAAATAAATCACAGACAGTGTCACCAGCAAAGCAACATCAAACCACCTCCTCCATGCTTCACGGTGGGAATCACACATGTGGAGATCATCCGTTCACCTACTCTGCATCTCACAAAGGCACCGCAGTTGGAACCAAAAATCTTACATTTGGGCTCGTTTGACCAAAGGACACATTTCCACCAGTCTAATGTAATTTACTCGTGTTTCTTGGCCCAACCAAGCAAGTTTCTGCTTCTTATTGATGTCCTTTTAGTAGTGGTTTCTTTGCAGCAATTCGACCATAAAGGTCTGATTCACACAGTCTCCTTTGATGTGAGGGATGTGTCTGTTCTTGAAATTTTCCGCATTGACTGACTTGTCTTAAAGCTTATTGGAGCTGTTCTTGCCATAATATGGACTTGGTCTTTTACCAAATAGGCCTTTCTTCTGTATACCACCCCTACCTTGTCACAACACAACTGATTGGCTCAAACGCATTAAGAAGGAAAGAAATTCCACATGAACTTTTAACAAGACACACCTGTTAATTGAAATATATTCCAGGTGACTACATCATTAAGCTGGTTGAGGGAATGCCAAATGTGCAAAGCTGTGGCTACTTTGAGGATTCTCAAATATAAAATATGTTTTGATTTGTTTAACACTTTGTTTTGGTTACTACAAGATTCCATTATTTTATAGTTTTGATGTCTTCACTATTGTTCTACAATGTAGATAATAGTAAAAATAAATAAAAACCATTGAATACGTAGGTGTGTCCAAACCTTTGACTAGTACTGAATATGCCCAAATTTTTCACTGTATTTTTTTTTTTTTTTTTTTTTTTTTACAATTTGTAAAAAATGTGTCATTTAGCGTGTTAAATATTGATAGTAGTAGTCACTGTCAGTTATACCTACAGTACATACATTCATAACTGTCACTTTAGTGTTAGAATGATGACAAATATAAAAGGAAATTGTTAGATGACCTTTTTTTTTTCAGCCACACATTTGTGTTGTTGTTCTTGAGGATCGCCAGCAACAGTGGCTCATATTAGGCTAACCTATTACACATTGTGCTATATTTGAATCATTATGGAACGCAGACCACACGTAGCAGTTTAAACCTGGAGCCTGGCGCACGGTTCACGACGACTGGACCGTGGTCATCACAGTGTCATGATTTGTAAATGGTTATCAGGGTAGATTTGTAGGACTACAGTTCAACCCCTATTGTACACCTTTTTCACCTGCCAATATTTCATGGATTAAACAATTGAATATGGCAACTTTCAGGATGAATCAAACCAATGTATTTTTTATTCAACAATATATTTAGTGCGTAAAGGCTCTCTAAACCAGTTATTTTGTTTTATTCATAGTCTTTCCAAACCCTAAATAATATACAAGATCAGAGTGTTTTTTCATCTACCAATTGGTATTTAAAAGGATCCCTAATATTCTGTACCGCTCTCTTTGTGTTCTATTGAGTCTGTGGAGAAAATTCTAATTAAAGGTACACCACATTTAAAGTGATTGCTTTAGATAAATGTACTGAAAACCCTGTTGAATGAAATTCTGTTGGCCAGCAAGTGGGAGTGTTTTCAGCAGTAGAATTACATTTATTCAACGCGTGCAAGGAAGGTACACCTGCAAAGCCATTACGCACCTGCATAAGGTAAGTCAATCCCAACTACTGAGAAGTGCTTAGGAAGGGTGTACATTTCCTAAGTCTGAATCAGGCCCTTTGTTAGTAAAGCTGTAGAGGAGATTGGTTTTGATCATGTTTGGGTTTAGCAAAAAATTAGCATGACATTTCTTCTGTGTGATCATTTCCATCTCTAATGCCGTCGCTAATTTGTCAAACATCTGGTTTTAAAGACCGTAACAGACTAGACTAGTTTCGTTTACATGTTGGATCCTTATTAAGGGATATTTCACTTCAAAAGAAAAGTTTGATGTTTTCATGCCTGCAAATGTAGAGCTCGACTATAGACCACTTTTGAAGTATAAAAATGCCTCTCAAACTTTGATTTTGTAGTTATTTTAAGAGTTGGTAGTTTAGTAACTTCATGGACTGTGACGGAGCTGTTGGTTAATGGGGAATTTAAAAAAATCTCCCCTTAATTTGACAGTGAACCCATGGCGTTGATATTTCCACTCACATTTAACCCCTCCCCTAAAAAGTAAAGAAAATACAAGGAGAAAACACTTGAATAGAATTTTAATTTGTTCCTTTAAGTTATGTAAATAACTCAGCAGCTGTTTGAATTGGAGCGTTAAATTGCTTACCCAAGCATTACAGTGTAGGCTGTATGTAAATGCAGGTGTGCACAAATTGAAATTCAATAGCCTTCTCGTCAGCAATGGATGCCTGACCCCACTACTGCTCTCCCCCTCTCCTCCTCCCCTGCCTCTGCCCTCCAACCACCCCTAAGTGGGTCTTTAATTTAAAAGTAAGCGCATTAACTTTTCAAACACCGGCGAGATAAAGTGCCTCTTCCCAACAAATGAATAAATAGCTAAATAAATAAACCAGGGAGTGAGCGACGGTTCTCTCTCTCACACACACACACACACACACACACACACACACACACACACACACACACACACACACACACACACACACACACACACACGCAGATCAATAAACAGTGCTATTGAGATATCTCCTGAGGTCTGCGTCTAGCTCTGTGGAAGTCCTGTGACACTTTTATTTTTTTATTTTTTTTTCCAAGAGGCGGTAAATCACAGTTCACCCCCAGGCTGTTAGGCTGCTCTGTGCAGGTAGTTAACTTAGCGTGTGCGTTGTGTTGTTGCTGCTGCTGCTGCTGCTGCTGCTGCTGTGTTTATTAAGGATTTCTGAACAGTGAACATGATTGTGTGTTTGTATGCAGTTGGGGTATTGCAGAGTGGTTTATTCTGGCTAATTACTGCTCTGTTGAGGAGAAGAGGATGGAAATGAAAGCGGGATTGAGATGAGGGTTAACCTTCTCCAAGGGCTCTCTTAGGAGCCGACGGGCTCTGTCGCCCACCGCTCTCCTTCAACTGTTATTGCCCTAAGACAAGAACACAGCTGTCCTCCCCAATGGCACCTCTGAACACAAAGTATTCAACATAACGTTCACCTTCCATTTGTTGTCGTCATTAGTGCAGTCACGTTCATACAACATACAGAATAAAAGACTCAACTCAACCGATGTGATATACATTACAACACACCCACCTGTCCTAACATCCAAAATATGTGTGGTGTTGTGTTTTAGTTATTCAAGTTTCAACCACTGCACTGACCGCAGCTCTTACCTCAGAGACGTAAAAATATTTTGGGTTTACTTCATTGCTCAGCGTTTGAAATGAGAGGCAACAATTATTTTCCACTTTTGAATTGTATTCCCTCTCATACCCCCTTTTTGTGTCGTTACCTTTGTGTTTCGGCTCGCTTAAAGGCTCATAAATACCTTATCAATACTTACGGAGTGATATTTATGACTAGAAGGTATTGGATAATTGAGTGGTATTTGATTATAAGAAGTTATGTTGAGCAGTGCTGTGGCAGGTAGCCTAGTGGTCAGAGCGTTGGGCCAGTAACCAAAAGGTTGCTGGATTGAAACCCACGAGCTGACAAGGTAAAAATCTGTGGTTCTGCCCCCTGAACAAGGCAATTAACCCACTATTCCCCGTTAGGCCGTCATTGAAAAAAATGAATTGTTCTTAACTGACTTGCCTAGTTAAATAAAGGTTACATTTGATTAAAATAAGGTATATTGGATCATGTTGTGGTATTTGATTATAAGGAGGCATTGAGTGGTGTAGTGGTATACGGTAATTGCAGGTAGTTGCTGATGGACAGGCATTGGTCTGCAGTGATATCGACTGACATATGCTCAGTCTTAGCCTTGATACTAATGGGAAGAACAGCATTTTGCGGCTCTGGAGGGATTTGACTCAAGCGAGGCGAGCGACCTATGTGTTTTTGTCCATTTTAAACGTGTAACCATGCTGCTTTGTTTTTGAAACGTTACGATAAGAAGACGTTTGATTTGATTGTTTCTTTTTTTTTCTCTCTTCTTCTCCTTTTGGTTTCCAAGCTGCCCCTGATTCCAGCCCTGTTCTCTCTTAATGGCTTTCCCTGTGGAAATAATATCTGTTCATTTTATGGGTTAGGATCAGGCTTTTTAAGTATCTTCTAAATTGGAGGACTGCTTTAATGCCGTCTCAACATTCTGTTTAGATGCTCAATTAGATTTGTAATTGCTCCTGGGGCGTGATTACGTTTATATTGGCTTAGCTCATTAATGCACAGCGTTTCTACTCTGCGGTCAGCAACACCGTAAAAATGAAATTAAACTCTTCGTACGCTGGGCCTTGGCTGGGCAGGGAGTACATCACTAAAGGGCAAAGAGACGCTGTAAAATCGCCGCTTCAACCTTTAGGAAGGAAGGATTTACAACCATATCTTCAGTGATTTCCTTCTGGGCTCTTTTTCAGGCTGAATTCAGCTTAAATATCATATTCAATTACTAAATGAGTTGTAGTATGGAATTCTACGCAATTCGGGTACTTTGTCATGTCGTCATTTAGAATCAGTTACAAAGGACAGTGTAAGTGTACTCCATAAAGGGTTAATGACTTTTAGACCGTAATATGTTGGAGTCTACTGGCCATGCATGCAGACTAGTCTCCCACGACAAAGAGTGTCATTATTGGAAGCGCAGACAATGAGTTGGTGGAAAAAAGGAGAACAGTAAAAGAGAGAGGGGGAGCAAAAGGAGATAATGACGAGCTTAGTAAAGAGGAAAATCCTCTCCAGTCATTCAGAAACAGTTATGAGAGCTTTTGTACGGTGCTTACACCGATAACAGCCGTTGAAATCCTGGGGTGGGCCGTAGAAGCATTTTTTTCCGGGATGGAAAACCGCTTTCAGTGTCAACTTAGACTCAAACCAGATATAAAGTATGTAGAAAAGATAGAGTCATATATGTGTTTGTATAATATAGTCTTTGAGAACTAACAATCATAAAATAAAAGCTAGATAGTCAGGGAGAATAGAAAATGCCCAAATCAATTCATTTCGCTGTGTTATTGTGTTTTGAGCAAAAGAACACCATGGCAAAATGCATAGAATTGCAGGACATTTGCTTTAAAACGGCAACTTCTTCTCTCAGCTGCATGGCAAAATGTGTAGAAATGCAGGAAATTAGCTTTAAAACGGCAAAGATGTATCTCGGCCCCGTGAGGTAATCGGCTTAAAAATGCACTCATTTCTTTACACGGCCAAGATGGGGGCCTCTAAAATGTTCTTTAAAATTCAGCTGCGCCAACTGGCCCGACCATGCCACCTGCCACGCCCCCATCTCCTAAGCCCCTTTTTTAATACAGAAAAAAAACCTTAGTCTGATATTATTGCTCTCACTTTCTCTCTGTTCCTCTCTCTCTCTCTCCCACTTCTCTAATTTTCTATTTCCCTTTCTGTTCTTTTTCCACCCATTCTTTTTGTCATCAGTGTGTGTTCAGTGGCCCGTGGTCTGTGTTTGTCTTGCGAGGCCTTGTCCTCTCTGGGTTGATGGTTGAGAGAATACCGTAAAAGAGGCCTCAGTAGAGACAGATGAGATGTCTAGACAGTAGGATCCAGGTTTCATTTGGCCATGCATTCCTCCAGGTGTTAAAATAACAGCGCTGTCTGGAGCCTTCTCTCTTTCTCTGGCACGCTCTCTCCTCTGTCAGCCCACAGTATGCCAGGCCAGGTGTTTTATGCCGGTTTACTCAGACTCTTTGGTAATTCACGCCTGTCCGTCTGGCCGCTGCTTCGTTAGTTTACCACTGGATATTTTGGCGACACTGACTAGCTATTTAAACCAACAGAGACACCAGTAACATCATCATTACTCGTGGCGGGACATTCTTTGTGTATTGGAATGAATCAACACAGTCCAGTGGGTATATACTCCACATGAGTATGGTTTAATGGGTGTAGTCTCTCCATGTGTGCCAGGGAGAAGAACGGAATACATGATTTAGATTGATCATTTTAATGACTTCCACGTGTAGTTGTGCCAAAAGTTCAAGGATAATTAAACCTCCATTCTATTAAGGAATGCAAAGGAGAACGTTATTGCCATGTGGAACGTTTTTTGTGCCAACATGGAAGAGAGTGTGCCGAACTCTGTGGCTCTGGTGCCAACACCTCACCCATAGTACTACTGCTGGGAATGGAGTCACCCATAGTACTACTGCTGGGAATGGAGTCACCCATAGTGCTACTGATGGGAATGGAGTCACCCATAGTGCTACTGATGGGAATGGAGTCACCCATAGTGCTACTGATGGGAATGGAGTCACCCATAGTGCTACTGATGGGAATGGAGTCACCCATAGTGCTACTGATGGGAATGGAGTCACCCATAGTGCTACTGATGGGAATGGAGTCAACCCATAGTGCTACTGATGGGAATGGAGTCACCCATAGTGCTACTGATGGGAATGGAGTCACCCATAGTGCTACTGATGGGAATGGAGTCACCCATAGTGCTACTGATGGGAATGGAGTCACCCATAGTGCTACTGATGGGAATGGAGTCACCCATAGTGCTACTGATGGGAATGGAGTCACCCATAGTGCTACTGATGGGAATGGAGTCACCCATAGTGCTACTGATGGGAATGGAGTCACCCACAGTGCTACTGATGGGAATGGAGTCACCCACAGTGCTACTGATGGGAATGGAGTCACCCACAGTGCTACTGATGGGAATGGAGTCACCCATAGTGCTACTGATGGGAATGGAGTCACCCACAGTGCTACTGATGGGAATGGAGTCACCCACAGTGCTACTGATGGGAATGGAGTCACCCATAGTGCTACTGATGGGAATGGAGTCACCCATAGTGCTACTGATGGGAATGGAGTCACCCATAGTGCTACTGATGGGAATGGAGTCACCCATAGTGCTACTGATGGGAATGGAGTCACCCATAGTGCTACTGATGGGAATGGAGTCACCCATAGTGCTACTGATGGGAATGGAGTCACCCATAGTGCTACTGATGGGAATGGAGTCACCCATAGTGCTACTGATGGGAATGGAGTCACCCATAGTGCTACTGATGGGAATGGAGTCACCCATAGTGCTACTGATGGGAATGGAGTCACCCATAGTGCTACTGATGGGAATGGAGTCACCCATAGTGCTACTGATGGGAATGGAGTCACCCATAGTGCTACTGATGGGAATGGAGTCACCCATAGTGCTACTGATGGAAATGGAGTCACCCATAGTGCTACTGATGGAAATGGACTGTTAGCTCGAGGGGCGGGTGGAGGGCACACTCAACAATGATTTCCTTATGTATATGTGTTTAATTCTCAGATTTCGTTTTCCAAACTGAGTTCTGTCAGCCTGAAGTGACTGAACAATGGAACCTACTCAAATGAGTTGTTTTATTTGCGATCATCCCATTTTTTTATTACTTAATACTCCATCTTTGTGGACTAGCACTCATTTATATGGATGGAGAGTTGATATCTTATGCGATGGGCTGAGAACCTCCTCTCTCCATGTGAGCGAAGTCCTATTCGTGAATTCCTGTGTCTTGAGGTCCGTAGCTTTCTGTCTGTCTGAGGAGCTGTGAGGGGACACGAGTGATGATGATCACATTCTGCTCTGGGCCAAGCTGAATTTCCATCGCTCCTGGTGTTTTTCCTCCCTTCATTTTGGTGAAATTGCACTTGACTGCATAACGGGAGTTAATATTTCTCGTTGAAGGAACAAAATTCCTTGTTTTTTCAATGCAGTTTGTGTGCACGCACCCATGCCGCATTACTCTCCCTTTGCCAACTCTGTGGCGCTTTGCTGAAAACCCCCTTTAATATCGGAGGCTTTTCTGGCTCCAGCGGATGCTCCGGGGGAAGCAAACATAAACAAATAAATTGTCATGTTGAATAATTCTATGAAATTTTCATAAACCTCTTTTCATCCATTTGGCTGCCAACTTATCTCCTGGTGCCAGTTTTGGCTCCCGGTCTGTCCCATAAGTGGGAAATCATACGATGGCGCCACACTGTACTTGTAATCTACTCTTGATGGTGTTCAGGGGAAAAGGGCCTTTTGAACTCTGTCTAGTCTGCTTTCAGTCGTCTACATCTCAGCCTTTATTGATTTTCTCTTTCATCGCTAGGGGCACATATAGAAGCAGGGAAGCAAAATGCCATTTCAAAGATCAGCCTGATTGTTGTAATATTGTTGATTAGGCTATGTTTGTGTTGGGCCTATCAAAGGAAATTCATTTTGGTACAACTGTGGAGAAGGTCAATCAAGCCAAACTCTGTTGTATTGATGTTTTCTTATTGCAGAGTCTTTGGCCGTTGCAGTATGAATACAGCCCTTTGTTTAAGTTTCTGTTTTTATAGAACATCTACGTCTGATTTTAGATTTAATTCTCCGTCAAGCTGTTTTATTCTCTATTCTTACTGTTGTACTGATGTTTTTTTTAAATGAGAAAACCAAAGAAATATATCATGAGCAAATTGTTTTATGTTTGTCATGGGTGATTTTTTTTTGTTTTTTTTTGTGGTATTTTATTGTATTTTCAATCAGAATTATTACATGACTTCAGTGAGCAAGATGCTTGCTGTCCAATGCATGGGGTTCTTTTCATAATTCTAAGCTTGAATACTTTTCATTTTAAGCTTTGAGTTGTCCTCGGTCTTTGTTGAATGTTTTTAGTGAAAAGCATAGAAAATGCATTGAGTGGACAGTGTCTGGCTTCGCGCTTACTTGTTTGAAACTCTGGTCTGGATAAGAAAAGGCGAGAAGTGCAGTGAAGACAGAGAGGACCAAGCACACGGTCTTGGCACAGCTTTAATCGATTGCCGGCGTTATAATGAAGAGGAACCTGGTCTCTATACACAACAATCAGTGAAAGGGACGATAGAATGTCTGGCTGGCTCTTAATGTCGCCTTTGTGCCACAAAAGCCGGGGTGTTCTAGTGTGTGCTTTCCGGATTTGTTGATGGTGTGTGTGTTTTTTTTCTCCCCGTAAAGTTATTTTTGAATAGCGTCTGGCTCACACAAATATAAATAAATAATACTTGTGTTTTATTGAAATTTCATGATTTTGTTACGTTACAGCCTTATTCTAAAATGTATTACATTTTTTTCTTCTTCTCATCAATCCACACACAATACCCCATAATGACAAAGCAAAAACTGTTTTTTTTAGAAATGTTAGCAAATGTATTAAAAATAAAAAACAAATACCTTATTTACATAAGTACTCATACCCTTTGCTATGGTCCTGTTTCTCATTGATCATCCTTGAGATGTTTCTACAACTTGATTGGAGTGCGCCTGTGGTAAATTCAATTGACAGAACATGATTTGGAAAGGCTCACTTCTGTCTATATAAGGTCCCACAGTTGACAGTACATGTCAGAGCAAAAACCAAGCCATGAGGTCAAAGGAATTTTCTGTAGAGTTCCAAGACAGGATTGTGTTGAGGCACAGATTTGGGTAAGGGTACCAAAAAATGTCAGCAGCATTGAAGGCCCCCAAGAACACAGTGGCCTCCATCAATCTTAAATAGAAGAAGTTTGGAACCACCAAGACTCTTCCTAGACCTGGCCGCCCAGCCAAACTGAGAAGGGCCTTGGTCTGAGAGGTGACCAAGAACCCAATGGTCACTCTGACAGAGCCCCAGTGTTCCTCTGTGGAGATAGTTCTCCTATCAGGTCTTTATGGTAGAGCGGCCAGACGGAAGCCACTCATCAGTAGAAGGCACATGACAGCCTGCTTGGAGTTTGCCAAAAGACACTTAAAGGGCTCTCAGATCATGAGAAACAAGATCCTCTGGTCTGATGAAACCAATATTGAACTCTTTGGCCTGAATGCCAAGCGTCACATCTGGAGGAAACCTGGCACCATCCCTATGCTATGGTGAAGCATGGTGGTGGCAGCATCATGCTGTGGGTATGTTTTTCAGCGGCAGGGACTGGGAGACTAGTCAAGATCGAGGGAAAGATGAATGTAGCAAAGTACAGAGATTCTTGATGATAAACTGCTCCAGAGCGCTCAGGACCTCAGACTGGTGCGAAGGTTCCCCTTCCAACAGGACAACGACCCTAAGCACACAGCCAAGTCAACGCAGGAGTGGCTTCGGGACAAGTCTCTGAATGTCCTTGAGTGGAACCCGAACATCTCTGGAGAGACCTGAAAATAGCTGTGCAGCAACACTCCCTATCCAACCTGACAGAGCTTGAAAGGATCTGCAGAGAACAATGGGAGAAACTCCCCAAATAGTTGTGCCGAGTTTGTAGCGCCATACCCAAGAAGATTCAAGGCTGTAATTGCTGCCAAAGGTGCTTCATAAAAGTACTGATTAAAGGGTCTGAATACTTATGTAAATATGACATTTTATTTGATACATTTACAAAAAAATCTAAACCTATTTTTGCTTTGTCATAAAAAACAATTTAGTCAATTTTAGAAATTGGCTGTAACGTAACAACATGCGGAAAAAGTCAAGGGGTCTGAATACTTTCGAAATGCACTGTGTGTGTGTATATACAGTTCCAATCAAAAGTTTGGACACATTCCATGTTTTTTCTTTATTTTTACTATTTTCTACATTGTAGAATGATAGTGAAGACATCAAAACTATGAAATAACACAGATTGAATCATGTAGTAACCAAAAAAGTGTTTAAACAAGTTAAAATATATTTGAGATTCTTCAAATTAGCCACCCTTTGCCTTGATGACAGCTTTGCACACTCTTGGCAATCTCTCCTCCAACTTCATGAGGTCGTCACCTGGAATGCATTTCAATTAACAGGTGTGCCTTGTTAAGTTAATTAGTGGAATATTTTTCCTTCTTAGTTTTAGACAATCAGGTGTGTTGTGACAAGGTAGGGGTGGTATAGAAGATAGCCCTATTTGGTAAAAGACCAAGTACATATTATGGCAAGAACAGCTCTAATAAGCAAAGAGAAACGGCAGTCCATCAAGTAAGACCCAGAGTTACCTCTGCTGTAGAGGATATGTTCATTAGAGTTACCAGTCTCAGACATTGCAGCCCAAATAGATGCTTCACAGTGTTCATCTCAACATCAACTGTTCAGAGGAGACTGTGTGCATCAGGCTTTCATGGTCGAATTGCTGCAAATAAACCATCACTAAAGGACACCAATAAGAAAAAGAGACTTGCTTGGGCCAAGAAACATGAGCATGGACATTAGACCAGTGGAAATTGGTCCCTTGGTCTGATGAGTCCAAATGTGAGATTTTTGGTTCCAACCGCCGTGTCTTTGTGAGACGCAGAGTAGGTGAACGGATAATCTCCGCATGGAGGATGAGGAGTTATGGTGTGGGGGGTGCTTTGCTGATGACACTCTCTGTGATTTATTTATAATTCAAGGCCCACTTAACCCGCATGGCTACCACAGCATTCTGCAGTGATACACCATCCTGTCTGGTTTGAGCTATCATTTGTTTTTCAACAGGACAATGACCCTTAGATACCTCCAGTCTGTGTAAGGGCTATTTGACCAAGAAGGAGAGTGCTGGAGTTCTGCGTCACATGACCTGGCCTCCACAATCAACTGACCTCAACCCAATTGAGATGGTTTGGGTTGAGTTGGATTGCAGAGTGAAGGGAAAGCAGCCAACAAGTGCTCAGCATATGTGGGAACTCCTTCAAGACTTTTGGAAAAGCATTCCAGGTGAAGCTGGTTGAGAGAATGCCAAAGCCAACACCTCATTTGGCCGCCTTTCGTTCCAGTTCTCTGCTGCCTGTGACTGGAACGAATTGCAAAAATCGCTGAAGTTGGAGACTTATCTCCCTCACCAACTTCAAACATCTGCTATCTGAGCAGCAAACCGATCGCTGCAGCTGTACATAGTCTTATCGGTAAATAGCCCACCCAATTTGACCTACCTCATCCCCATACTGTTTTTATTTATTCACTTTTCTGCTCTTTTGCACACCAATATCTCTACCTGTACATGACCATCTGATAATTTATCACTCCAGTGTTAATCTGCAAAATTGTAATTATTTGCCTACCTCCTCATGCCTTTTCAGCACAAAGTGCAATGTATATAGACTCCCTAGAAAAGCCAAAACCTAGGAAGAAACCTAGAGAGGAACCAGGCTATGTGGGGTGGCCAGTCCCAGCATGGTCGAATAATAATAAGGCAGAACAGTTGGCTGTGGGGACAGCAAGGTCATCATGTCAGTAGATTATAACAGAACATGGCCAAGATGTTCTTTTTTTTCTACTGTGTTATTGACTTGTTTATTGTTTACTCCATGTGTAACTCTGTCTGTTCACACTGCTATGCTTTATCTTGGCCAGGTCGCAGTTGCAAATGAGAACTTGTTCTCAACTAGCCTACCTGGTTAAATAAAGGTGAAATAAAAATTTTTAAAAAATTAAAATAAAAGAGTGTGCAAAGCTATCATCACGGCAAAGGGTGACTACTTTGAAGAATCTAAAATGTAACATATATTTTAATGACACTTTTTTTGGTTACTACATGATCCCATATGTGTTATTTCATAGTTTTGATGTCTTCACTATTATTCTACAATGTAGAAAACAGTACAAATTTAAAATAAACCTTGAATGAGTAGGTGTGTCAACTGTGTGTGTACACTACCTTTCAAAAGTTTGGTGTCACTTAGGAATGTCCTTGGTTTTTTGTCCATTAAAATAACATCAAATTGATCAGAAATGTAGTATAGACATTGTTACTTTTGTAAATAACTAGCTGGAAACTAGCTGGAAACTAACTAGCTGGAAACTCCAGATTTTTTGTTATGGAATATCTGGCATGTTGTTCCAATAGCAAGTTGTGTTAGCTAATCCACGTTTTTCATTTTGAAAGGCTAATTGATCATTAGAAAACCCCTTTGCAATTATGTTAGCACAGCTGAAAACTGTTCTTCTTCAGACTAGCTGAGTATCTGGAACATCAGCATTTGTGGGTTCAATTACAGGCTGAAAATGGCCAGAAACAAATAACTTTTTTTCAGAAACTCGTCAGTCTATTCTTGTTCTGAGAAATGAAGACTATTCCCTGCGAGAAATTGCCAAGAAACTGAAGATCTCGTACAACGCTGTGTAGTACTCCCTTCACAGAACAGCGCAAACTGGCTCTAACCAGAATAGAAAGAGGAGTGGGAGGCCCTGATGCACAATTGAGCAAGAGGACAAGTACATTGGAGTGTCTAGTTTGAGAAACAGACGCCCCAAGTCCTCAAATGGCAGCTTCATTAAATAGTACCCGCAAAACACCCGTCTCAACGTCAACAGTGAAGAGGCGACTCCGGGATACTGGCCTTCTAGGCAGAGTTGTAAAGAAAAAACCATATCTCAAACTGGCCATTAAAAAGAAAAGATTAAGATGGCAATAGAACACAGACACTGGACAGAGGAAGATTGGAAAAATGTGTTATGGACAGACTAATCTAATTTTGAAGTGTTTGGGTCACAATGAAGAACATTTGTGAGACACAGAAACAATGAAAGATGCTGGAGGAGTGCTTGACACCATCAGTAAAGTATGGTGTTGGCAATGTGATGGTCTGGGGGTGCTTCGGTGGTGGTAAAGTGGGAGATTTGTACAGGGTAAAAGGGATCTTGAAGAAGGAAGGCTATCACTCCATTTTGCAACACCAAACCCTGTGGACGGTGCTTAATTGGAGCCAATGTCCTCC
Organism: Oncorhynchus masou masou; assembly: GCF_036934945.1. Lineage (NCBI taxonomy): Eukaryota > Metazoa > Chordata > Actinopteri > Salmoniformes > Salmonidae > Oncorhynchus > Oncorhynchus masou. The sequence continues at coordinate 42,330,413 of NC_088212.1, forward strand.
TACAACAGGACAATGACCCAAAGCACAGCTTCAAACTATGCAATAACTATTTAGGGAAGAAGGAGTCAGCTGGTATTCTGTTTATAATGGAGTGGCCAGCACAGTCACCGGATGTCAACCCTATTGAACTGTTGTGGGAAAAGCTTGACCGTATGGTACGTAAGAAGTGCCCATCATGCCAATCCAACTTGTGCGAGGTGTTTCAGGAAGTATGGGGTGAAATCTCTTCAGATTACCTCAACAAATTGACAACTAGAATGCCAGAATTCTGCAAGGCTGTTATTGCTGCAAATGGAGGATTCTTTGATGAAAGCAAAGTTTGAAGGACAATAATTATTTCAATTAAAAATCATTATTTATAACCTTGTCAACGTCTTGACTATATTCCTATTCATTTAGCATCTCATTTCATGTATGTTTTCATGGAAAACAAGGACATTTTCAACGGTAGTGTATATACGGATAGACGTTAGTGTACATATACATGGATAGATTGAAGCCTTCCATTTATGAGAATCTATATATATATATATGGATGAGAATCTATATATATATATATATATATATATATATATATATAAATATAAAAGATTATCATCCTTGCAAAACAGAAAATATAGAAACCGTCCATTTCGTCTATCTATTCACTTTTTCAATTCTGTCACTAATTTACTGTTTTTTGTAGTCGTTCAAAATAAAAATCTCTTCCATATTGCTGTTTTTTCAACCATTTTTGTCCATATATTGTTGGATTTCATGTCTCGCCAAGATAAAAAGCAATTATTGTCCGAAGCCCTTCGCCTACACAGCTTTAATTGATGGCAGGTTGTTTCCAGGAACCTAAAATGGCTGGCTGCTTAAATGAAAAACCTTTTGGACCAGTTAATTCACGGAGGTGGCGAGACTGACTCTCCGAGTGAAAGAGGGAGAAGGAGGGGGCAGGAGGTCGCATTTTAATGCAGAATATTTCATTTAAAAAAAAGAACGCATAATAAATGTTAAAAAATGCTTCTTAATGTAACGATACGCTCTCGTTGTTCCAATAGAATGCCAGTTTGTGAATGCAGGAATTGTATCAGCAGACAGAGCTTTGACTGATGTGTAGCCACTTTTTGCCTGTACTTTTTTCGGCGTACTTTTCTCTGGTAAAATGCTAGATTAACTTGAAGCAAAACCATCTATGATAAACTTTAGAAATATGATGGATATGTATATTTTTTTGCAAAAAAAAAAAAGAATTATTTAAATTATAAGCTAATTAACTTTGCTAGCTGTCTGTGTCTGCCAGCCAAACAGTGTTGCACTTCTGTTGTCATCTGATGAAAAGGAAGCTATTTTTTGCCGAATGTGTTGCACAAAAAAATATATTTTGTGTTAAGGAAAATTAGTTGCACACCCCTGATCCTATGAAATGTTATTGGTTGCATACACATATTTAGCAGATGTTATTGCTGGTGTAGCAAAAGACGTGTTCCTAGTTCCAACAGTGCAGTAATATCTAATATTACATAACACACATTAATCTAAAAAGTAAATGAATGGAATTAAGAAATATGTGTGTGTGTGTGGACAGAATATGCAGTATATCTGAAGAATAGTACATGTACAGCAATAGTTGAATAGGATAGTCCTTGACTAAAAAGTATATACATATGAACCTGGTAAAACAGAATGTAAACATTTATTAAATGATCACTCTATTATAGCAAATCACCACTGTTGACCTTCAATATAAAAACGCAAAGTGAAATGGTTTAAGACGCAGATTGTTTGATGGTCTGAGTTTAGAAAATGCAGAATAATTTATTTTTATTTTTTAAACCTAACGCGACCACTGGGGAAAGCATCATTTTGCATTGGAAGTTGATTTCAACTTCAACTTCATTCTAATGTTTCCTACAGGACACCTTGACGGAAGTGAAACTGAATTTGCCCATCTCTGACCACGTTGGAGGTCTCTCTCATTAACTCCTCTCCTCTCTCATCAAGTCCTCGTAATGTCCACATGCCCCTCTCTTGACCTCAATTTCTCCCTATTTGTCGGCGATATCGGGATCGAGTTGCTCAATTATCCCTAATGTTCCTTCGTTTTGTTTACATAACTCAAACCCCCAGGTGTGTCTTCATGTTCAGGGACTTGAAATGACTCTCAACTGACTGGCTCATCATTAAGCCTATTTCAAATTACAGTTTGGAGAGTTTTCTTGTCATAATAAAGTATTCACATTTTCTTCTTTCTCTTTTTTAAATTTTTGTATTTATTTTTACAGACAAAATGTTAATTGAGCTGATCTCTGCCCAAGCTCTTTATTTGACAGGATATATTCAGATTAAGTTTCCCCCCCCATTGATACTTCATAAAAACACATTTTCACTACTGTATTCCTCCCAGCACATTTAATGAATAAAGCATTTATGCAGCGCTGTTTCTCTTCCCACATTGATTCAAAGTGAGGCGTTTAATATTTCTGCTCTGTGTCAGAAAAGGCCGCTGACAAGAGAGAACAGAGACTGAATGGCCTCTTTTCAGTGTATCCCCGAAATTTTAAATTTTTTATCTAACTTTTTATCGAGGCAAGTCAGTTAAGAACAAATTCTTATTTACAATGACGGCCTAGGAACTGTGGGTTTAACTGCCTTTTTCAGGGGCAGAACGACAGATTTTTATCCTTGTCGGCTCGGGGATTCGATCTTGCAACCTATCGGGTTACTGATGAGGTGAATGCTGTTGGAATATGTATAGCCATACTATCGATATAACACTTTATTTGAAGGTCTGCTTATAAACTGCCAATAAAGAATTATAAACAGTAACCAATAGTTTAAATTAGTAACCATAAACAGATATTTTCATCGACACACACAAAGACAGTTGATGTATCTACCTCACCCATAAAGATCCTTAGTGTGCCGTGTATCCTTTAGGATTTTCAACACATTTTTGCCATGGGGCAGAGATGCTGAGTTGTCAGTTTCAAAGATAATTAGTCCCCCCTCCACCCTTCATTGTTTTGTTCAGCACTTTTCTGAATGGTTCTGGCCTTTACACTATATATACAAAGGTATGTGGACACCCCTTCAAATTAGTGGATTAGTCTATTTTAGCCACACCCTTTGCTGTGGCCCACCATACTGTACTCTATACCATCTACTGCATCTTGCCATTTTGATGTAATACATGTATCACTAGCCACTTTAAACAATGCCACTTTTATATGTTTACATACCCTACATCACTCATCTCATATGTATATACTGTACTTGATACCATCTACTGCATCTTGCCTTTGCCGTTCTGTACCATCACTCATTCATATGTTTATGTACATATTCTTCATCCCTTTACACTTGTGTGTATAAGGAAGCTGTTGTGAAATTGTTAGGTTAGATTACTCGTTGGTTATTACTGCATTGTCGGAACTAGAAGCACAAGCATTTCGCTACACTCGCATTAACGTCTGCTAACCATGTGTATGTGACAAATACAATTTGATTTTGATATGAATCTCCATAGAGAAACAATGGCAGTGGAATGGCCTTACTGAAGAGCTCAATGACTCCACGTGGCACAGCGTGCCACCTTTCCAACAAGTCAGTTCGTAAAATTTCTGCCCTGCTAGAGCTTCCCCGGTCAACGGTAAGTGCTGTTATTGTGAAGTGGAAACAACTAGTCGCGAAGTGGTAGGCCCTCAAGCTGACAGAACGGGATCGCCGAGGCTGTAGCGCGTAGCGCTTGCAACACTCGTTACCGTGTTCCAAACTGCCTCGAGAAGCAATGTCAGCACTGTTTGTCGGGAGCTTCATGAAATCAGTTTCCATGGCTGAGTAACCGCACACAAGCCTAAGATCACCATGCACAATGCCAAGCATCGGCTGGAGTTGGGTAAAGCTCACCACCATTGGACTGTGGAGCAGTTGAAACGCGTTCTCTGGAGTGATGCATCACTTTTCACCACCTGGCAGTCCGACAGACAAATCCGGGTTTGGTGGATGCCAGGAGAATGCTACCTGCCCCAATGCATAGTGCCAACTGTAAAGTTTGGTGGAGGAGGAATAATGGTCTGGGGCTGTTTTTAACTGTTCAGGCTCCTTAGTTCCAGTGAAGGGAAATCTTAACACTACAGCATACAATTACATTCTAGATGATTCTATGCTTCCAACTTTGTGGCAACAGTTTAGGGAAGTTCCTTTCCTGTTTCAGCATGACAATTCCCCTGTGCACAAAGCGAGGTCCATAAAGAAATGGTTTGTCGAGATCCGTGTGGAAGAATTTGACTGGCCTGCACAGAGCCCTGACCTCAACCCCATCAAACACCTTTGGGATGAATTGGAACGCGGACAGTGAGCCAGACATCACAAATGCTTTTGTGGCTGAATGGAAGCAAGTCCCAGCAGCAATGTTCCAACATCTAGTGGAAAGCCTTCCCAGACGAGTGGAGGCTGTAATAGCAGCAAGGGGGGGGGGGGGCAACTTCACATTAATGCCCATGATTTTGGAATGAGATGTTCGATGAGCCAGTGTCCACATACTTTTGTAGTGTTTTTATTCTGCTTTAGAATTTACAAAGCACTCATTTCCTCTTTTCCTCCTAGTTCTCATTTTCCTCTTCTGTCGCCTCCTCTCTGTTCTCGTTTCATCTGTTTCATTAAGAGTTACAGTATATATTCTTCTTCTCTTAGGCCTAAGTGTTGTTCCTCAGTCTGTTTTATGGTTCTATGGATGTTTTTTTGCTTTGAACTCAACTGTCAAGGCAGGTTAGGAGCGGGACCAAGACTATTGTCAGATGAGCTGTTGTCAGATGGTGTCTGTTAAACAATAATTACGTTGTAGCAAATAGATGGGAAATATTAGATAGATGGATAGATATTGTTGGTGTTGCATGTTCGATTTATTGTTTTTGCGTTTTGTGGGAGTTGTTGCTGTCCTGCACGACTGGTCAAGGTTATGCATTGTGGTAAAGAAGCCTAGTCATTGTTCAACATTTTTGTTTTGATTTCAGGATTTTCACCGCCACATTATCAATAAGCTTATTTTATTATTGCCACTTTGCAGGTTGACTTATAAAAGGTGTTTTTCATATCGAGGCGCACGCACACAAAATCTTCAGACAAAATGAGAGTTTAACGTCCCCTGACAACTGATTTTTAGACGATGCCAGTCTGGCCTCTTACCCTCTCCTCTCCCCATCCTCCCGTCCACACTCCTCCTTTTAACCCCTAGTAATTGATTTGGGGAGAGTTTAGCTCTGGGAATAGAATGAATATGGCAAGGCCTTCTCCTTTCATTTCCAAGCCCCCTTTATTTCGTCAAACCCCCCCACCCCTCCCTCGTAATTTGGTTGATATTCAAAAACCTCTGTCTTCTATTCCACTGTGGCAACCTCCATCCCCTTCTCCCTTCTCCCTCCTACCTTACTCCTTCTCCCTTCCTAATTTCCTCCATCCCCTTCTCCCTTCCTAACTTCTTACATCCCCTTCTCCCTTCCTAACTTCCTCCATCCTGTTCTCCCTTCCTACCTTTCTCCTCCTCCCTTCCTAACTTCCTCCATCCCCTCCTCCCTTCCTAATTTTCTCCTTCTTCCTTCTCCCTTTCTCCTTCTCCCTCCTACCTTTCTCCTTCTCCTTTCCTAACTTCCTCCATCCCCTTCTCCCTTCCTATTTTTCTCCTTCTTCCTCCATTCTCACCCCATCTTTTCATTTGTTCATCTCCATCCCCTTCTCCCTTCCTACCTTCCTCCATCCCCTTCTCCCTTCCTACCTTCCTCCATCCCCTCCTCCCTTCCTACCTTCCTCCATCCTCTTCTCCCTTCCTACCTTCCTCCATCCCCTCCTCCGTCCCCTCCTCCCTTCCTACCTTCCTCCGTCCCCTCCTCCCTTCCTACCTTCCTCCATCCCCTTCTCCCTTCCTATGTTCCTCCATCCCCTTCTCCCTTCCTATGTTCCTCCATCCCCTTCTCCCTTCCTATGTTCCTCCATTCCCTTCCCCCTCACTCCAAATATCTTGTTCCTATACCAGCGGAACCCAGGCTCCTTTTTTCCCTCTATCACTTTCTCCATTCCTCTGTATCTGTAAAAATGCGTTGGGGGTTGATAGAGCGAGGGATGCAGCTGTGCTCGGAAGTGAAGTTCAGCTCGTTTCGTGGTAAAGTTTTAATGTTGCCCGTAGCGACGCTCGTGGCCATTCACCTTTAATATTTAATGCAGCAATTAGAAAGGTTATGGTGGTGCTCGTGAGCACGTTGATTACTCTCTCTCGCTCTCTGTTTTCCCTTTTCATTTGCCCCTCCTGCTTTTTTTTGGGCTCGCTCTCTACCTCTCTCTTCCTTTCTCTCTCTGTTTTCCCTTTGTCTCTCTCACTTTTTCACTCCCTGAGATCTCTTGTTGCCCACCACTTGTAGGCATCGTGATGCTGGATCTCGTGGAATTTGATTTGATCTTTTGAAGTCGTTTTGTAGATTGATGAAGGACTTCAAACGTCACTCCCTTTCACGCTGACGTATAGCTAGCACACCCTCGACAACCCAAACTCTGCTTACAGAAAGTGAGTAGTACCTAGTCATGCAGAATAGTATGGCTTCCAGTATCTACCTTTTTCTCGATAGGATATTATAGAAGTACATTGAGAACATCCAACATAGTTTTTGGAGTGTGGGGCCACCATCATTCACTTTGGCCAAAATAGAAAATAGAATATTTAGCCTATAGATTTCTTTCTTCAGAGAAAAGGCACAGCCACGCTAACCTGTTTGGACCAAGGTCTTTGTCGTGGCTTTGTTTCTAACCACCCTAGTAAAACTAAACTTTCAACAGTATTTCCTTCTGTAACTACATGTGGTGTTATACCGGTAACTGCCAAAATAATGGAAACAAATAACGGATACAAAGTATATTGAAAGCAGGTGCTTCCACACAGGTGTTGTTCCTAAGGTAATTAAGCAATTAACATCCCATCATGCTTAGGGTCATGTATAAAGTATTTTGGCGACCCTGGCTATGCCGCAATAGGGTGAAAATGCCACCATCCACAGGGCACGAGTGGTCACGGAATGGTTTGATGAGCGTTGAAACGATGTAAACCGTATGCCAAGGCCATCTTGGTCACCAGATCTCAACTCAAATATAACAGTTATGGGAGATTCTGGAGCGGCGCCTGAGGCAGCGTTTTCCACCACCATCAACAAAACACCAAATGCTGGAATTTGTCATGGAAGAATGGTGTTGCGTCCCTTCAGTAGTCGCAGGCACTTGTAGAATCTATGCCAAGTGGCTTGTGGTGGCCCACCTATTGGTGTTTCCTTTATTTGACCTGTAGTTCTTCATCTTAGTAAAACTCTTTCCACCAACATTCCATTATAGTGATACAGTGGTTTGAAGACAAGCTGGTATCTACAGTACGTTGCCCTGAAAATGCTTGTCAATGTTTATCCTTACCCTCCAAATGGTTGGAAAATTGAAATTTTCTTCTGAATAAAAGATGACAAATAACCCAAATCGTGCCCATTTTTTAAATGTCCAAGTTTTTGGGTGAGTGAGTCATCTGGTGTGTGGAAATACTTGTCTCCTGATGGCCATTAGAGAGTCCGTGTGTGTGTGTGAGTGTGTCTGTGTTCAGGCTTTATTAGGCTTCAACAGTGTTTGGACAGCCGGAAGAGCAGCACTAATAGGAGAGAATGATGCAGAAATGGACAGAAAGAGCCCTTTGGGCTTTCTAATTTTCTTGCTCTTTCACCCTCTGACTTTCTCTCTCTGTCAGTCTCTCCTACACATGCTTTCCCCATTCCTTCGCCCCACTCTCTTCCTCTCTCCCCTCATTCTTTCTCCATTCCATCAGCTAAAGACATTGCTTTCTCAGCCGTGGCTGTCAAACAAGCCAGTAGTTGCTACGCTAATTTCGCTCTTCTTGTTTCTTTCCCATTCTGTTGTTTCTCCAAAGCACTTTAACTCAGCGGGAGAAGCTTTTATGTCAGTGATTAGGCCTACTCCTTTATGGTAATGCTCCTTAGTTTTAGTTCAACCGTGATCGCCCTCTCTCCCACCTCCCCACTGTTTCTCTCTCTCTCTGCGCTTTCATCTCTGTCTCTCTCTCCCTTTTTCTCTCTTAGGTATTGTATGACACCTAGCTTTAATGCTTACTGAGGTGAATAGAAATGCTCTGAATATGATCTGATAGTGACCACTGGGTTTGCCCTCTCTCTTTCTCCCTATTTTTTTTCTTCCTCTCTTCCTCCCCACCCTTTTTCTACCATTTCCTTCCTCCCTTTCTTTCCCCCTCTCCCTTGGGCCCCAGATGTGATCTACCTGATCTACCTGGCACAGTCCTCTCCCCAGTGAAGATGTGATTGTTGGAGGAACTCAACCAAAAGTAACACTAAAAGGTTTTTCATCTTTGGAAATTCACCAAAGTTGTTCCCATTTTGAATGATCATTTGAATGATTCTGAAAGTGGGTTTTTTAAACCCATTATCAGAGTGTCATCCTCTGAAGTTTTGAAGGTGAGACGCTGAGAAGCGAGGCGGGTTTGGCTTACAGGCATGGCCATAATAATTAGCCTATACCCCGGTGCTTTGGACTGGGAGAGTTTCAAGGTGTTTGGTCTAACTCACACTAAGTCAGACCAAGTTCTTGTTATTTGACCAAGTTTTTTTCTTGGTCTCACACATTTCACTGGGGCTTGAACTATTTATGATTTGCGCTCCAAAGATTAAGCTGAATCGTGATGTTTTTACCATAAGTGTTTGAGTAGCCCCATCAGTGTGTAATGCTATGACTTTTGACCTCTCCGATCTCTACCTTCATTGTTTCACTTCATCCATCAAACATTCGCACCCCCCCCCCCCCGTCAGAAAGGACCCATGCATGTTTCACAGCTGCAGTCCACAACCACACATCAGACCATCCACATGAAATCATCTTTCTCCATTTTCTCTGCGACACATAGATAATTTATAGCTCCTTTTTCCTTCTTCTCTCGCTGTGCCCATTCCTCCTTTACCAGTCTGTGCAACACCTGGTGAGGGAGCGGGACGTGCTGAGTCGCTGTGTCTGCTCTGTCACCTCGGGGATTTGGGAGGCTAGGCTCCCTGAGTCAGGTGGAAATTGTAAGCTAAAGATAATGAATCTCTGCTGTAGTTCTACAGGTTATTGTATGCTCCTGTCTGGCTGAGTTGCAGTATTACAGGCAGACTATTTGGGAACATACAACAATGCGCTGTATTTGACTGGACTTCCCCCCTCTCTCCCCTGTGTACAGTAGGTTCACTCATACATTCTACAAGCTGCCTTTCATTGTGTCCCTCAAGCTGCTTCCATGTTATGGGTCCCCTAGGCTTTGTAAATGTCCGTATTTGTGTTACGGTTTATTCAGTCCCCTCTGATTGCCCACACAAGGTTAAACACCGTAGGAACCTTCTTTCCAAAGGGACCTTTTATTCTCAGTCTTAAAAGCCCACTAGCAATCTTCCTCTGCTTTCCCTCCTTTCGTGTTCCCCTCCATTGTTGTTCTCCTTGTTTGTTGTTCCTAGAGGTGTGTGTGCGTGTGTGTGTGTGTGTGTGTGTGTGTGTGTATGAGAGTGGAAACATGACTCGTTCCTTGGCTCCACATAATGTTTTTGTGTCTGAGTGTGCAGATACGTCTCAGTTCCTTTGAACGTGTATGTGGTGGAGCGTGTTGTGGTGGAGCGTGTTGTGGTGGAGCGTGTTGTGGTGGAGCGTGTTGTGGTGGAGCGTGTTGTGGTGGAGCGTGTTGTGGTGGAAACCACCCTCGACTAGGGCTGTGGTGGTCATGACGTTTTGTCAGCTGGCGATTGTCATGCAAATAACTGCCGGTCTCAAGGTAATTGACCGTTAATCAACATAAACACGTTTAGCATCTCCTGCTTCCACTCATATTCTACAAGCCACTGTTGTGGACCTTTTTGGAACAGCTACATTTAAAAAAGTCTAATAAATACATTTGATATAGCCTGCCCCTACACCATTACAATAAAACCAGGATTTATTTTAGGTAGATCTAAACAAACATTATGATATGAAGAAAAGTGAGCCTATTCAGAAGATTGGAATTGCATTAGTCGTTCATGCAACTTCCGCTGTGATACAGATGTTAGGCTATATGTTCTGATTTTAATAGGTTCTAAGGCTACATGATGATTTGTAAAAATAATAATTTTTAAAGTCACTTGAAAGCCAAGTGCTCTGTGTCTTGCGCAGGCTGCAAGCACTTCATCAGTCTCATATTCTCAATTAGACAAGCACTTGATCATTTTAATCTGGTCTCTACATATAGGCTGCTAGTATATGTGTGGAATTGTATTTTATTTAGGACCCCCCCCCCCACCCACAAAAAAAAAAAAAAAAAAAAAAAACGCAGATTAATGTGCTTACTTTTCAGAATTGACAAATAAATATGGCAGCATGAGTCATCTGGGATCCTCTTTTAAGTAGTGGGGGCCTTTAGGATGCATGTAGAGTTATTTGGCCACATAAATTGTGGTACAAGCATTATCAAATCATATAGGTTTATGGGCTAGGCTACATGATGCACACGACTATGATTTGAAAATAATTCTGCTGCTGATTATTTTTTTGCCTTAGACTGCACACGCTGGGCATCATTCACAAGTGATCATATTCTCACCCATCAGACTATTCTCAATTTAATCTTGTCTTTACATACAGTGCCTTGCGAAAGTATTCGACCCCCTTGAACTTTGCAACCTTTTGCCACATTTCAGGCTTCAAACATAAAGATATAAAACTGTATTTTTTGTGAAGAATCAACAACAAGTGGGACACAATCATGAAGTGGAACGACATTTACTGGATATTTCAAACTTTTTTAACAAATCAAAAACTGAAAATTGGGCGTGCAAAATTATTCAGCCCCCTTAAGTTAATACTTTGTAGCGCCACCTTTTGCTGCGATTACAGCTGTAAGTCGCTTGGGGCATATCTCTATCAGTTTTGCACATCGAGAGACTGACATTTTTTCCCATTCCTCCTTGCAAAACAGCTCGAGCTCAGTGAGGTTGGATGGAGAGCATTTGTGAACAGCAGTTTTCAGTTCTTTCCACAGATTCTCAATTGGATTCAGGTCTGGACTTTGACTTGGCCATTCTAACACCTGGATATGTTTATTTTTGAACCATTCCATTGTAGATTTTGCTTTATGTTTTGGATCATTGTCTTGTTGGAAGACAAAACTCCGTCCCAGTCTCAGGTCTTTTGCAGACTCCATCAGGTTTTCTTCCAGAATGGTCCTGTATTTGGCTCCATCCATCTTCCCATCAATTTGAACCATCTTCCCTGTCCCTGCTGAAGAAAAGCAGGCCCAAACCATGATGCTGCCACCACCATGTTTGACAGTGGGTATGGTGTGTTCAGGGTGATGAGCTGTGTTGCTTTTACGCCAAACATAACGTTTTGCATTGTTGCCAAAAAGTTCAATTTTGGTTTCACCTGACCAGAGCACCTTCTTCCACATGTTTGGTGTGTCTCCCAGGTGGCTTGTGGCAAACTTTAAACACACTTTTTATGGATATCTTTAAGAAATGGCTTTCTTCTTGCCACTCTTCCATAAAGGCCAGATTTGTGCAATATACGACTGATTGTTGTCCTATGGACAGAGTCTCCCACCTCAGCTGTAGATCTCTGCAGTTCATCCAGAGTGATCATGGGCCTCTTGGCTGCATCTCTGATCAGTCTTCTCCATGTATGAGCTGAAAGTTTAGAGGGACGGCCAGGTCTTGGTAGATTTGCAGTGGTCTGATGCAGTGGTCTTCCCAAGCTGTTTAAAGCTTGGGAAATCTTTTTGTATCCAAATCCGGCTTTAAACTTCTTCACAACAGTATCTCGGACCTGCCTGGTGTGTTCCTTGTTCTTCATGATGCTCTCTGCGCTTTTAACGGAACTCTGAGACTATCACAGCGCAGGTGCATTTATACAGAGACTTGATTACACACAGGTGGATTGTATTTATCATCATTAGTCATTTAGGTCAACATTGGATCATTCAGAGATCCTCACTGAACTTCTGGAGAGAGTTGGCTGCACTGAAAGTAAAGGGACTGAATAATTTTGCACGCCCAATTTTTCAGTTTTTGATTTGTTAAAAAAGTTTGAAATATCCAATAAATGTAATTCCACTTCATGATTGTGTCCCACTTGTTGTTGATTCTTCACAAAAAAATACAGTTTTATATCTTCATGTTTGAAGCCTGAAATGTGGCAAAAGGTCGCAAAGTTCAAGGGGGCCGAATACTCTCGCAAGGCACTGTATACTAAACAATATACTTTGTGTGAAATGATTTTTTATTTAGAATGGGCCGTTATCATGCACCTGTCGGGGCAGGGGGAAAGAAGACATGTCAACCGTATGCATTTGAATAGCGAATTGGAGGATGCTTTTCCCGCGGTTCATTTTCCGGCTACTCTGGTTGTAAAGTGACGCGATGTGCTTAAAATGTGGAAAGCCGAGGTATAAATATAGTACGCCGAGCCTGTAGAAAGCTGATGGGGTCCTCTTTTTTTAAATTGCATTGCATAGCCTATAGAAATGTTACGCAACATGGGTTTATAGGAACACTTATTTCATTCCATGCGTCAACCAGCTATGAGGAGCTGGCTCTCTGCGCAACAGGGGATCCTATTCAACTCAAACTCTGAATGCCAGGGCTCTCATGAAGTGTTTGATTAGATTTTTTGATTCGCATTGATGTCAGAGTGATTAGAGGGACAATAGAGCACTGAGTACCCGACATTAGCGACTGGCCTTTTGCATGTTTGGTAGGCTACGAAAGACCATCAGCGGCATCAGAGCGCAGTTTCGGAGAAGCCTAGTTACTGGATCACGTGAATTTGAATCTTGACTGCCGGGTGTGGTGGTATTACGGTCACCATATCATCCCTACCCTCGCCCCCCCCCCCCCACACACCTGTATTGGTTGGCGTTGGAGCTAAATGCAGTTAGAAACATTGCTGAGTTCCAAAATGCCACAGCTACCTGCAGGCTACAGGAAATAAATAACACGCACACGAGAGGAGATGGGTTCTGATATGGTGTGTGTTCTTGATTCTCCTGCGGTGTGTGTGTGTGTGTGTGTGTGTGTGTGTGTGCGCCTCATGCAGTATGTGTTTGGTGCAGGGCAGAGGCTGCTGCAGGATTAGAGCATCAAAGTGGCCACTGGGGCCATATCAAAGTCTTAACCCCTCTACATTAGTCATGTAGTGTAAATAATCCATACTTTATGGGCCCTGCCTGTGTGTGTGCCGCAGACTGATGCTTCACACTTGGGGTCTCTAGAGAAACCAGACCCAAATCAGCAGAGAAGGAGGGTTAATAATGTATCACTTGTCTGTCTGTCTGTCTGTCTGTCTGTCTGTCTGTCTGTCTGTCTGTCTGTCTGTGTGTCTGTGTGTCTGTGTCTCTCTCTCTCTCTCTCTCTCTCTCTCTCTCTCTCTCTCTCTCTCTCTCTCTCTGTGTCGGTCTCTCTCTCTCTCTCTGTGTTTGTATCTCTCTCTCTCTGTGTGTCTGTCTCTCTCTCTCTCTCTGTGTCTCTCTCTCTCTCTGTGTCTCTCTCTCTCTCTGTGTCTCTCTCTCTCTCTCTCTCTCTCTCTATGTGTGTGTCTATGTCTCTCTCTCTCTCTGTGTGTCTCTGTGTCACTGACGCATGTTACCACACAGCTTGTGTACCTGTGTACAGTGTAGACTCGGATCTTTCTGCCATCCTTGGACGGGCCGCCTAAGTGGTTTTTCAATGTGCCTAAGACCAAAGGTGTTAAAATCGCCCCCAGATATAAAATATACTGAACAAAAAATATAAATGCAACAATTTCAAATATTTTGCAGAGATACAGTTCATATAAGGAAATCAGTCAATTGAAATAAATAAATGAGGTCCTAATCTATGGTTTTCACGACACTGGGGAGCCAGGCCAATCAGAATTTGTTTTATTACAGACAGAAATACTAATTTTATTGTCCGCAGCACAAGGTGCTATTTAATCAGGATGATAATTAATCTGCTTCTTGATATGCCACACCTGTCAGGTGGATATATTATCTTGACAAAGTATACAATTCTCAATAACAGGGATGTAAACAAATTTGTGCGGAACATTTGAGAGAAATAAGCTTTTTGTGTTTATGGAACATTTCTGGGATCTTTTATTTCAGCTCATGAAAAATGGGACCAGCACTTGACATGTTGTGTTTATATTTTTGTTCAGTGTTGAACAGATAATGGACCTATTATATACTTTAAAATAATATAATCTTTGAGAACTAACAATCGCCAAAATAAATGCAAGGGATAATTTAAAATTCCAAAAACAATGAATTTAGCAGTATTGATTTTATGTTTAAGCAAAATAACACAGTGTTGTGTGTGTGTTGGCCAAAATGCATAGAATTGCAGGAAATTAGCTTTAAAATGGCAAAATGTTCTCTCGGCTCCATGCCATAATATGTAGAATTGCAGGAAATTAGCTTTGAAACTGCAGCATTTTCTTTCAGCTGCATGACAAACTGCGTAGAATTGCAAATAAAGTAGCTTTAAAACAGCAAATGTATATCAGCTAGGGGTGTGACGTTTAATCGAAAATGGAGATTGTTAACATTTAGAAAACAAATCCCTAACTGAAAACTTCTATTACGTTAAAATGACAGTGCATTTATCAAAAATACCTAGCGCATCAATGTTGTTGTTAGTAGGAGATAATAATGATTTCTCAAATTATTTTCCACAGATATAAAGTGCTCTGCACGTTATCGTTCGTGCAAGTCCGCTTCGTGCAAGTCCGCTTCGTGCAAGTCCGCTTCGTGCAAGTCCGTGTGAATGTAGTGACATTTACAGCCTATGCTTAGTTTTATTTGAATGTTACCACCCACCAGCATGGTGTTATTAATTAATGAGAAACAGCTGCAAAGTTATTCCTATTCGCGACCGAGGCAAAACAGCCTTGTCCACTTGGCCTCCTGAACCATGGAACAAATTAAAATAGTGGGTGCAAACTTATTTTCAGAATCCGTTGGATAATTTGCCACTTATTTTTGAGCTAGTCTGTATTAAAAATATATACAGTGCCTTCAAAGTATTCACACCACTTGACTTTTTTTAATGTGTTATAAAGTGGGATTAAAATGGATCTAATTGTCGTTCTTTTTTGTCAATGATCTACACAAAATACTCAAAGTGGGAAAAAAGTCCAAAATTTTGTAAAGAAATTATGACAAATAAAACACAAGTATATCTTGAGTAGATGATAATTATTCAACCCCCTGAGTCAACACAGGTTGGAATTACCTCTGGCAGGGATTACAGCTGTGAGTCTTTCTGGGTAAGTCTATAAGAGACATAACACAACTGACATTCCGTAACTGTAGATTTAGATCCATTCATTTTCTTATTTTTTTTATCCTGAAAAACTCCTAAATCCTTAAGTCCTTAATGATTACAAGCATACCCATAACATGATTCAGCCACCACCATGCTTCAAAATATGAGGGGTTACTCAGTAAAATGTTGTATTGGATTTGCCCCCAATCATAACACTTTGCCACATTTTTGCAGTATTACTTTAGTGCCTTGTTTCAAACAGGATGAAACTTTTTGAATATTTTTTTACTGTACAGGCTTCCTTCTTTTCACTCTGTCATTTAGGTTAGTATTGTGAAGTAACTACAATGTTGTTGATCCATCCTTAGTTTTCTCCTATCACAGCCATTAAGATGTAACTGTTTTAAAGTCACCATTGGCCTCGTGTTGAAATCCCTGAGTGGTTTCCTTCCTCTCCGGCAACTGAGTTTGGAAGGACACCTGTATCTTTGTAGTGACTGGGTGTATTGATACAAAGTGTAATTAATAACTTCACCATGCTCCAAGGGATATTATTATTATTTTTTACCCATCTCATCTACCAATAGGTGCCCTTCTTTGCGAGGCATTGGAAAACCTCCCTGGTTTTGGTTGACTGTGTTTGAAATTCACTGCCCGACCTTACAGATAATTGTATGTGTGGGTACAGAGATGAGGTAGTCATTGAAAATTTGACTTTGCTGATAGCTACTTTATTTAAAAAAAAATATTTTACCCCCTTTTTGTGGTATCCAATGGTTAGTAGTTCATCGCTACAACTCCCATACTGGCTCGGGAGAGACGAAGGTCGAAAGCCATGTGTCCTCCGAAACACAACCCCACCAAGCCGCACTGCTTCTTAACACAGCGCGCATCCAACCCGGAAGCCAGCCGCACCAATGTGTCGGAGGAAACACTGTGCACCTGGCGATCTGGTTAGCGTGCACTGCGCCCGGCCCGCCACAGGAGTCACTGGTGCACGATGAGACATATCCCTACCTGCCAAACCCTCCCTAACCCGGACGACACTAGGCCAATTGTGCGTCACCCCACGGACCTCCCGGTCGCGGCCGGATGTGACAGAGCATGGGCTCGAACCCAGAGTCTCTGGTGGCACAGCTAGCACTGTGATGCAGTGCACTAGGCCGCTGCGCCACCCGGGAGACCTTATTGAGGAAAAGTGTATTTACTATGCCTGTAATATGTGCTTGTCCCAGCTTGCTGTCTTAAGATGAATGCACTAACTGTAAGTCTGGATAAGATCATTTGGTAAATGACTAAAATGTAAATGGTAGTAGCCAGGACTGCAGTAGATTGTTTTAAATGATAAAAAAGTCAGTTTCAACATTAAGACATTTTTTTATATATTTTTTTTACATTTGTCACATCCCTAATCTTAGCTCTATGGAGAAATGTGTAGAGTTGCAGGAAATTGGCTTAAAAATACAACAATATCTCTACACCGCCTAGATGGAGGCCTCAAATCTTCTCTTATACCCTTTTTGAAGCAGAAACAACCCTGGAACTGTCATATCTGTGTGTGTGTGTGTTTGCCTCGGTGTGTGTACATCTCTGTGTGTTTTGAGCAGGATTGTATCGGAGTGTAGGCATACTACTAATCCAAGGTTTTGCTGCTTCCCCTTCCCACATCAGACAGATCCCCACGGATACAACATCTCTGTGACATCCCCCGCTGGGCCGTCTCCCCAGTTGGCCTACCCCATAATATTCAATTTTTATGCATCCTTCTAATGCCGTCTTTAAGACTCCCTCTCTCCATCCCTCTTTCCTCTGTCTTTTGATCATTATCAGTCTCTGGATGGGGTCAGCCTGCTTTGTGTACTAAAGGGCGTACATGTTATTCTCTCACATGCACACACACACATGCCTACTTGTATGTATAACCGGCATCATGCAGTGTGTTAGCTTGTCTGTGCATCTTGTCAATGGTTTATTTGTTCGGTATATAGAACAGAGTCTTTTCCTTGAGCCGTTACTGGTCCAGATTGTTTGGGCGCGCTTTCACTCACTCACTCACTCACTCACTCACTCACTCACTCACTCACTCACTCACTCACTCACTCACTCACAAGAGCTGGGCGATATGGACTAAAATCCATATTGCGATATATTGCTTGGATTGATGCGATAAAAATAAATAAATGCAAAGTTTATGACATGAATGCGCACCCCTTATTTTTATTTTTAAAAGACGCTTTAAACTACTACTACTACGTCCCATTACCAACAGCCATAATGCGCATATTATTTTATTTCAAAGTTCACATTTCCATAATATATGCTACTTATTGTAATGAACAATATCAGCAAAATGCCTGCAATAAGTGATCGGTATGGCCGGTGTCTAACTTTTGGTTTATCGTCCCAGCTCTAACACACGCACGCACGCACGCACACACACACACACACACACACACACACACACACACACACACACACACACACACACACACACACAAAAAAAATACAATAAACCCACTGCCGTGACTTACTGTCTAAATATGTGAGATTGTGTGTTACGGTCCCAACAAAGCCTGTGTGTCTCATGCCTGGTGTATTAGTGTCTAGACTGATCCCTGGCTCCTGTCCATCTCTCTGTCTCTCTCTTTCTCTGTCTGTCTCGCCCCCTCCCTGTGTTCTGCTCGATTTCAGTCCCGCGTACCGCGGTTCTCTAAGTCTGCGCAGAACCTTCACACACACACCTGGGGGGGGGTAGGATTAAACTGAACCATAAGGTTAGGGGCAGTGACATCGTGGTGCCGTTACTCATGACTCCAACTCCCACGTTTAACCACTGCACGTTCGCCAGTGTTTTTGTCAAGTCGATCTTTTCCGAGACAATCGTTTGCTGACATAGCATTAGAATTGACGTGGCCAATATGGCAGTAAATGAGTGTTTGACGATGACCCTAGGTCCAATTGTGATATGATTCGCTAATTAGACACACACACGAGAGAGAGGCCATTAGCTGCCGTGCAGGCCGTGTTAATGGTGCACTCTCCAGTTTAACAGCTGCCCATTCCCATTGTCAGCTGTAACAGTTATGGGAGAGATAATAGCCTAATTGTCTCAAGCCCGTTGTGTTAGGAAGAAATGGACAGTATCTGTGGATTCATCAAATCAAATCAAATTTGATTCATTGTTGATGTCTCAAAGGTTAGATTTAAGCAATAAGGCCCGAGGAGGTGTGGTATATCACCATAATACCACGGCTTAGGGCTGTTCTTAAGCACGACTTAATGCGGAGTGCCTGGATACAGTTCTTTGTTGTGGTATACTGGCCATTTACCACAAATCCCGTGGTTATAATATTGCTATTATAAACTGGTTACCAACGTAATTAGAGCAGTAAAAATAAATGCTCTGTCATACCTGTGGTATACGGTCTGATATACCATGGCTGTCAGCCAATCAGCCTTCAGGGCTCGAACCACCCAGTTTATAATGCAAATTATACCAGAGCGTTGTCGAATACTCGTTTCTGAAAGGGCTAGAAGGGCATTCTAGTATTCAAAAACCTAATCATGATGCAATATAAAGCACTGCACATGCAGACTGTACTTGCTACAAAGTTACAGAAAGCTAAACCAACAGCTACACACACCGAAATTGAATACATTGTAAGTGCAGGTACAAAGAGGAAAAACGTAGCTAGCGAACTAGCATTCATTTGTTTTTGCAGAGACATCTGATGACCTAATGTGGTGTATGATGGGATGAACATAAATTTCTCCGGTCCTTCAATGTTTCAGTCATGACGCAAGTGGTGTTATGCTGTCAAATCTGTGCTGTCTCACGTTTCTAGATTGGCCACCTGTTTTCAGCAATGGATATTGTTGAATTCGGTTGTCATATTGGCATGTTTGCTAGGAACAAACTATTTAGCTAGCTTCTAGCTTAGAGTGTTTGTTATGCAATGCGATCTCCTCGTCATGAACAGTGTCCTGACGATAAGGCAAACTTTTCTATGCCAGGCAAGATCGCGTGTCAGTAGCTCATTGTTATGGATCTATCCAAATTCATTTCACTATAAAACAAGCTTAAACAAACGCAAATGTAGCTACTTTGCTATTATTCTCGCTGCAGAGGTTGACGTGACTGTGTCAGCTGTAGTTGGCTGGCTAGCTAGCAAGGAATGAGAACATTGGCATACAGCATGGCAACGGAACAAAAATAATGAACAACTGGGTCGCATCCCTGACAATTTTTTTTTATCTATCAATGAAAGCATGTTATATCTACTGGCAAATGTGTGACTTAGTATTGTTTTCTTTGGCAACTGTGTTATAAGCAGGATAAACACCTCCGTTCTGTACCTCAGAAAAATGTAGTACGCCACCAAGGGACTCCGCCTCGTCCCCTCTGCGTGGGCCATTATTTCCAAGGTAATGTACAGAACGTCAGTGTTTGTCCCTTACATATGCGATACACCATCACCCACTCCCTCTCTCTCCTGCTCCATCTCTTTGTCTTGTGTCTCTCCCCTGCCTCCTGTCCCTCTATATTTTATATGTATCACACGTACACACCACTGTTTACATACATACTACTGAGATATTCTGTACCAGCTACACTGGGCCTGTGAGTTTGAAACGGACACAGTGAGAGCATGCTGGACACATTATGTACTGTGGGATTAGCTACACAATGGAGAATACAGACACAATGGGGAATAGGCTACATGTGGAAATGACAGTGCATTTCTCATATTCACCTGATGGCTGGATGTTGTATAAGTAAGACATCCCAAGGTGCTACCTGTCTTACTCCAGCTCTATATTATGTCTCCAGGTAAGAAACTACCCCGGCTCTCTCACTGTATGAATACAGCATATTTCCTGTTCGGGTCCTCCCATCTCGTTCTCTCCTCCCCCCTGCATAATCTCTATGGATGTGCTTTGGTCTGACTACCCAATGGAACAGGCCTATAATTCCCTGCCCCTGGCCCTGTCACACGCCTGCAGACTACTGATTCTTTGCTGCTCTTACAGGCCTTCTGAATAAATATGTATGTGTGTGTGTGTTTCCCTGTGTCTGTGTTTGTTAATATAGGTCTTGAAAGTGTGTGTGTGTGTGTGTGTGTGTGTGTGTGTGTGTGTGCACTCCTAATTCCTGAGGTTGTCACCTGCCCCACGGCCCACCTCTAGCTCTAGTCATTAGGCCCTGCCAGGCCGGGGCCACATGCCCAGAGGGGGTGAGGGCAGAGGGGGCTGCTGGCTTCAGGTGAGCCCCACATTTTTCTGACCTATGGTGACACTGATAAGGCAGAGGGGATGCGGTGTAGATTTGAGCAGCATAGGAATGGAAGGGAAGCGAGAGGGTGACAATGTCTCGATGGCTGGTGGAACGTACACATCCATTTCAGGCCCAGGGAGTCTTACTGTTTGATGTTTTAATGCAGTGGTTCCCAAACTTTTTATAGTCCCGTACCCCCTTCAAACATTCAACCTCCAGCTGCGTACCCCCTCTAGCACCAGGGTCAGTGCACTCTCAAATGTTGTTTTTTGCCATCATTGTAATAAGCCTGCCACACACACACACTAAACGATACGTGTCAATGCTTTGCCCCTTGATAACCAGCGCACTTCTGTGTGTTGTAAAAGCGTTACATGGTCACTGCCCATATCATTGCATAGTGTAGAAAATACACTATGCAGTTATTGGGCCTTGCTTTAACAAAGTTAACCATTTTCACTGTGGTGTCCAAAACGTCTTTCAAGCTGTCAGGCATTCCCTTGGCAGCAAGAGCCTCTCGGTGGATGCTGCAGTGTACCCAAGTGGCATCGGGAGCAACTGCTTGCACTCGCGTTACCACTCCACTATGTCTTCCTGTCATGGCTTTTGCGCCATCAGTACAGATACCAACACATCTTGACCAACAAAGTCCATTTGATGTCACGAAGCTGTCCAGTATCATCTCCTGTTGTCCTGGTTTCCAGTGGTTTGCAGAAGAGGATGTCTTCCTTAATTGACCCCCCCCCCATAAACATAACGGACATATACCAGGAGCTGTGCCAAGGCCACGTCTGCTGACTCATCCAGCTGTAATGCATAGAATTCACTGGCATGTATGCGAAGCAGTAATTGTTTCAAAACATCTCCTGCCATTTCACTGATGCGTCGTGAAACAGTGTTGTTTGATTAAAGCATCATCGGTATAGTTTTTTGGGGCCTTTTCCCCCAGCATTGTCCCAGCCATATCCGCCGCAGCAGGAAGTATTAAGCCCTCCACAATAGAATGGGGCTTGCCTGTCCTAGCCACTCGGTAGCTCACCATATAAGACGCTTCTAGCCCCTTCTTATTAATGTTATCTGTTGCTTTTATACTCGTCTTACTACTCGAATTCGTCTTTATTCTCGCTCCAAAAACTCCCGTGGCTTATTTTTCAAATTGTCATGTTTCATTTACAAATGTCTGCGCAAGAGTGACGGTTTCAATTGAGTTGTGTGAGAGTACTTTTTCATGTAAAACACACTGTGGCTGAGGAAAGGCACTACTCCCAATATAAGTGAACCCCAAATCAATGTATTTCTCATCATATTTGCGCCTCTTCGATGGTCCAACGTCCCCATCTGTTTTCCGGTGCTTTCCCGGGTAAGGGGCAGTAGCTCTTCGGCTGCATCAGATTCACACTGTCAGTGTCCATGCTAGCTGGGCTAACAACAAATGTAGAATTATTGATGATAGCAATGGATGTGATTGTGGAAGCAGAACAGCTTGTCGTCGAAAGGTGCAGGTGTAGTACAGTCGTGGCCAAAAGTTTTGAGAATTTCTGCTTCAGTGTCTTTAGATATTTTTGTCAGATGTTACTATGGAATACTGATGTATAATTACAAGCATTTCATAAGTGTCAAAGGCTTTTATTGACAATTGCATAAAGTTGATGCAAGGAGTCAATATTTGCAGTGTTGACCCTTCTTTTTCAAGACCTCTGCAATCCGCCCTGGCATGCTGTCAATTAACTTCTGGGCCACATCCTGACTGATGGCAGCCCATTCTTGCATAATCAATGCTTGGAGTTTGTCAGCATTTGTGTGCTTATTTATCACTTTTGCCTTATGGCAAGGTGCTCCATCATGCTGGAAAAGGCATTGTTTGTCACCAAACTGTTCCTGGATGGTTGGGAGAAGTTGCTCTCGGAGGATGTGTTGGTACCATTCTTTATTCATGGCTGTGTTCTTAGGAAAAATTGTGAGTGAGCCCACTCCCTTGACTGAGAAGCAACCCCACACATGAATGGTCTCGGGATGCTTTACTGTTGGCATGACACAGGACTGATGGTAGCGCACACCTTGTCTTCTCCGGACAAGCTTTTTTTCCAGATGCCCCAAACAATCAGAAAGGGGATTCATCAGAGAAAATGACTTTACCCCAGTCCTCAGCAGTCCAACCCCTGTACCTTTTGTAGAATATCAGTCTGTCCCTGATGTTTTTCCTGGAGAGAAGTGGCTTCTTTGCTCCCCTTCTTGACACCAGGCCATCCTCCAAAAGTATTGGCCTCACTGTGCGTGCAGATGCACTCACACCTGCCTGCTGTCATTCCTGAGCAAGCTCTGTACTGGTGCTGCCCCGTTCCCGCAGCTGAATTAACTTTAGGAGACGGTCCTGGCGCTTGCTGGACTTTTTTGGGCACCCTGAAGCCTTCTTCACAACAATTGAACCACTCTCCTTGAAGTTCTTGATGATCCGATAAATGGTTTATTTAGGTGCAATCTTACTGGCAGCAATATCCTTGCCTGTGAAGCCCTATGTGCAAAGCAATGATGGCAGCACATGTTTCCTTGCAGGTAACCATGGCTGACAGAGGAAGAACAATGATTCCAAGCACCACCCTCCTTTTGAAGCTTCCAGTCTGTTATTCAAACTCAATCAGCATGACAGAGTGATCTCCAGCCTTGTCCTCGTCAACACTCACACACTGTTAACGAGAGAATCACTGACATGATGTCAGCTGGTCCTTTTGTGGCAGGGCTGAAATGCAGCGTGTAACGGTTTTCTGTAGGCGAAGGAGAGTCGGACCAAAATGCCGCGTGTAGATTGATTAAACATGGATCGCAAAAACGTAACACAAATCTAAATACAAATACTACAAAAACAAGAACGTAATGAACGTAACGAAAACCGAAACAGCCTATACGATGTAAACTAACACAGCGACAGGAACAAGGACACTAAGGACAATCACCCACGAAACACACAAAGAATATGGCTGCCTAAATATGGTTCCCAATCAGAGACAACGATAATCACCTGACTGATTAAGAACCGCCTCAGGCAGCCATAGACTAACGCTAGACATTCCACAAAACCCCAAGACAAAAACACACCACAAAAACCCATGTCACACCCTGGCCTGACCGAATAAATGAAGAATAAACATAATATATTTCGACCAGGGCGTGACACAGCGGAATTGTTTTTGGGGGATTCAGTTCATTTGCATGGCAAAGAGGGACTTTGCAATTAATTCTTCATAACATTCTGTTGTATATACAAATTGCCATCATACAAACTGAGGCAGCAGACTTTGTGAAAATTAATATTTGTGTAATTCTCAAAACTTTTGGCCGAGTCTGTACAGCTGGTAATAGCAGTGCTACCAGTAGAGCTGGTATGTGTCTCTATGGATGCGGGCCTTACACTTTTTTGAACCATTTATCAATTTTCAAGCAAATGGAATGAGCAGCAGCCACGTTTGGCAACACAAGGGCCGTTAGTGGAATTCCCACGTGAGAGTATCAGTTAATGTGATTGGATGTTAATGATTTGACTAGGCTACCTGTATTTGACATTGTGTTGTTATTTCGCTGAACACTAGATGATTTAATTTGATTTTTGGCAGTAAAATGGGGCTACTCAGGCGAGAAAACAACCTCACCCAAATGTATAGCCCCGTTGGAAAATATAAATTGACTTTCTTTTAGTTTTTTTGCACGTACCTCTGGGGGTTTGGGAATACCCTGGGTAATTGAAAGTGCATTGAGATAGGAAATAGTTATGCTCTGGTCTGAATGGACCCCTAAGACTGTTAGTGGGGAACACACACACTCACATGTATCTGAGCTTACATGTTTAGAGCGTAGGACTTTGTCTCCTCCATAACATAAACCATGTTCTGCTGGACCACAGGTTCTATCCACTGGAGGAGGGGATGTTTCTATAGAATCCATGTGTAAATGGATATAATCTCTCAGTGAATTGACCCTGTTTTGGAGGACATTTTCTCCTAAATCAAGACATGCTCAGTCCCAGCTCTATGATAATATCTAGTATTAGCATATATACAGTACCAGTCAAAAGTTTGGACACACCTACTCATTCAAGGGGTTTCCTTTATTTTCACTATTTTCTACATTGTAGAATAATAGTGAAGACATCAACACTATTGAATAACACCTATGGAATCATGTAGAAATCAAAACAGTGTTAAACAAATATATATATTTTTTTTCATATCAAAGTAGCCACCCTCTGCCTTGATGACAGCTTTGCACACTCTTGGTATTCTCTCAACCAGCTTAATGATTAATGCTTTTCCAACTGTCTTGAAGGAGTTCCCACATATGCTGAGTAGTTGTTGGCAGCTTTTCCTTCACTCTGCGGTCCAACTCACCCCAAACCATCTCAATTGGGTTGAGGTCGGATGATTGTGGAGGACAGGTCATCTGATGCAGCACTCCATCACTCTTCTTTTGGTCAAATAGCCCTTACACAGCCTGGAGGTGTGTAGGGTCATTGTCCTGTTGAAAAACATATGATAGTCCAGTTAAGCGTGAAAGAGATGGGATGGTGTTTTGCTGCAGAATGCTGTGGTAGCCATGCTGGTTAAGTGTGCCTTGAATTCTAAATAAATCACAAACAGTGTCACCAGCAAAGCACCCCCCACACCAACACACCTCTTCCTCCATACTTCGCGGTGGGAACCACACATGCAGATATCATTCGTTCACCTTCTCTGCGTCTCAAAAAGACATGGCAGTTGGAACCAAAAATCGAATTTTGACTCATCAGACCAAAGGACAGATTTCCACCGGTCTAATGTCCATTGCTCGTGTTTCTTGGCCCAAGCAAGTCTCTTCTTCTTATTGGTGTCCTTTAGTAGTGGTTTCTTTGCAGCAATTTGACCATGAAGGCCTGATTCACGCAGTCTGCTCTGAACAGTTGATGCTGCGATGTCTGTTTCTGGAACTTTGAAGCATTTATTTGGGCTGCAATTTCCGAGGCTGGTTTTTCTAATGAGCGTATCCTCTACAGTAGAGGTAACGTTCCTGTGGCGGTCCTCATGAGAGCCATAGAGCTTGATGTTTTTTTGTCGACTGCGCGTGAAGAACCTTTGAAAGTTCTTGACATTTTCCGTGTTGACTGACCTTCATGTCTTAAAGTAATGAGGGACTGTCGTTTCTCTTTGCTTATTTAAGCTGTTCTTGCTGTAATATGGACTTGGTCTTTTACCAAATATGGCTATCGTCTGTATACCAACCCTACCTTGTCACAACACAAATGACGACACAATTGACTGAAAAGCATTAAGAAGGAAAGAAATTCCACAAATTAACAAGGCACACCTGTTAATTGAAATGCATTCCAGGTGACTACCTCATGAAGCTGGTTGAGAGAATGCCAAGAGTGTGCAAAACTGTCATCAAGGCAGAGAGTGGCTACTTTGAAGAATCTGTAATATAAAATATATTTTGATTTGTTTAAAACTTATTTGGTTACTATCCCAACTTTTGACTGTGTGTGTGTGTGTTTACATACACTTAGGTTGGAGTCATTAAAATTGTTTTTCAACCACTCCACAATTTTCTTGTTAACAAACTATAGTTTTGGCACGTCGGTTAGGACATCTACTTTGTGCATGACACAAGTAGCTTCTCCAACAACTGTTTACAGACAGATTATTTCATTTACAATTCACTTTATCACAATTCCAATGGGTCAGAAGTTTACATACACTAAGTTGACTGTGCCTTTAAACAGCTTGGAAAAATCCATGTCATGGCTTTAGAAGCTTCTGTTTGGCTAATTGACATAATTTGAGTCAATTGGAGGTGAACCTTTGGATGAATTTCAAGGCCTACCTCAAACTCAGTGCCTCTTTGCTTGACATAATGGGAAAATCAAAAGAAATCAGCCAAGACGTCAGAAAAACAATTGTAGACCTCCCCAAGTCTGGTTCATCCTTGGGAGCAATTTTGAAACACCTGAAGGTACCACGTTCATCTGTACAAACAATAGTACGCAAGTATAAACACCATGGGAGCACGCGTCCATCATACCGCTTAGGAAGAAGACGCGTTCTGTCTCCAAGAGATGAACATACTTTGGTGCGAAAAGTGCAAATCAATCCCAGAACAACATCAAAGGACCTTGTTACTGTTACCGTATAATACGTACATGCGTATGTATGTATGTATGTATGTGTGTGTGTGTGTGTGTCTGTGTGTGTACATACGACATGCATAGATACATGTACGTACATACCGTGCATTCGGAAAGTATTCAGACCATGAGAAACAAGATTCTGTGGTTTGATGAAACCAAGATTGAACTCTTTAGCCTGAATACCAAGAGTCACTTCTGGAGGAAACCTGGCACCATCCCTACGGTGAAGCATGGAGGTAGCAGCATCATAATGAGGAGATGTTTTTCCTGAGGCAGGGACTGGGAGACTAGTCAGGATTGAGGGAAAGATGAATGGTGCAAAGTACAGAGAGATCCTTGATGATATCCTGCTCCAGAGCACTCAGGACCTCAGACTGGGGTGAATTTCACCTTTCAACGGGACAATGACCCTAAGCCCACAGCCAAGACAATGCAGGAGGGGCTTCGGGACAAGTCTTTGAATGTCATTGAGTGGCCTAGCCAGAGCCTGGACTTGAACCCAATCTCTGGAAGACCTGAAAATAGCTGTGCAATGACACTCCCCATCCAGCCTGACAGCTTGAGAGGATCTGCAGAGAAGAATGGGAGAAACTCTCCAAATACAGGTGTGCCAAGCTTGTAGCGTCATACCCCAAAATACTCGAGGCTATAATTGCTACCAAAGGTGCTTAAACAAAATATTGAGTAAAGTGTCTGAATACTTATGTAAATCTGATATTATATATTTTGTCACAGTACAGCACAAACTGGCCCTAACCAGAATAGAAAGAGAATTGGGAGGCTCCGTTTCACAACTGAGCAAGAGGACAAGTACATTAGAGTGTCTAGTTTGAGAAACAGACGCCTCTCAAGTCTTCAACTGGCAGCTTTATTAAAAAGTACCCGCAAAACACCAGTCTCAACATCAACAGTGAACAGGCGACTCCGGGATGCTGGCCTTCTAGGCAGAGTTGCAAAGAAAAAGCCATATCTCAGACTGGCCAAGTAAAAGAAAATATTAAGATGGGCAAAAGAACACAGACACTGGACAGAGGAACTCTTGGCAATTTCTCGCATGGAATAGCCTTAATTTCTCAGAACAAGAATAGACTGACGAGTTTCAGAAGAAAGATCTTTGTTTCTGGCCATTTTGACCCACAAATGCTGATGCTCCAGATACTCAACATGTCTGAAGAAGACCAGTTGTATTGCTTCTTTAATGAGCACATCAGTTTTCAGCTGTGCTAACATATTTGCTAAAGGGTTTTCTAATGATCAATTAGCCTTTGATGCACCTGTACTGACCGTGACCCAAAAAGATCATCAAGGACATCCAGCACCCGGGCCACTGCCTGTTCACCCCGCTATCATCCAGAAGACGAGGTCAGTACAGGTGCATCAAAGCTGGGACAGAGAGATAGAAGCTATTTTTCAATCTCAAGGCCATCGGACTGTTCAACAGCCGTCACTAACATTGAGTGGCTGCTGCCAACATACTGGCTCAAATATCTAGCCACTTTAATTACAAAAAAATTGGATGTCACTAGTCACTTTAAACAATGGCACTTTATTTCATGTTTACATACCCTACCCATACATTATCTTACCTCATTTGCACTCACTGTATATAGACTTTTGTTTTCTTTTGTTCTACTGTATTATTGACTATGATTTGTTTATTCCATGTGTAACTCCGTGTTGTTGTATGTGTCGAATTGCTATGCTTATCTTGGCCAAGTCGCAGTTGCAAATGAGAACTTGTTCTCAACTAACCTACCTGGTTAAATAAAGGTGAACTAAAAAAAATGAAAATAAAAACATGTATATACTGTACTCTATACCATCTACTACATCTTGCCTATGCCGCATGGCCATTGCTCATTCATATATTTTTATGTACATATTCTAATTCACCCCTTTACACTTGTGTGTATAAGGTAGTTGTTGTGAAATTGTTAGATATAACTGCACGGTCAGAACTAGAAGCACAAGCATTTCGCTACACTCGCATTAACATCTGCTAACCATGTGTATGTGACCAATAAAATTTGATTTGACTTGGATTAGCTAACACAATGTGCCATTGGAACACATAAGTGATGGTTGCTGATAATGGGCCTCTGTACGCCTATGTAGATATTCCATTAAATATCAGCCTTTTCCAGCTACAAGATTAATTTACAACATTAACAATGTCTACACTGTATTTCTGATCAATTCGATGTTATTTTAATGGACGAAAAATGTTTTTTTCTTTCAAAAACAAGGACATTTCTAAGTGACCCCAAACTTTTGATCAGTAGTGTGTGTATATATATATATATATATATAACATTGTATTTGGAAGGTTTCAAAGTTAGATGTTTCGACTGACTGTCTCTTTATGTAGATGATAAAGGGGAAACACACCCACACACCAAGATTAAATGGGTTTTTCATGGGCCGTGGCATCATTTTCCATCGGTTTATGCTTTTCCCCCCCAAAGCTTAACTGTGCTATACAGAGTCTTAGCAGTGTCTAGGGTTACCCAGACCTGTAATAGTTCCAAGATGAACATCAAAGACCTGCCTTTCTAATCAACACAAACACGATCAATATCCTCTCAAAGAAATACAACATTGGAGTAAAAGGAGGCTTGTCTCTGCTGACTGAGAAGTCAACTCTTTCAGCTTGATCTCCCCTTGGTTGTTAAAGAGCTCTGTGTTCGGCCCAGCTCTTTGTCCATAAACACTGCTCATGTCGACAGAGAATGGAGGTGGCGCTCTCTCTCTGAAGGCTCGTAAAGTACACACGCACATACTATTCATGTGGACAAGAGGAGGAAATTCGGAAGGCTTGTCAACAGAACAATCCAATATAGAGGTTTAGCGAGGACTATACTTTGTCATTGGGAAACTTCTATATGTGGTCTATTTATAAAAGTCAGACCTAGGATCAGTGAATCCTCTTCAACTCAACCCTCCGTGTTAACATGCGTTGGTTGGCGCAGGGTAAATAGCTTCGAGGCTCAGAAATATAATGCATTCAAACATACAACGTGAATAATGTCAATTGGGACTGATTACTCCATAGTCAATGCGCCGCCAATTTATAGCAGCCACCTGCTGATGCACACCTGAGCTTTTGTGCCAGAACACTCACCAATCCAACAATCCACTGCACATCACAGTAGACTACATTGGAGAGGTGAGGGCTGGTCGTGGCCATTTTATGCAGTTGGATGGTAAAGATGTCATGGATTTCAATGGATGTCTATGCAGGGTAACTCCAGCACACCATTGATTGTGCTTCTCTCCAGTGTGGTGAAATGATAGCCTGCTTTGTGATAAGGGATACAATGGCTGGTTTTCCTCCAAAGTAGTGTTTGATATCCCTCTGTTTGACACTCTACAAAGCACTATTGATCCTCAGGGAATAGGCCTACAAGAACTGCTCATCCTCATCTCTAAGCCATGAGTTTGTGTGTGTGTGTGTGTGTGTGTGTGTGTGTGTGCGCGCGCGCTGTGTCTCTAACGAACACTCCCACACACTTACAGTACACATGCACACACACACTCTCCTAGGAAATTAAGTGCTGAGGGCATCATGAGAATGACAGGCAATTTTTGCTTTGTTATTCACGCTCCACAGGGAATCATGGGATCAATCGCCGTAGCGATGATCGCCCATGCAGATTCTAGCTAACGCTGGTAGCATCAGGGTTGTTGACATTGATAGCGGGAGATGGGAGTGTGTGTGTGAGAGAATAGTCTATTGTCAGATCTCCCTCTGTGTGACTTTGTTCCCAGCTACAGTGTAAGAAGCTGTCTTTATGTCCAGAGTCAATGTTCCAAAGTGGACGGTGGTTGATCTCCAGTGTGTAAGAGGGAGAGATGGGGAAGCTATCTTATAGATTTTTTACGTTTGGAAATTGACTAGGGTGTAAAGTTGAAATATTGATCTTGGGCTGAATTTCAACTTTTCTAGACAGTTGTGAAAGGCCTTCGTGCTCCCAACCCTGCCTTCATTTTTGATATGATAGAAGGATCTACATTTTTATGCTGTATGATAAATTGATGTCGAGGAATAACTCCCACTGCTTTTTTTCAAACGAAGGTCTAGCTGACTTTTTCTGTTGTTACTCAGGTTTCACTGACACTAAAGTCCTTTATGGGTTCACTGGGATCCAGTTAAAGAAGTGCCCGTAGCAAACTGGGTGAGTCAAAGTGCTCAAAGCAAAGTTCGCTCCGCTCTGTTGCCTCTTCAGTGAACTGTTTGTGTTTGTTCCTGATGTGTGAAAGGTGTGACCTTTCTGTCAGACAGGGCCTGGGGTCCCCCTGGTCTGTTTACATCACAACACAACACCAGCCTTCCTTCTCCACCTGCTCTGCCGCCTCTTAAAGTTAGTTACCTTTGTGCACGGAGACGGACAAGAGAGACAGACAGAGTGCAGAGAAGGGAAACAAAGAATCTTGAAACAGTAGAGAAATAACAGTCATGGAGAGGGAAAGAGAGGAAGAGGAGAAAGAGGGAAATAAACACGGCCCTCGTGTTTACCCAAGGCCCTTGAACCCCACCAGCCCACAGTGGGGCATTGTGGATAGTCAAGTGGTCAGAGGATTAGTTGTGTCATCACGTACAGCTACCCACGTTGGCAGGTCACACACACACACACACACACACACACACACACACACACACACACACACACACACACACACACACACACACACACACACACACACACACACACACACACACACACACTTAGCCAACAACAGGGAAAGATTTCCTTGCTGGGTAGATGAGGGGTTGCTAGGTGGCCTGTCAGAGCACCCACACAGGGGACCCCGCCGTTTTTCTGAGAGAGACACACACAGACATGTTGTGACGTTTCGTGTGGTTCACACCTAGGCCTCCCTGAGAGGGGTTAGCAGAGCTCAAGTGGCAGTTGAAGTTTGAAACTTTTGAACAGTAAACAAAGAGTTCTAGCAGCGTTGTAAAGTTCAGTGTTGGGATGAAGTTGTGTTTGAGTGACGGGGGGCAATACTCTAGACAGGCCAATGTCAGCAAACCAACTTCACAGTTCATCAGGAGCTGTGTGTGCTGGCTAAACTATGTTCATATATTCAACAAAATGTAGCCTATTGGGTTCCACAAGTGTTGACAAAAAAACTAAGATGCAATTTAAATCTATACTGTAGGCTATGTGCGAATCATGTTGCATACTGTGTGTGTTGTATTACTGTATTGCAGATCATTTACGTTGGACCTAGCTTGCATTGGCTCTATTTACTGACAGTAGGGAAGTGTTCATTTACCTTTTCGCCTTTCAAATCAATACTAAGTGTCCACGTGTGTTCTATTTTGTGTGTTACTGCTTCTTTATGAAGCCATCATCACCACTATAAACAAGGAGATATCCATCCTGGGAGAGTGTTTGAGTTGAAATGATTGCTCTGGACAAAATAGCTTTGATGAGAATCATCCCGTTTCAACATTCCGCTTCTGTGTCAGTTTACGAGCGTTATCGGGAAGCCCTGAAGCTGCCTGGAGTGCTTTAATAAAACCCTCTTAATAAATGGACCGGTGTCGACCGGCTGGGTTTCAATTGGTTCGGCTGTAGCGGGTTTTCCGCTCTTGTTCCGTGGGTTTAGTTGGGGTTTCTGACAGGCAACGGTGGGAGAAGAGAAGCGGCCGCATTGTTTGACTTTTTAAAGGACTGACACATCCAGGGCACGACCGGATTCGGTGTGCGTGCATGTGGATAATGCTGGAGCACCTGTTCAATACTTCATGAGGCTCCGTGTGAGCTGCCATCGACAGGTTTTTAAATACCCACTTTAGACTAGAAGTCTGCTACCCCAGCATTTTCTCAACGACACCCCCTGCAGATGGCTAAATGGCAACCTCCTTCCCAAACCTAGCTCAGGGACCAAAACTGAACCCTTCAGACTCTGAATGAGACCATTAAAAACCAGATCCCCTCCGAAAAGGCTTTCAGACCTCTGTGAGCTAGGCACTCCTCTTTTCATCTTTTTAAATCAAGACCCGAGCGAGAGTCTGAGGAATGAGTGAAGGGTGTAGAGATACTGTTCCCTAGTGTTTTGCACGCACACATACACACACTACTTCAATGGACGGTACAGTTCGTCTGAAACCGTGCCCATCCTGCCCTGTAACGCTGTGCTGGGATAGGATTCTCCTCTCTCTGTCTCCCTTCTCACCTGTTATGAGTTAACACACACACACAGGTCTGATGGACAGTTTGAATATAGGCAATCCATGATTTGTTTGCCTTGGTCCAGACGGCAGTCATTTTGGAATCATGTCAGTATGTTGGTTTAGATTCTGTTGGTACTCAAACTGAAAATGTTTTCCTGATGGTCTATTGGCAGAGTGAAGGTTTGCTTTCTGGCCAACCTGCTTCATATGCCAGCTGTTCAAATCATGTCCCGGCTGGATGCAGAGTACTTTCCTATCGAAAAATACAGAAAAAGACTTGGGGTGCATCTCAATAGTCTAAACTGATCACCTCTTCCTCATCTGCACCGATCTGAAAACGCACAGTAGGAAAAACCTCAATTTTTCTCTCGCTCTCGGTCTCTCTCATTCCCACGTATGGAGCACAGAACTATATTATTATATTTATATCTTTGATTATATTCTATTTCAAATGGATTGCAACGTACACTACATTACCAAAAGTATGTGGATACCTGCTTGTCGAACATCTCATTCCAAGATCATTGGCATTAATATGGAGTTGGTCCCCCCTTTGCTGCCATAACAGCCTCCACTCTTCTGGGAAGGCTTTCCACTAGATTTTGGAACATTGCTGCGGGGACTTTGCTGCGGGCGCTCCAATTCAGCCAGAGGCATTCGTGAGATCGGGCACTGATATTGGGCGATTAGACCTGGCTCGCGGTCTGCGTTCCAATTCACCCCAAATGTGTTTAATGGGGTTGAGGTCAGGGCTCTGTGCAGGCCAGTCAAGTTTTTCCACCCGATCTCAAAAAACCATTTCTGTATGGACCTCACTTTGTGCACAGGGGCATTGCCATGCTGGAACAGGAAATGGCCTTCCACAAACTGTTGCCAAAAAGTTAGAAGCACAGAATTGTCTAGAATTTCATTGTATGTTGTAGCGTTACGATTTCCTTTCACTGGAACTAAGGGGCCTAGTCCGAACCATGAAAAACAGCCCCAAACCATTATTCCTCCTCCACCAAACTTTACAGTTGGCACTATGCATTGGGGCAGGTAGCGTTCCCCTGGCATTTGCCAAACTCAGATTCGTCCATCGGACTGCCAGATGGTGAAGTGTGATTCATCACTCCAGAAAACGCTTTTTCCACTGCTCCAGAGTCCAATGGAGGCGAGCTTTACGCCACTCCATCCAGCCGACACTTGGCTTTGCGCATGGGGGTCCTGTGTGGCTCAGTCGGTAGAGCATGGCGCTTGCAACGCCAAGCGTCGTGGGTTCGATTCCCGCTGGGACCACCCATATGTAAAAGTAGTGGCCCCAGCCGACTTGTAAGTCGCTTTGGACAAAAGCGTCTGCTAAATGGGATATATTATTATTATATTATGGTGATTCTAGCTGCACAACTATTGAAACCCATTTCATGAAGCTCCCAATGAACAGTTCTTGTTTTGACGTTGCTTCCAGAGGCCTTGGTAGTGGGTGTTGCAACGGAGGACAGGCGATTTTTACGCACGGTCCCATTTTTTGAGCTCGTGTGGCCTACCATTTTACGGCTGACCTGTTGGTGCTCCTAGACATTTCCACTTCACAATAACAGCACTTATAGTTGACCGGGGCAGCTGGAAAGGTGGCAAAGGTGGCATCCTGTGATGGTCACTGAGCTCTTCAGTAAGGCCATTCTACTGCCATTGTTTCTCTATGGAGATTGCGTGGCGGTGTGCTCAATTTGATACACCTGTCAGCAACTGTTGTGGCTGAAATAGCCGAATCCACTAATTTGAAGGGGTGTCCACATACATTTTGTGTATATATAGTGTATCACTGGCCAACTCCGACTTCCGTTCAGATCATTGCTTTGGAATGGATTTCTGTGAGCTGTTTGTCCTTTTCATCTGTGGGAGCGTTTCTATAAAAAAAACTATTTAAAAATAGATGAGATATGAATATAGCTTTTACATTTGGCTTCATTTGAGGACTTTGTTGAGGCAAGACAATCATGTGTAGCTAACTTCAGTCTGAGCAGGAGTAATGGATGGTCTGTTGGCTGAGCAAAGCAGAGACTGATGAGCCTCCTCTCTGTTCCTCCTGCTCTCTGTCTCTCGCTCTCCTTGGTGTTCCATCTTCCTCTCCCTCGCCCTGATAACCTTTAAGATAACAAAAAGACGACGGAGAGAAAAATGGGACGAAGGTATGGAAAATGCGACCCGAGTCTTTGACCTAAAGACCGGAGTGAAAGAGAGGGGGAGGAGAGAGGAGAAATATGTTTTTCTCGCTTTCACAAATGAAGACGGATTTAGACCTGGGAACTAGGTGAGGGGACACGCTGGCCAATCAATGTTGTTTCTGGATAGAGAGCCAGACAGACTAGGATCAAGCAGACAGGACAGTCTGAGGTGGTCCCCCTTTGACATAGCTGCATCGCAGGATGTTTAAGAGACGTCAGAATCAGACTGATTTAACATGGGAGAGTCTCTGATCAGCAGTTGTTCAACACAGAGGTCAATAGCAGTATGTGTGTCTGTGACTGTTTTCTTTGATCATATCGGATGTGATTAGAAAGAGTCTTGCTTTGAAACGGGCGGCAGGTAGCCTAGCGGTTCAGATACGCAAGCCAGGGAAAAAACACGTTTTACGCGTACCGTGTGCAACAATAAAACATTTTTAAATGGCGTGTTTGTTTCTAAGAGAAAAGGGTGTGCTTTGAGAGGTTTCAGTGTGCGTTTGCAAAATTGTGTGTGTGTGTCACCGGATTCACTGATGAGGTTCTCTCAGACCGTAATCTTCATTTGCTTCCCACCTATAGCCGTTTAAACTGCTGTTGACCCCGGAATAGTAAAGACGACCAGTGTTCCTGCAAGGCCACCTTCCGGATTATGTTCAGTAGGGCGACAACATTTATTCAAACCTACTGAAACTGGGAGGTTTTGTTTTTCCAAGATTTACAACCCAGCTGGTAATGGCATGCTGGACAAATGACCGATTTCGCATTCAGATCTGCCACTAAGGCTGTTTGCCAGGCTCAGTGGCCAGTCCAAACCCCGTCTCATCTGGGACAGTGGAAATGATGTGCATATTCTTTTATCTTTCATTATGAACATGATTCATGGGGGGCATCACAATAGTCTCTGAGATGATGCATCTTTTCAGTGTGAACACAGTGGGGAAGCTGGGAACGTGTATGTGTGTTGACTTTGTGTGTTTGTGTGTGATGTGTGTGTGTGTGTGTAGTCTTTTGTAGAACAGTATACCAGAACCCCATGGGTTCCTCCTCTCACGTTTCCCCTCCTCGTAATGCTCTCTCATAAACATCAAAGCAGCTCGTTGATTTATATGGAAAACATCCCGTTTCAAAGGGCATGTCTGGCTTTATTAAATGAACAAGGATATTGGTATTTTGTGTTATTAGCAATGTCAGCACTATATGTAATCTGAGAAGCGCTCAACCAGGGCTAAACCCCAAAACACACACACACACACACACACGTTTGTTTTACTATCTTTCTGGGGACCAAACAATTGATTCCCATTCAAAATCCCATTTTCCACAAAACCTAACCCTAATTCTAACCTTAACCCTAAACCTGACCCCTAAAATAGCATTTTCTCTTGTGAGGACTGGCAATGACTTCTGGTCCCCACAAGGATAGTAAGAACCAAACACTCACGTTGTTTCCATGGCACTGCTCTAGCTCAGCCTTTGCTCTATACTTTAGTTTGTCTTGCAACCTAGTGTGGGATAATATGGATCTGGAGGTCTGCAGTCCCGCGCCTACGCCTCCCATCTTGTTTCTTCGGTCTCTGTGGAGTTCATGCAGGACCTATTGGAGCGATACGGTTTCTCTTCCTAGCCTCCCTTTTATCCCCCGTTTCACCCTAGTGTTCTCTTCTTTCATCTTTATATTGACCAAAATGTTGTGTGCTTTGGGGTTTAAATGAGAGAGGAACAGGGAGAGTCGACCAGCCAACTGAATACTGTGAGCTGTTTTTTGTCGTTTGTTTTCTTTGTGTGTTCTCAGTTTGATATCAGTGGAGAAACGGACAGTAATCTCTCTTTCTCTCTCTCTCTCACTCTTCTTGCCCCCCCCCACTCTGTGTTTGATATATATTAGCATGCAACTTCATAAAATGGCCAACGTTTACCCGTGTGTGCGTGTGAGTGAATGCAAGCTATCATTCCCATCTTTCAGAGAGCAGATACACCCCTGCTTAAGCAAAGTGAGAAAAAAATGCTCTCATTTTCATCAATGCCGCTCTCTGAAGAATTTGTGTGGAATCCATATTGATATCGTGAGAGGGACCGGGACAATGTTCTCCCTGCGTATTGATCATCAATCCATAACGAGCTGTTTGCGTTTCCTCCTCGGTGGAGAATGGAGACGGACTAACCCATCACCGCTCTACGCCCTGGACCAACTGCCTGTCCCAGTCCTTAAACCGCTACCCCTTTTTAACTTTTTATTCCCCCCCTTCGTTCCCTCTCCTCTCTCTTCCAGCAAATCAAGTCAACTTCAAAGGGAAGGAGAGGCATTGAATGTTGACACCGCGATAGGGAGAGTGCAGTGACAGAATATCTGATGGGCATTAAATATAGAATGGAGCTAATCACACACAAAAGACCAGGACACCCGGTTTTGACCTTGTTTCTGTTGGAAAAAAGCAGAGAGAGAAATACTTACT
This sequence comes from Oncorhynchus masou masou, assembly GCF_036934945.1. NCBI lineage: Eukaryota > Metazoa > Chordata > Actinopteri > Salmoniformes > Salmonidae > Oncorhynchus > Oncorhynchus masou. Next base: position 42,368,018 of record NC_088212.1, read on the forward strand.
AGATACAGTACTAACTATTTGTGTCAGGCTTCTAGGCACACCGATATTAGTGTTGTCAGACACACAGAGGGTAACTCCAAATGCTTCCAAATGTTTTGGTCGACTTTCTCTTTGAAAAAGCTCCAACACGTTGAAATGTTAACCCTTCCCCTCCCTCTCTCCTCTGTCAGGTGACTGATAAGTCAGTGAGGGCGTTTGCCGAGCACTGTCCTGAGCTGCAGTTTGTGGGCTTCATGGGCTGTTCTGTGACATCACTGGGAGTCATCCATCTTACTGGGGTGAGTAGGCTTCATAAAATGGCCAACGTTTACCTGTGTGTGCGGGTGAATGAATGCAAGCTATGGTGTGGAAATCAGGTTTTCCAAGTGTCAAGCAGGCTGTGAACACCTGGTTAAATTAAGGTGGAATAAGTACATACATTAGCTGAATGCCAAGTAAAGTAAGTACTCTGTAGAAGCAGTTTTTATATTTAGAAATGAAAGTTATTGTTATTGAGGTTTGCAACTTTCCTGAAATACGCTTTGACTACAGGTCTGAGTGTTTTTGTAACTTTCAAAGTAAACTTTAAATCTCCTGAAAGTGTAATGAGACGAATCCTAATACAACACCCTGCTGTTTCACTATTACCATGCTAATGAGAAGGGCTTCGTGGTTAAAGATATCACACACACACACACACACACACACACACACACACACACACACACACACACACACACACACACACACACACACACACACACACACACACACACACACACACACAGTCACACAGAATGTCAATTATCAGGTAATCCTGTGTTTTTTTGTGTTTTCAGTTTCAGTACTGCTATTTCCCCTTTTCCACCTGTAATGAATTGATCTTTGCCTGTGTGCACGTTGGTGTGTGTGCCTCCTCAAATGCAATTACACTTGTGTTAATGAGAGGAGAAGCCTGATGCTCTGCCTCATTATTAGATTAAACAGCAGATTAATTTATTTTTCACGGTCTGGCCGATCAACCGAGCTGTTTGCTTTGACCTTGGGCATGCCGCTTCAGAGAAATATAATGATGCTAACAATTCATTATCATATTAGCATACCTGCAGGTAATTGGGGGATGTGAACCCACGCTAGATAAGTGAAAGTTATCCCTGTGTGTTCATGGAGGTTACTGTTCATTAGAACATGAGGTAATTGTGTAAAACCAAGAGAAGACTTAGTTCCATGGCATATGTTCAGTGTGTGTTTCTGCGTTTGACACCTTACTCTTCAGTTTCCTGGTCTCACACCAGCACCATAGTAACCCCCTCTCTCTCTCTCTCCCCGTCCCCCCTCTCGTTCTCTCTCTGACTAACCAGAGGTGGTAATTATCAGCGTTTCGACTTGGATTCCTCGCCTCATTCAGTTTCGGTCAGCAGCCATTGGAAATATTCTTCCGTTTTGAAATCGTTGCATTTCTGATTACTCCCGAGGACATCTGCCATCGCTCCGTCTCTCTCCTCTCTCCTCTCCTGGCTCATTTTGTCTATTGTCACGCTCGCTCATATCAGTGCGTTCTTCCAAACACTCCTGAGTTATCAGGAAAAATCCATTACTTTTATTAACTTCTCTTGTATTGGTTACTATTAATTTACCTTTGCTAGACTTTGTAGCCACTTCTGAGAAACGACATTGCGAGCGGGATTCAATTCAAGTTGTATTTTTATCAAGTGAGCTGCCATTTCAAGTAGCTCACCACCAGGGTGTAGAATAAAATAGAATGTTTTGTAGCAGTAATTAAATTGTAGGCAATTAAATAAAATATGCTTAAATTGTATCCATTTTAGGGCCATGGGAACTAATAGATTTTGTGATATACAACCACACAACAGAATATCTGTCACACAACAAAGGGACACATCTTAATCACCGAAGGCTTGTAGCAGTATTAATGGTTATGTTGACGTTGGTTGTCACATCCCAAGGCATGGTAATGGATACGGGATCAGGTTGTGTGCGTTCATGCGTCTTTGCCGGTGGCCTCACTCGTCTCGTTTTACTTCTCTGGTCTGCTTGGTGGATCCTTCACCAGATGAATGTTTTCCTTCATTTGCCTGTGTGCGTTAACCTCCGAGATGAATCTCTTTTTCGGCTCGAGGGGTCTCGCTTGAGTAAGGTCAAAGGTCAGACCACAGAGGTGGGACCGGAATGAATGAGGTCTAAGTGTGTGGTTGGACCAACCCAGCTGGAGTTTGACCTTTTTGTTTTTGTTTTCATGACTGTGTGTAAAGTGTCTGTGCGTGCATGCCCATGTGAGTATTAACAACAGTATCGGAGTTAAACATGGTGAAAAATGACAGTGTGAGATTTCCTTTACTTCTCTCTCTAGCTCTCTAGCTCTCTCTCTCTCTCTCGCTCTCTCGCTCTCTCTCTCTGACCCCTAGTAGCCTAGCCTGCGATCCGCTTCATGCTTCCTTTGAAAGCCGAACTGAGACTCAGCTGAGGCCATCCCCTCCCCACATCTAACAGTTTCATTATCAAAGTAGTGAGGGGAGAAAACACCCTGACAGACGTCCATTACACTGACCCCTCCAACCCTGTATATGGAGCTAATGGTACATCAACACATCCCTCTCTGTCTGTCAAACGCACGGCGCTCATTTGGAAGTCATTAACTCAAGGTCGTCCATATCAAACTCCGTAAGAGTGTTGTTCAGGGCCAAAAAGCCTTCACTCCCCTGCCTTAGATGTCTCAGTGAAGGGGCTCCACTTTTCCACAATGCCCTCATACATCACATCAGTCTCACATCAGCCTCCCCAGCGCTGCAGAATGTGGAGTGTGGAATGCCTTTGTGTGTGTGAGACTTCTCAGGAGAGAGGTGGCCAGAGACCAAACAAAATGGGCTGTTTCTCGAATGTCAGAAAGGAGCCATGTTGGAAAGGGCAATGGATGTGTCCTTTTTTTATTTGACATTGTGTCTCTGGTGTTAATTTGAGACTTGAAAGACGAGTTATTTTAAAATGACTTGGCCCGTCAAATAACATTTACGCTGAGCAAGGGCTGGTGAGAAGGAGATTTTACGGTTTTCTCGTTAGGGTTGGGCTCAGTTCAGAGTTTGGGAATTGACTCCCATTCAGCTCATGAGTTGAACTTCAAATTGAATTGGCCACACCCCACAGGATGTAGAATTTGAATTTAAGTGGCAGGAGTAGAATTGAATTCGGTGCAATTCAAATAAATTCCACTCAGTCATCGAATATGAGTTTCATTTGAAACATACAGCTCACACTTCCAGATACCAAATAATACATCACTTTTCCCTGGAAACAATGTTCATATACTCTTTTAACCTTAGTGCTTATATTTCCACCAACCATTTCATTTGTTTGGGTGAACTTGTGGTTTAAACTAATGCATTCTGGAAAATGTAGTATTTCCGCCATTTTGAACCAAATTTAAGTGATGAATGAAATGTAATTGACTTGGTATATTTGCGTACATGTTTTTTTCCCCCCTTGATCGTTCATTTTAAGGGTGTCCTGAAAATCAGCTGTTTCAACAATATTTTATACGCATGTATATAAGGACATGTTTTGTGTACAAGATATATAGTTGTATAGACTACACCTAATATAGCATAGAAGAGGCATTTGAAATTCTCTGAATTTAATTACTTTTCCTTTCACTTAAATTCAAATTGCAATTCTGTGTCCTGTATACTACTTTAATTCAAGAATTGAACTGAAATTTGAGGTATTCTTCATTTAATTCTGAATTGAGCCCAACCCTGATTCTGGTATTTACCAAGAGATTATCTGATAAAAATGGACAAATTTTGACGCTTACTTTAAGTAGCATTATAATCATTATTTTTCATTTTTTAAACATTATTTACGTGTGTGTGTGTGTGTGTTTAGAGAGGGAAACAGAGGCAGAAAAATAGTGATAGTGATGCACAGAAAGAGGCAGGCAGGCACATGCACCCCATGTAGGACTCACCTTCTCTGGGGTTGGTGGAAGCCTCTGGTCCCTTATCTCCTCTCCCTGACTGGAACAGACAAATACATAATCACAGTGTGCCCTCTGAGCCCTGCGAGCCAACCCCTCACTCCGAGATAAGACCAGAACACACACAGGTCTGGGGGAGAGGAGAGGAGGGGCGGGTGGGGAGAAGACTGAAGGGAGACAGGGGATGAAGGGGTGTGGAATTATAGAGTAATACTCATTTTATTCACAGCCATCGGGTGGAAAAGGGAGAAATGGAGGATGTATAATTTTTGGTGGTGCTTCAAGAATAATAATCCTTTCCTTTTTGGATAAGACTTCCAACCTGGGGACCGTCAAAAGGCGGGGGTGTACATAGTGAGGGTGTGCGTGTGTGTGTGTGGGGGGGGGGTGCTGCTAAGTTAAGGGTTAAATAGCTTTTCCATATCTTCTGTAGCCTTCGAATCAGATGGGAATAAGCTCTGCCCAGCACTAAGACTGACTGACTTGTATTCTATAGCCTGGAGGTGTGTGTGTGTGTGTGTGTGTGTGTGTGTGTGTGTGTGTGTGTGAGAGAGAGAGAGATGGTGGAGGTATTGTGTGGTATGTGGGTGCAGGGGTTGTGTGTTTGGGGTGGTTGTTTATTTCTTAATAAGTGTGTGTATGCATCTGTGGTGTACAGAATGAGACCTCTATCTATGGTGTTATGTGTCTGTATCTTCTGGGTGTCAGTGGGGTCAGACTCTTTGTGACTGAGTGATGTCACGTCCTGGTAAGCCCTGGTCATTTGGCTTAGTGCACTGGAGAGGAACTGACCCTCTCTCTCTCTCTCTGTCTGTGTGTGCGTGTGTGTGGTATTTCCATGTCTCACCTCTTCCTATCAGCTATTTACAGATCATTAGACATATCAATGGTACTAGAATTTAGGCTCTCTCTCCGGACCTGTACAGGCCGTCGGTCGCTACATGAAATAAAATATAATGGTTCAGACTAATTCAACTACTGGTACAACTAGCTGGCTCCACTAGGGCCCAGTGTTTGCGAGAACATGTGCTGTGTGTGCAAAAAGCAGAATTATGGTAAGATAAATAACTACACAGATAAATATATGGCCTAGGTTTTATTTACTTTAGTGTTTGTTCTCCACTGGTTACCCTTATCGCAACAGGTCACACATTTTGCTGAGACGATTGCACACTGCGGTATTTTCATCTGACGGATACAGGAGCTTGTCTATATATGATTTTTGGGTCCTTGTAATCAGAGGGAAATATTTGCCAGGAGATTAGGAAGTGAAGCTCAGTTTCCAGCTCATGTTGTGGGCAGTGGACACACAAACCTGTCTTCTCTCGAGAGCCAGGTCTGGCTTTGGCGGCCTCTTTCAATGTTAAGGCTATGCTGACTGAGTCTGTACATTTGTCCATTTTTTTTCTCAGCTTTCTTTCAATCACAGTGGTCAGAGTCTGCCACTGTGTGTTTAGGGCCAAATAGCATTTACATTTACTTTGAGATTTTGTAATGCATTCCCAATAGGTAAGATCTTTTTTGGGGGGGGTTGTTGGTTGGGTCTGAGTGCTGTCCTGAGGCTTTGTTGGGTTAGTAGTGATTTGTGAACTTGCTTTCAAGACTCGCTGAATGAGGGGACTTTTCTCTGTTAATCTCTTTGCATTTCAGGGCTTTGTAGTGGTAGGAGTAGGGGTCGCTTGTTTTTAAGTGGTTAGAATTTGATGGCTTGTTTTTTGATATTAATTAGTAATGGATATTGGCCTAATTCTGCCCTGCATGCACTATTTGGGGATTTTCTCTGTACTCTAGGAATGCTTTTGCAGAATTCTGCATTGAAGGATTTAAGTTTGATGTTTGTAATAAAATAAAGTAAAAAGCATTGAAATCTTGATTGGTTAGTGGACCCCATACTTCATATCCATATAGAGCAATTGTTTTAATTGTACATTTGAATATGTTGAGCCAGGTCTCATTGAATTTGACTTTTGATTGGGTAAAAAGCCATTAAAAAAAGTGTCATTGTCATTGGTCTTGCTCTTTTTCCTCCCCAGTATTTCTACTTGCACATCATCTGCACATCTATCACTCCAGTGTTAATGCTAAATTGTAATTAATTTTGCCTCTATGGCCTATTTATTGCCTTACCTCCATACTCTTCTACATTTGCACACACTGTACATAAATTGAAAAATCTTTATTTTCTTTTGTGTTATTGACTGTACCTTTGTTTATTTGTAACTCTGTGTTGTTGTTTGTGTCGCACTGCTATGCTTTATCTTGGCCAGGTCACAGTTGTAAATGAGAACCTGTTCTCAACTAGCCTACCTGGTTAAATAAAAGTGAAATCAAAAATACAAAAATAAATCAAAAATTTAAAAAAGGTGCATATTCAATACATGTACCACAATACAGACCATACTAATATAGTTATCTACAAGTAGTTATACTTGACAAAAGAAAAATAAATAGTAATAATGGAAACGAGGACAAGACAGTATTGTCAGCAATAGTTATAATAGAGTTGTATCACTGAGTAACAGACAGACAGGACAGTAATATAAAAAGGAGAAGAAAATTGAGATAAAAGCTGGGGGGGGGGCTTGGTTCACTCTAGTTGGGTGTCAGAAAAAGGGTATTCTCTATAGGTACCCATTTTATAAATACATGTTTCACACTGAAGTCTTAAAGAATGGGTTATCCTTTCCATTTCATAAATCTCTTTAGATTTTGGACAACCGCTGGGTTGAAGCCAATTTGTAACTAATAAATACTTTCCCTGCCAATGATACCAGCAGATGTGACCTCATACAGCGGTCTTAAAATCCTGTGGGATTTCTGCTTCAAACACTTGGCAGAGGTCCCTGTACACCAAGTCCCAGAAGTTGCTCAACTTTGGACAGGACCATAATATATGATGGTGGTTACCTTCTTGTTCTCCACACTGCCTCCAGTGGTCACTGGCGGCGGTGATTCCGGGCTTTTTAACGTAACGTTTGGGGGTTGTTCTGAAAACATTTGAAGTCACTTTCCGCATAAATTCTCTCCAAGAGTTAGAATTTGTCACTATGAGTACCTCAGTACATAATGCCACCCTATTCTTGGTCTGAGAGAATCTTATCTATTTCTATCTCTTATTTACTTTTCAAATACAAAGAGTCACAATCATCAGTTGAAACAAGGTTCTGGTACAAAAGGAAGATACTGTTGGTGACAGGTTCTTGATTTTGATTCCTCGTCAGGAACAGTTCTGGTGTTTTGGGGCGCTGGATGATAGCCCAGACTTTATGCTTCTCTAGAAAGTGTCTGATTTTGTAAGAATGTATACACATCTCTCCTAGGTAGTAGGCTTGGGTGGTATACCGGGGGTATTTGGAAATAGCCACGGGATGTTTTTTCGATACCGTTGAAACTATTTCTTTGAGGTTTTTCAATACATTTGAATATTTGTAGCCATTTAAGGCAATACCTGCAGTCAACTTGTGCAGTGCGTTAGGAGACAAAGAAGATAGCGTTCTTATTTCACCTGTCACATTATTTTACATTACGAAGCCTACTTAGTTCCCCAGCGCAGTTGAGCCAGTCACCTGTTTGTTTGTAAATAGCGCAACAGGAAAAGTGGGAGCAGACGAATACAGCTGGGTATTGACAGGAGTCATGTTTTATATTGAAAGTCAAGTGTTTTGTTTGTTTTTTCAATAGAGTAATCAGGGACTTCACCGAAAATACATGAGTGCAACACAATCGACGTTCATTGGATGTTAACAGAAGTGCAACGTTATTTGGCGGGCAACCATACAAGTAAATGAGCTTACAATGAAACGGCAAGGTCTTTTTTTCAAAAGCGATGCATGGCCATCATATTATGAATGTTTAGGCTTATCATAGAACGAATGTAGCCAGCTGATAGAATGCCTGTTTGTGAAATCTCATCCGAGTTTAGAAGTGCAACTGAAGCTGAACTGAAAAATGAGTCTGATGCCAAGCAGAAATGACAATAAGAAGCATTTTAGATCTGTGTTTAGAAAACATAGCAAGATATTTCTTGTGTGTTTTATCTTCTTTTTTTTTCTACCGCGTGAAAAAGTGCAGAATTATGCAATAACATGACCCCTAGTTTACTTGCCATCTAAGTAAGTGTCTAAAGTATTAAGGGCATCATATTGTGTTAGCTTTCTGCCATGTTTGAGAAGGCAAAGCCCTTTGGGTGAGTTATTTGTACTGCTGCCACTGCTGTCTTGATTTCATTGCGTTTTTTGTCCTCTCCGTTCTCGGCCTGTTTGCTCCTCCCCCTCTTCTCCTATAGCAGCACAGACAGGCCTGTTGCCTTAGCAACTCCAGACTCCGCACAGACACAGTGTATAGACATGCTGCTGGAGAGCCAGTACTGTGTGCATCAAAACGTTGTTCATTTGTACAATGTCTCTCGTTTATATTCGCTTGTAGAAGTCCAAACTCACCAAAAATGGCATTTGGTAGCGCCTACCTATATATGTATAACTTAATCTAGATTGCCTGTCTTTGCAATTAGTCTTTTTTTCTTTTGTGCTCATTGGCATATTTAGCTAGCAGCCTCCATGCAAATGCGCTATTCTGGTAATAGGAGCCCAATGGGTTGTGTTTTTTTGGCGGCCCCTTGTGTACTAAACTGGTAATACCCTAAATCCCGGGGTGAGAGGAGGACGGTATGACGAAATGAAACTCGGGATACCGCCCATCCCTACTAGGTAGGCCAAACTCACCCTGTTTGCTGCTGGAATGACTTTGTGTCTCCATGGAAAAGTTGGTGTAAGTTGAGTCAGAGATGGTACAATGTTTTGAGACTGACGGGTGTATGGATATTTTCTGAACCACTCTCCAAATCTTAATTTTGAACTGAGACCAGGTGCTTAGCTCATGTTCTCTGTTATTGGAATTGGAAAATGGAAGAGCTGCCGGGGTATGGAAGTACACAAGGACTTCTCAATGTTGAGCCATTGAGACCCACTGTCATTAACAAGCCAGGTAGTCAATGGTTTAAATTGAGCTGCCCATTGGTAATACTTAAAGTTGGGCACAACTAGGCCACCCGACTGTTTAGCGAGTTGCAGTGTTTTTAATCACAATCGTGGGTGTTTTTATAAAACATGTGATCAATCAATTCAGTAGGTCAAAAGTAGAGGTAGTTGTAGGGATAGGGAGCATCTGAAATGGGTGTAGTAATCTTGCCAGGATGTTAATTCTGAAAAAACCTACACTCGATCCCTCCGATGTCAACAACTACAGACCAGTATCCCTTCTTTCTTTTCTCTCCAAAACTCTTGAACGTGCCGTCCTTGGCCAGCTCTCCCGCTATCTCTCTCAGAATGACCTTCTTGATCCAAATCAGTCAGGTTTCAAGACTAGTCATTCAACTGAGACTGCTCTTCTCTGTATCACGGAGGCGCTCCGCACTGCTAAAGCTAACTCTCTCTCCTCTGCTCTCATCCTTCTAAACCTATCGGCTGCCTTCGATACTGTGAACCATCAGATCCTCCTCTCCACCCTCTCCGAGTTGGGCATCTCCGGCGCGGCCCACGCTTGGATTGCGTCCTACCTGACAGGTCGCTCCTACCAGGTGGCGTGGCGAGAATCTGTCTCCTCGCCACGCGCTCTCACCACTGGTGTCCCCCAGGGCTCTGTTCTAGGCCCTCTCCTATTCTCGCTATACACCAAGTCACTTGGCTCTGTCATAACCTCACATGGTCTCTCCTATCATTGCTATGCAGACGACACACAATTAATCTTCTCCTTTCCCCTTCTGATGACCAGGTGGCGAATCGCATCTCTGCATGTCTGGCAGACATATCAGTGTGGATGACGGATCACCACCTCAAGCTGAACCTCGGCAAGACGGAGCTGCTCTTCCTCCCGGGGAAGGACTGCCCGTTCCATGATCTCGCCATCACGGTTGACAACTCCATTGTGTCCTCCTCCCAGAGCGCTAAGAACCTTGGCGTGATCCTGGACAACACCCTGTCGTTCTCAACCAACATCATGGCGGTGGCCCGTTCCTGTAGGTTCATGCTCTACAACATCCGCAGAGTACGACCCTGCCTCACACAGGAAGCGGCGCAGGTCCTAATCCAGGCACTTGTCATCTCCCGTCTGGATTACTGCAACTCGCTGTTGGCTGGGCTCCCTGCCTGTGCCATTAAACCCCTACAACTCATCCAGAACGCCGCAGCCCGTCTGGTGTTCAACCTTCCCAAGTTCTCTCACGTCACCCCGCTCCTCCGCTCTCTCCACTGGCTTCCAGTTGAAGCTCGCATCCGCTACAAGACCATGGTGCTTGCCTACGGAGCTGTGAGGGGAACGGCACCGCAGTACCTCCAGGCTCTGATCAGGCCCTACACCCAAGCAAGGGCACTGCGTTCATCCACCTCTGGCCTGCTCGCCTCCCTACCATTGAGGAAGTACAGTTCCCGCTCAGCCCAGTCAAAACTGTTCGCTGCTCTGGCCCCCCAATGGTGGAACAAACTCCCTCACGACGCCAGGACAGCGGAGTCAATCACCACCTTCCGGAGACACCTGAAACCCCACCTCTTCAAGGAATACCTAGGATAGGATAAGTAATCCTTCTCACCCCCCCCCCCCCCCTTAATGATTTAGATGCACTATTGTAAAGTGGCTGTTCCACTGGATGTCAGAAGGTGAATTCACCAATTTGTAAGTCGCTCTGGATAAGAGCGTCTGCTAAATGACTTAAATGTAAATGTAAATGTAAATGTTAATTTGGACTGATTTTACTCCCTTCTAGATAGAGGGGCGGAATGTTCCATCTGTCCGTATCTGCTCTAATTCTATTGATACAATACATTTTAGTGTAATTTGCTTCATACAAATGATCTAGACGAGCAGGTATGGTAATTCATAAATATCTTCTACTACAATTTGGCCATTTTAAATGACAGCAAGGCTTTTGCTTGCTGTGAAATGTCGCCTCCTATTTTCATGGCCTCTGTCAACATTTACTTTGTACCCTGAGTAATGACCAAACTATTTAATAATCTACATGGGATGGATGCCTGTGGCTAAGATAAATAGAGGAGAATGTCATCTGCATATAGGGAAATCTTATGCTCCTCTCCACCAATCTTAATACCTTTTTTAATATCCTCTTCATCCCTTATCATTTGGACTAAAGGTTCAATACAGTTATCAAACAGTAGGGGGTTCAATCCGTAACCAAGTATTGTCCCGCTTTCCAGAATAAAATAATTGGATATAGCACTGTTTGCATGAACTGAGGTTTTTGGATTTGAATAAAGTATTCTTATCCACAGGGATGCAAACTAGTCATCTTCAGGGGAAATTTGCCGTTTTGAATCCAAAATAGGTGACCTACGTGATTCGTGTAGATCCGATAAGAAAAGTTTCGATGACTACTGGCTGTATGCGAATGAGTGATATGCGTATTAGCAATACTGGCTGTATCCAAGGCTCAGCCAATCGTTCACATAACAACATAATGCAGCACGCGACTGAAGAGAGAGAAGACAACCAATTTGCTAGTTTTACAGCATCCGCGCGGGAGAGTGGAAAGGCAGTTTGTCATTTAATTTACAGCAGCGCGTCCCCTGAACGATAACGATAGGTAGGTGAGAAGCCTGACCACGGAGACATGGGTGGGAAGGGGATGAAGCGTACTTCATGAGCTGTAACCGAAAAACAACTGGCATTTAGAAAGTTTGAGGTGAGGGAGAAAGTGTGGTGGACCAAGTATTGTTCGCATTGTTAAGTATCTTGCAAGCTGGTTCAAATGATCTGTTAGCTAGCCAGAGAAATCATGGGCATTAGCCAATTTAATTGATAAAAATGAGTTTATGGGGTGAAAATTGGCTGGCTAATAAAGTCAGACCGATAACATTACAACGTCAGATGAGCTAACGTTAGTAATCTAACCAATCCGCTACGACTCCTTGCCTTTCATCAAGTTATAATGCGTTAGCTGCTTACTGGACCCTGGCAATCTGTGTGAAATGTCAGTTTGTTTGTTAGCTAACTATAACTAGTTATCTGTGCACTAATGTTTTCCCTCTACAGTATGTGGTTTATTTTCTGAATGAGAAAATTAGGTGAAAATGAGGCGTTGCTTGTTAAAACAAGTGGATTCAGGGATGAAGTGGAGCTGGGCCTGGCTTAAACTGGATGCCACCATAGAGGTGAAACGAACACCACACACTTTCCCTCTTTATCCCTTTTTCAATACAGTGGATGAAAAGGGATATGCCAGGTGTACTCTCTGCCTGAAAGAGGTCAATTATGCCAACAAAGGGTATCATGCTCTGCTGGCACATTGTAGAACAGATGTCTACAGGCAGAAAGTGTACAATCTAATAATGTGCAGTGTAGCCCAAAGATATTGCTTTTGTTGTGTTGAACTTGACAGTAACACGTGTGTGAGTGTGGGGGAGATTATTACTTTTTATTTTTTATTCAGTGAACATTATTTTTCGCCCACATGTAGACTTGTGCACTTGATCGATGTCTATAGTGGGCACTATAATAGAGAAAAAATAGAATGCCTGTTTGTTTCATTCTATTTCTACCTTAAAGATATTTTTTTCCCAAGTGCAATATTTAGATGTGTGTGTGGTCACAAGTGTTCTATTATAAAGGCTGTCATGGCTACCTGCAATATTAGTGTATTGTTCTTTCTCATTTGCAGTAGGTCTAGGTAACACATAGCATTGGATTGCTTTCTTTACGTTTTTTAGCTGCGAGTTAGGTTCACATGAACCACTTTTTATTTTTCACACAGAGACTGATCATGTAGATCATATTCTTTGTTGTTTAATTAGTTAACCTGCATTTCCCCCTAGCAGGGTTTTCTTTAGCATGTTTCAGTGCAAAACAAAAGGGCACCTTTTTGGACCCTCACCAGTTTGCATCCCTGTATCCAACTTAGAAACATTGGCCCGAAACAACGTCTGGGCTAGAAACTCGCAGGAAATCCGGTCAAAGGCCTTTTCTGCATCCAGAGAGAGGACCACAGCTTCCTCTCCTACTCTCCGGGAGTGAGCCATGATGTTGAGAAGCCTGGGGATATTATTTCCTGAGTACCTCCCTATTATGAACCCTGTTTGGTCCGGATGTATGATCGTGCTGACAAATCGCTTCAGTCTGTGACGGTATGCTTGTTGCAGTAGTCGGCAGTAGTCACAATTCAGCAGCGAAATAGGTCTATAAGATCCACATTCTGTAGGGTTTTTCACTTCCTTGTGGATAACAGTAATTAATGGGGGTAGCATTATATGATGATATATGCGTCTATCAAGATAGATTTCAAAGATTTTACTGAGTTACAGTTCATGTAACGAAATCAGTCATTTGAAATACATTAATTAGGCCCTAATCTATGGCTTTCACATGACTGGGAATACAGATATGCATCTGTTGGTCACAGATACCTTTAAAAAAAAATGTAGGGGCGTGGATCGGAAAACCAGTCTGTATGTGGTGTGACCCCCATTTATTTGCCTCATGCATTGCGGGGCACGTCTCTTTCGCATATAGTTGATCAGGCTGTTGATTGTGGCCTGTGGAATGTTGTCCCACTCCTCTTCAATTGCTGTGCGACCGTCATACATGTCGATCTAGAGCATCCCAAACATGCTCAATGTGTGACATGTCTAGTGAGTATGCAGGCTATGAAAGAACTGGGACATTTTCCTCTTCCATGAATTGTGTACAGATCCTTTTATTTATTTTTTTATTTCACCTTTATTTAACCAGGTAGGCTAGTTGAGAACAAGTTCTCATTTGCAACTGCGACCTGGCCAAGATAAAGCATAGCACTGTGAACAGACAGAGTTACACATGGAGTAAACAATAAACAAGTCAATAACACAGTAGGGACAAAAAGAGTATATACATTGTGTGCAAAAGGCATGAGGTAGGCAAATAATTACAATTTTGCAGATTAACACTGGAGTGATAAATGATCAGATGGTCATGTACAGATAGAGATATTGGTGTGCAAAAGAGCAGAAAAGTAAATAAATAAAAACAGTATGGGGATGAGGTAGGTGAAAATGGGTGAGCTATTTACCAATAGACTATGTACAGCTGCAGCGATCGGTTAGCTGCTCAGATAGCAGATGTTTGAAGTTGGTGAGGGAGATAAAAGTCTCCAACTTCAGCGATTTTTGCAATTCGTTCCAGTCACAGGCAGCAGAGAACTGGAATGAAAGGCGGCCAAATGAGGTGTTGGCTTTAGGCATGATCAGTAAGATACACCTGCTGGAGCGCGTGCTACGGGTGGGTGTTGCCATCGTGACCAGTGAACTGAGATAAGGCAGAGCTTTACCTAGAATGGACTTGTAGATGACCTGGAACCAGTGGGTCTGGCGACGAATATGTAGCGAGGGCCAGCCGACTAGAGCATACAAGTCGCAGTGATGGGTGGTATAAAGTGCTTTAGTGACAAAACGGATGGCACTGTGATAAACTGCATCCAGTTTGCTGAGTAGAGTGTTGGAAGCTATTTTGTAGATGATGTCGCCGAAGTCGAGGATCGGTAGGATAGTCAGTTTTACTAGGGTAAGTTTGGCGTCGTGAGTGAAGGAGGCTTTGTTGCGGAATAGAAAGCCGACTCTAGATTTGATTTTAGATTGGAGATGTTTGATATGAGTCTGGAAGGAGAGTTTACAGTCTAGCCAGACACCTAGGTACTTATAGATGTCCACATATTCAAGGTCGGAACCATCCAGGGTGGTGATACTAGTCAGGCGTGCGGGTGCAGGCAGCGAACGGTTGAAAAGCATGCATTTGTTTTTACTAGCGTTTAAGAGCAGTTGTAGGCCACGGAAGGAGTGTTGTATGGCATTGAAGCTCGTTTGGAGCTTAGATAGCACAGTATCCAAGGACGGGCCGGAAGTATATAGAATGGTGTCGTCTGCGTAGAGGTGGATCAGGGAATCGCCTGCAGCAAGAGCAACATCATTGATATATACAGAGAAAAGAGTCGGCCCGAGAATTGAACCCTGTGGCACCCTCATAGAGACTGCCAGAGGACCGGACAGCATGCCCTCCGATTTGACACACTGCACTCTGTCTGCAAAGTAGTTGGTGAACCAGGCAAGGCAGTCATCAGAAAAACCAAGGCTACTGAGTCTGCCGATAAGAATATGGTGATTGACAGAGTTGAAAGCCTTGGCAAGGTCGATGAAGACGGCTGCACAGTACTATCTTTGATTGATGGCCGTTATGATATCGTTTAGTACCTTGAGCGTGGCTGAGGTGCACCCGTGACCGGCTCGGAAACCAGATTGCACAGCGGAGAAGGTACGGTGTGATTCGAGATGGTCAGTGACCTGTTTGTTGACTTGGCTTTCGAAGACCTTAGATAGGCAGGGCAGGATGGATATAGGTCTAACAGTTTGGGTCCAGGGTGTCTCCCCCTTTGAAGAGGAGGATGACTGCGGCAGCTTTCCAATCCTTGGGGATCTCAGACGATATGAAAGAGAGGTTGAACAGGCTGGTAATAGGGGTTGCGACAATGGCGGCGGATAGTTTCAGAAATAGAGTCCCCCTTGCGACATGGGGCCATGCATTATCATGCTGAAGCATGAGGTGATGGTGGCTGATGAATGGCATGACAATGGGCCTCAGGATCTTGCCACTGTCTGTGCATTCAAATTGCCATTGATAAAATGCAATTGTGTTCGCTGTCCGTAGCTTATGCCTGCCCATAACCTCACCTACACCATGGGGCACTCTGTTCACAATGTTGACATCAGCAAATTGCTCGCCCACACGACACCATACACGCGGTCTTCGGTTCTGAGGCTGGTTGGACGTACTGCCAAATTCTATAAAACGGTTTGGAGGCAGCTATGGTAGAGAAATGAACATTCAATTATCTGGCAACAACTCTGGGGGACATTCATGCAGTCAGCATGCCAATTGCACGCTCCCTCAACTTGAGACATCCGTGGCATTGTGTTGTGACAAAAATGCACATTTTAGTGGCCTTTTATTGTCCCCAGCACAAGGTGCACCTGTGTAATGATCATACTGTTTAATCAGCTTCTTGAAATGCCACACCTGTCAGGATGGATTATCTTGGTAAAGGAGAAATTTTCATTAAAAGGGATGTAAACAAATTTGTACTGACATTTTGAGAAAGATCTGCTTTTTGAGCATATGGAACATTTTGGGGACATTTTATTTCCGCTCATGAAACATGGGACCAACTCTTTACATGTTGCGTATACATTTTTGTTCAGTGTAATAGTATAGGAGAGACTTTCAGCAAATTTCTTGTAGAATTCATTTGCAAAGGACTCAGTGTTTTGATTTATCATCACTTGCTTAATTTCAATTTCTGTGATCGGCGTGTCCGTTTCTTTCTTCTTCCTCTGAAATAGTAGGCAATTTAACGCTCTGAAGGAAGCCCTTAATCTCCTCCACATTTTTGCACTTATCAGTGGGTTTTTTTACAACGTATTTTACACAAGTCTGCAAATGCATCACAAATATGGCTGGGTTTTGTTAGAAAAGTATCATTACTGGTAGGCTTTATTTTCTTTCTTTATTTTCTAGATGCAGCCATTTCCACTTTTGTAATATTTCTTAGATTACATCATTTTCCAGAAAACAGCTTTTTAAGTTCCACTCTTGCCACTTCCATCTCCTTTAAGATGATCTGGGATTGCTGTTGCTTATGCTGCCACTGTAATTCACATTTTTTATTTTCAAGCGTGACTATAGGCCTCACTTATTTTCCTCTTCTATTTTCTTTTTTTTACAGACGCAAAGTCAATTATATGCCCTCTCAGGTACACTTTGGCACACTCCCAGAGAGTAACAGGCGACATGTCAGGCAAAGCTTTGATTTCAAGCTGTTGCTTTGTCTCTGATTCAACAAATACCTTAAATTCTATATCATTCAGTAATCCAGTGTTAAACGCCATCTTTTAGACATTCTATTATTTCTTATTGGAGACTCACAGGCCGATGGTCGGACAGTGATGGGTAGTATGTCGCACTTAGTTACTCTTTGGAAAAAAAAGTGTTGTGTGGGTTAGAATAAAAAGTAGGATGCACATGGTGCCAGATGTCCACCAATCCAGCCTTCACGCAGCTATTCTTAAGTGCTTTACTCATTTTGGAGAGAACGTTGGTTGCAGGAAGCTTGTCTAGATTTGTTTATCACACAATTAAAAATCACCTCCGATTATAAGCACCCCCAGGTGCCTTATTCAGAATGAAATGAAATATATTTTTTAACGAACTGTAGGTTATTATCAGTGGGAGCATAAACATGAAGTAAGGAGGCATCTGTCCCCCCATTAATCAAAATACATATTTCTTCAGTATCTTGAAGTTGAGAAGAATGAGAAAATTGAACCATCCTCTGTATTATAATGGCCACCCCACACCTACCTCACTGATGGCAAGGACAATAACTTGGTTAGCCCATGATCTACAAAGTTTCCAGTGTTCTATACCAGATAAATGTGTTTTTTTTTGTAGAGGCTACTTGCTATTGTTTCAACTGCCTTTTGTATTTTCCAGTCTCGGGAATTCTTTTAGATTTCCAGTC
Organism: Oncorhynchus masou masou; assembly: GCF_036934945.1. Taxonomy (NCBI): domain Eukaryota; kingdom Metazoa; phylum Chordata; class Actinopteri; order Salmoniformes; family Salmonidae; genus Oncorhynchus; species Oncorhynchus masou. Next base: position 42,385,537 of record NC_088212.1, read on the forward strand.
ATGTGAAAGCCATAGATTAGGGCCTAATTAATGTATTTCAAATGACTGATTTCAGTAAAACCTTTGAAATCTATCTTGATAGACACATATATCCTCATATAATGCTACCCGCATTAATTACTGTTATCCACAAGGAAGTGAAAAACCCTACAGAATGCGGATCTTATAGACCTATTTAGCTTTTGATCTTCACAAGAAAGACTTGAGCTTTGGGGTAAAAATGTATCTCCACTCTTAAAGGGGTTATGAGTCCATTTCAAGTCTCAAGGATATAGCCTACACTTAAATTGAATAATTGTAAGATGGCCAAATGGAATTTTTCAGAACTGTGTTTAATTATCTTGTTTAATATGCCATTGTTACCACAGTATTTTTCCCCCTCAATTCCTGTTCAGTGAAGTGGAAATCTAGTGAATTTTTTTAATGAAAAATTCATATTTCTGCAATTTGTCTTGTGCCTTGGTGAGGTTGTACATACGGTTTTAAAATGGATTAACCCATACTCTATCTCCATTTTGTGTCTCCAATTATTATATTTTTTGTTTGTTGAGTGATTTCCAATGCTCCAAGAAATAATTTACATTTATGGACTCCTCAATTAGGCACAGTTGTTTTTGGGTATGTTCAATCTTTTTATACTGATGGTTATGTCTTATGTGTAACAACTCCATAGGTGGAGTGTGTTACATACGTGGTAGTCAGACAAGGCAATTCACTTCTTAAACATAGCAAATGCTCCAAGTCAAATCTGGCCATAAATACTGGGGAAGATAGTATTTTACCCCAGAGCAAAGAGAGCTTCAAACCTTAATCATATTGGGGTTCTGGTCCAACGATTGCGACAGAGCTTCAGCATGTTTCGCTCTCCTGTGTGAATGCCACTGCAAAGCCTATGTGCTGCTGCAGCCCTAATTGTGGCCAAGTGTGCAGCTGCAGTCAATTATGTCTCTGTGGAGAGCTGCCACACCTTGTAACAAGTCAGTTAGCCACCAGATGGGGACAAAAGCGGGCCTGTCCCATCCTTACACCCCATGGGTGCTCACAAATGTGACCCACCACCTGGAATGTGGTACTATGTTTAAGGATTTGAAATTGCGTTTTTTTCCATTGGATCAAATCTGACTTTAGTGCAGGTTATGTTGTACTTCACATAACCGTTTCTGGTAAACACACTATATCAAATATAATCTATGTTTCTTTGTCACATGCACAGGATACAGAAGGTGTAAACGGTACAGTGAAATGGTTACTAAGCATAGTAGCAATATCAAAAACAGAAAGTATACAGATAAAAATATATTATGCTTTAAATAATTATTAGAGGACGCTTACCCCGGCACACTTGTATAAATTGATGGGCCATGTGAAAGAAATGCCATAATAAAATGTATTTATAAAGCCCTTCTTACATCAGCTGATGTCACAAAGTGCTGTACAGAAACCCAGCCTAAAACCCCAAACAGCAAGCAATGCAGGTGTAGAAGCACGGTGGCTAGGAAAAACTCCCTAGAAAGGGAAAAACTTAGGAAGAAACTTAGAGAGGAACCAGGCTATGAGGGGTGGCCAGTCCTCTTCTGGCTGTGCCGGGTGGATATTATAAGAGAACATGGCCAAGATGTTCAAATGTTCATAGATGACCAGCAGGGTCAAATAATAATAATCACAGTGGTTGTCGAGGGTCCAACAGGTCAGCACCTCAGGAGAAAATGTCAATTGGCTTTTCATAGCCCATCACCACCCCCAGCCACATCTAGCTTAGTGGATGGGTCACTATTAAGGTTGCAAAGGGTCGGAAATTTTCCATGGGAAGTTAAGCCCGGGAATTTTGCTTAACTTAATCAAAACAGTTAGCTTATAACAGTGAACCTTTTTTTGTGGGATACACATAAGGCAATTCTAGGTCTTGTGGCATATTTTAATGAAACTATCCCCAATTCAATGGAATTGCAACCCTTTGCATGCACAGTGCATTCTTCCATCACATGTACAGTTGATTCTCAAGATCTTGCACACGAATGAGATGCTTTTGAGCCCACACTACTACACTGTCTGAGCCTAGGACTACATGCTTTCTGGTAAGTTTTGATTACAATACTGGGTGGGGTGAATATACTTTATGACATACATTATTTTTTGACAACTAGTAAATAGTAGCCTACAGCAAAGTGTGTTTAAATCATTTCTAACGTTAACAATTTCTGCTAGTTAGTTTTTGCTACCATGTGGGTTTTAGCTTGCTTGAGCCTGCTAACTGAGGAGTGTTAATTCACCTGTTTCCATACATGTTTAATTTTAAAACATTTATCTTACAAAGGAGTTGTATTTGGGGTCTTTTACTCATTTTTTCCCCCTAATCTTTACAGGAAAATGCAACGGGCACTGACGGGCATCTGATGTGTGGAGACATTTCACTGCAGCTAATGTAGAAGGAAAAGCTGTATACATTTGCAAATACTGTGCCAAATCATACACGAAGAATGCAACAAAGATGCAGAACCATCTGGCCAAGTGCATAAAGTTCTCTCAGCGCTCACAACAAGCAACCTCTGACAAAAGTCCCTCTACTTCTATTCGAGGTGAAAATGATGAATCAGACATCTTATCGATAGCAACAGCTCATGGTCCTCCTGGAATCAGAAGTTTTTTTGACTCAATGGAGGAACGCAGTCAGATAAATGCTGATGAATGTCTTGCTCATGCTGTGTATGCAACTGGTTCAACTCTGATGCTCACAGGCAATGTGTATTGAAGATAATTCTGAATATTCTTCGCACAGCAAACAGCCCTCCAACCAGTCATGCTTTAACTACTCATTTGCTGTTTACAGAGTTCAAATGAAGGTCAAGAAAATCGTAGAGAAAGCAGACTGTATTGCAATCATCTCTGATGGGTGGTTGAATGGTCATGGGCATGGAATAATTAACTACATCATCTCCACCCCTCAACCAGTATTCTACAAGAGCACAGACAGAATGGACAACAGACACACCGGTCTCTACATTGCAGATGAGCTGAAGGCAGTCATCAATGACCTTGAACCACAGAAGGTATTTGCATTGGTGAGAGACAATGCTGCAAACATTTATTTATTTTATTTATTTTTTATTTCACCTTTATTTAACCAGGTTGGCCAGTTGAGAACAATTTCTCATTTACAACTGTGAACTGGCCAACATAAAGCAAAGCAGTGCGACACAAACAACACAGAGTTACACATGGAATAAACAAACATGCAGTCAATAACACAATAGAAGAAACTATATACAGTGTGTGCAAATGTAGTAAGATTAGGGAGGTGAGGCAATTAATAGGCCATAGTGGCGAAATAATTACAATTTAGTAATTAAACACTGGAGTGATAAATGAGCAGAAGATGAATGTGCAAGTAGAGATACTGGGGTGCAAAGGAGCAACAAATGAATAACAATATGGGTATGAGGTAGTTTGGTGGGCTATTTACAGATGTGCTGTGTACAGGTGCAATGATCGGTAATCTGCTCTGACAGCTGATGCTTAAAGTTAGTGAGGGAGATATGACTCCAGCTTCAGTAATTGAAAGCTGCTTGGTCTAAAGTGGAGTCCTACCCTCACATCACACCCATTGGCTGTGCTACTAATGCATTGAATCTGCTCCTCAAGGACATCATGGCACTGAAAACAATGGATACACTACAAGAGAGCCAAGGAAATGGTTAGGTATGTGAAGGGTCATCAAGATATAGCAGCAATCTACCTCACCAATCAAAGTGAGAAGAATAAGAGCACCATGTTGAAGTTGCCCAGCAACACCCGTTGGGGTGGTGTTGTCGCCATGTTTGGCAGTCTCCTGGAGGGGAAGGAGTCTCCTAGAAATGGCAATCACAATCTGCTGATATGGACAGCCCCATCAAGAGGATCCTCCTGAATGATGTATTTTGAGAGAGAGTGGTAAGCAGCCTGAAACTCCTGAAACCTATAGCAGTAGCCATTGCACAGATTGAGGGAGACAATGCCATCCTGTCTGATGTTCAGACTCTGCTTGCAAATGTAAGAGAAGAAATCTGAGAAACTGCAGTTCTGAAATGCATCAAACCGCGTGATGTCTTCTGCCTGAAAACCATACACGCCGCTGCGTACATGTTGTGTGTATGCTGGCAAGAGCATCCTGTCTGTTGCAGAGATCAACAAGGTCTATGGTGTCATCACTACCGTGTCTCGCCACCATGGCCTGGATGAGGACAATGTTCTTGGCAGTTCTGGCGAAGTACTTCCAAGCAAGGGCTTTGGGATGGAGATGCAATATGGCAGTCGTGCCAACATATCTCATCAGCCACCTGGTGGAAGGGACTTTGGATTTGATGTTCTTTCCGCTGTTGCCTCCATCGTCCACCAAATCCCACCAGCATCAGCCACCTCAGAGCGCAACTAGTCCTTGTTTGGGAACACACACACTAAAGCAAGCAACAGGCTGACTAATACAAGGGTTGAAAAATTGGTGGCCAACTAGGAACATGTGAGGCTTTTTGAGCCTGACAACGAGCCATCTTTAACAAGGTTGAAAAGTGACAGTGAAGATGAGGCTTCAGAGTCTGATGTTCAAGAGGTGGATATTGAGAAGGTCCAGGGAGAAGACATGGAAGCCTGAGAGGAAGGCAACCAAAGCTTTCGTTTCTAGACAATCATTTTGATGTTGAAAACGTTTTTGGGAGATGCGGTGGATCATTCAATATTCCCTTCTGTTGTTCAGTGAAATCATCCCATATGAAGAGTCAACTCATTTAATTAATGTTCAATTCATAACTAAATTGTTTTTTTTATTTCTATTGGAAGGATTTCATAATTTGCAATTATGTCTACTTATGATACGTTGAAAGGTTTATGTTTCTGTCTCCAAATGATATGGTAAATGTATCCAATTCAAAACAACATCTACATTTAAATGGTATTAATATTAATTTGCATATATTCCTGTTAATAACCATATATTCCCTTTTATTCCCACTGAAAGTTTCCACCTCTGAATATTCCCCAAAATGTGCAACCCTAGTCACTATTGTCTAGACATGCACACATGTTCATGAAGTACAATAGATGGCAGCAATCACCCCCAGACATACAGTGGGGCAAAAAAGTATTTAGTCAGCCACCAATTGTGCAAGTTCTCCCACTTAAAAAGATGAGAGGCCTGTAATTTTCATAATAGGTACACTTCAACTATGACAGACAAAATGATACCCTTTGTTGTCATTGCCAACAAAGGGTATATAACAAAGTATTGAGATACATTTTTGTTATTGACCAAATACTTATTTTCCACCATAATTTGAAAATAAATTCATTAAAAATCCTACAATGTGATTTTCTGGATTTGTTTTTCTCATTTTGTCTGTCATAGGTGAAGTGTACATAGGATGAAAATTACAGGCCTCTCTCATCTTTTTAAGTGGGAGAAATTGCACAATTGGTGGCTGACTAAATACTTTTTTTGCCCCACTGTATCTGGCTAACTTGATGGGTCATGTAACCATCTGGCGAAGTGGAGTCTTTTGTTTAGCTAGCTGGCTAAACAATGAACTGGCATAATCCCAACTCGTACTGCTGCCAATACAAACTGATTGTCATAGCTGTAGTATGAATCTGTAGGTAGCTAAAGCTAACCATCTAGGTTCAATGTTGACTAGCTAGCTGACAGTACGCTTTAACTTGCAATGAAAATGACTTTTTTTAGAAACATATATCTGAATGTAGCTAGACGCTTACTCGTACATGGATGAACGCTTCGCTGCAGTCAGTTTTGTTTGTAGCTACATCTTGTTTCGCCAGCGTTGTGTCAAGTCACACCGGTTCACACTGACCATGGCGTGTGCAGAAAGTAGCCCATCACCACATTTTCTAACTGATCTGTCGATAGGGGAAAGGGGGTGTGAGATGCCTAGTCAGTTGTACAACTGAATACCTTCAACTGAAATGTGTCTTCCGCATTTAACCCAACCCCTCTGAGTCAGAGGGGTCTTTAGCGCCCAGAGAACAGTGGGTTAACTGCCTTGCTCAGGGGCAGTACGACACATTTTTACCTTGTCAGCTCGGGGATTTGATCCAGCAACCTGCAAAAAGTGCCTTTGGATTAAAAAAAGACATTCAAATACCTTTCCTGTGAAGTAGTGACGTACGACATATGCCTAGCTTTGTTAAATGGGTCACAAATGTGTGTTTAAGGTGTAAAATGTGTTTAAGGTGTAAAATTTAGTTGTATTGGATATCTATGTTTTTGATTTGATAATTTCCTTAATTCTGTCTTCAGAATTTTTCAAACCCCCCAACTGACAAGGTACAAATCTGTCATTCTGCCCCTGAACAGGCAGTTAACCCACTGTCCCCAGGCCGTCATTGAAAATAAGAATTTGTTCTTAACTGACTTGCCTGGTTAAATAAAGGTTTAAAAAAAAAAAAAAAAAAAAAAAATTGAAATTCTCTTTCCTCTTGAGGAACACTGCGGGAAGTAGTTTGGGGGTGCAATTCATATGTTTTTTGTCTAGTGCGGTTTGCCCGCGCTACAGATTGCTATATCGGTCTGCTAATACACGACTAGTAAAGGCCCAGTGCACTATTTTTGTGAAGATTATACATTTTTTATATATATTTTATACCTTCAGCACCCCTACTTTTCGCAGCTATGGTAAGGGGTTTAAATGTGAATGTACTAAAAGTTAGATAAATGGTCAGTCTCTGTGACCATATAATCAATTGTGCTACTGATCAAGAGATGAGCAATAGGTATGTCTTCCTAAAGCACGTGTCAAAACATGCCAAATCCGACTTGTGACCAGTGGCGATTTAAGCATGTAAATCGTGGTGGGGCAAACTGCCCCCAAACATTGGGGGGAATCATGCCAGAAAAGCCACTATACAACACTAAACAATACATTAATTGCACTATAACGGTGACAAATGGTGGCAACAAACTGTTAGGGCCTTCATAAAGCTGTCCCAACAGCAGAGGTTTCTTTTCAGCACCATGGAGTGAATCCTTAGTCAGGTGTTGCAATGGTTCAGCTCATTTACTGACTTTAAATAAAATATAGCTGATTTGGTTGGCTGACAAATGTGGTTTCTACTGACAATTGAGATGTGCAAACTATGACATGAGGGGACGAGTGGATAAGAGGCAATCCGTAATTTCTATTAAGACAAATGAGCGAGCTAGGACGGACGTAGTCAACATAACTGTTTGTTCAGCACTTTTGAAATGTACAGCATCAAAATTCAAATTACATATTTTATTCAGCAGCATACAATACATTTTTGTCATCACCTTGTTGCGCCCATTTGAACAGGAAGGTGGTGCGGCGGTCCTTCGTGGGCAAATTTTGTCATCAAACTTTGTCATCAGTCTGGCATTCTCTGGATTTACGGTGCTTTCAAGACAACTGGAAACGGAATAAAAGAAGGTCGAACCATGACGTCAGTGACCTTCAGTTCAGAGCTCTAAAAAGAGGCCCAAATTTCCGAGTTGGAATTTCGAGTTGGATGACCATTCAAAACGTATTTGCCCAGTTGTCTTGAACTCACTGAAGTCTGAGATTTTCCAGTTATGAGTTTCCAATTGTTTTGAACACGGCAGAAATCATGATGGATTGACATGACAGCATGGCCAATCTATTCAACCTTTTCTGGCCCATCTTGTTGAATATTCATCCTTTTTAAGCTTGGAAAAGAGACCCTTAAACCCAGAGTTGGACCACATACTCACTCCACTGAATAGCAAGCTAGTGATTGCTTTGCAACGCTTGCAGTTAGCCACTGATTCCTCCCCAAACCACTCATTGTTGGATTTGAGATTTCTAAGTTGTTGTATGTTTATGTCCAATGGCCAATGAGCACCAATACGTTTTATCTATAATTTCTTGTCATTATGACAAGATTGAAAAGGATTTGCTAGTAGATTGTCAACTTGATTCATGATGATGACTGCTTGCATGAGTGACAGAACACTGAGCCAATCACGGTGCAACTAGAGAACATTACCTGCCCCTACACTATATTTTCCACTGGCTGCCCCGCCACCACAGAAAGCACTGAGCTAGGTTGAAACACCTGCATTTTGGAGCTGCAGTACTCAAGAAAGGAAAAAATAGCCACATTTGTAAGTGGCTTTATCCATAATAAAGCACTGCGCTACCTTCTTAACACTATCAACAAGGCAGGTACTACAGGCCCTAGTTTTTTCGCACCTTGACGACTGTTCAGATGTGTGGTCAAGTGCCACAAAAAGGGACTTAGGAAAATTGTAATTGGCTCAGAACACAGCAGCGCGGCTGGCCCTTGGATGTACACAGAGAGCTAATATTAATATTAGCATGTCAATCTCTCTTGGCCCAATGTGGAGTAGAGATTGACTTTTCACTATTTATAAGAGGTTGAATGCACTGTCTGTTTGAATGACTGACCCATAGCTCGGACACCCATATATTGGGGTGGCAGGACGCCTTGTTGTCAGAGCGTTGGACCAGTAACCGAAAGGTTGCAAGATCAAATCCCCGAGCTGACAAGGTAGAAATCTGTCATTCTGCCCCTGAACAAGGCAGTTAACCCACTGTTCCTAGGCCGTCATTGAAAATAAGACTTTGTTCTTAACTGATTTGCCTAGTTAAATAAAGGTAAAATAAAATACAAATATCCCAAAGCCACAAGAGGTCTCTTCAAAGTCCCCGAGTCCAGAACAGACTACAATGAGCCACGACTACATGGAACTCAATTCCACATTAAGTAACTGATGCAAGCATTAAAGTTATATAAAAATATACCTTATGGAACAGCGGGGACTGTGAAGGAACACAAACATAGGCACAGTCACATGCATACACACACGATAACATGGATTTTGTACTGTATATAATGTGGTAGTATTGAAGTAGGGGCCTGGGTGCCTTTTTTTAATAGTATCAACTGCCTTCATTTTTCTGGACCGCAGGAGAGTAGCTGCTGCTCTTGGGGATCCATAATAAATACAAATACAATCTCATTTATTATTATTATTTTTTTTTTTATCCACTTTAAAAAATAAATGAAAAATTACTTAAATTACAGGTAGGGCTTAAAACAAGTGGAGCTCTACAACAACATTTGAGCAGTAGCCTTAGCCGGCTACTCAGCTAGGCCGACAATTGTTTTGGAATACAAAATACAGCAATGCTGCATTCAACCGGATAGGTGATCCATGCAAATTGAAAACATTTTTTACTTTGAAATGTTACATCAACCTAGCTGTGTTTTCCATTGTCATTTCGAGTGAAATACTTTTTGATTAGGGTTGCAGTATATTATGCACATCTGAAAGCATAGCAGCTAAGGCTGGACCAATATTATTTTTCTCTTTTGTTTTAAAATGTTAAAATGCTATATACAACATCCTATGTACATAAGTGGACTTTATAAAGAGACATTTTTTTCTAATAAACAATGGCCAGTTTGGGTCGAGGTTGTATGCATGAATTTTTTTATATATATATTTTTTTTAACAAACATAATAGAATGTCTGGCCCGCAAATTATTATAATTTTTTTTCAATATGGCCCATGCACTGATTTGAGTTTGACACCCTTGTCCCAAAGAGTCACCTCGTACCCTACCATTGACAATGTACAGACCCAGGCTTCAGCCGAGCTGCAGCAGAGTTTTTGCTGATGGTGGTGTCATAATTATTTCTGGGGGTGTCATATTCAAGTGATTTAAATCAATTGTGGTCAATTTGCTACACTCGCATTAACATCTGCTAACCATGTGTATGTGACAAATACATTTGATTTGATTACAAAGTTGTCGCCCTGTGTGCTTTTTGAATCGGGGAGAGTTAAGGTCAGCACATACCGGCATATTATCTTGGGTTTGAAAATGGCATGTCTCTTAAGTGGAGGTCAGAGAATATGTCATCTGAATAGTAAGTAGACTCCGAGGGCAGTACATACAGTGCCTTGCGAAAGTATTCGGCCCCCTTGAACTTTGCGACCTTTTGCTACATTTCAGGCTTCAAACATAAAGATATAAAACTGTATTTTTTTGTGAAGAATCAACAACAAGTGGGACACAATCATGAAGTGGAACGACATTTATTGGATATACGTAGACTTGATTACACACAGGTGGATTGTATTTGTCATTTAGGTCATTTAGGTCAACATTGGATCATTCAGAGATCCTCACTGAACTTCTGGAGAGAGTTTGCTGCACTGAAAGTAAAGGGGCTGAATAATTTTGCACGCCCAATTTTTCAGTTTTTGATTTGTTAAAAAAGTTTGAAATATCCAATAAATGTCGTTCCACTTCATGATTGTGTCCCACTTGTTGTTGATTCTTCACAAAAAAATACAGTTTTATATCTTTATGTTTGAAGCCTGAAATGTGGTAAAAGGTCGCAAAGTTCAAGGGGGCCAAATACTTTCGCAAGGCACTGTATATAGCACAGAGAAATACATGTCTCTGTGAGGGATTTTTATTTTCAACTAAATGTGATCGTTTCCCAATTTTAGGAATTTCTGATTTTCTCTCTACCCAGTCTAATATTTTACATTTGTGTTTGTGATTGTACAATGAGCTTTCTGTAATTACATGGACAGTGGGTAGCTACATCGGCTCTACACCATGTTTCTGGCAATTATATGTCTCTTATTATTGATAACAACAAAATCAGGGTCTCTACCACTGAAGTATATAAACCCTGTATTGCTGATGCTATGTATTGGCCATTGGCTGCTTTGCGTGATGCAGTGTTGTTTGTACTATTGTCTGTGCACAATAATGTTAGTACCCTGTTTTGCGCCGCTACCATGTTGTCCTGCTGCCATGTTGTGTTGCTACCACGCTGTGTTGTCATGTGTTGCTACCACGCTGTGTTGTCATGTGTTGCGGCCATGCTATGTTGTTGTCTTAGGTCTCTCTTTATGTATTGTTGTATTGTCTCTTGTCATGATGTATGTTTTGTCCTATATTTTTTATTTTTGTTCAATGAATCCCAGCCCACGCCCCCGCAGGAGGCCTTTTGGTAGGCCGTCATTTCAAATAAGAATTTGTTCTTAACTGACTTGCCTTGTTAAATAAAGTTTAAATATATATTTTTTGAGAGGCTTTGAAGCCACTGGTCAGCCATATTACCACTCCCCAGTAGGAGTAGTTCTCCATTGTAATGAGTGGAATTCTACAGTATTCAATTAAATGTTTCAAAGACAAAATTACATGTATTTAAAAAATAATTAAAAAAAAAATTGTAGTGGGGACAGTAACATTGGTGATTTCAAAGAATTATACTTTAAGGATTAAAACATGTATATATTTTTATGTTTCGTTCACGTCATTTGGAAGAATGCAATAAGGTGTCTGTAATAGAACAGATAGAGCAAAAACAAATGTAGACATTTAATAAATGCCTTTCTATAGCTTCCAAAATCTTGGGAGTGCCAAGATGGAGGGACGGTGGATTCAACACAGTGCTCCCTATGAGTTATATGGTGTGTATATATAAATCATTGTTCTCTACTCTTCAGGCCAAATGCTGAAGAATTTGTTTAACCTTTATTTAACTAGGCAAGTAAGTTAAGAACAAATTCTTATTTCCAATGAAACACACACATGCTGAAGAATAAAGGCCCTGGATATTCCAGCAACTGATATCGAAAGAACTCCTTCTAAACAAACCAAATTATTTTCAGTAAAAAGATTAACAAAACAAAACAGATCAAATAACTCTATCTCGCTCCCCTCTGTCTCTAATCCTGTGTGTGCTGGTGTAGATAACAGTGGCCAGTGGTAGGGGGAGGGCAGTGAGAGGGCTGGACCAATAGAGGGTCATTTACTCTCCAACCCACTAATCTGAATGACCACATACATCCCAACCCGTCCACACACTCATCACACTACGCACGCACATCACATACAAACTTAACTCACCAACAGCTGAGAGAGAGAATGAGCAGGACAAGTGCAAGCGCGGGAGAGATTTGGCTTGATGCCAGAGGGATATCCCTGCCACAGCTCTCTGCTCTCCTGACTGAAACGGATAAGAAGTGTGAGGGAGGGAGAGAGAAATGGAGAACAAATTCATATCATTATTCAGTATTATTATATCCTTGTTGTTAGGCATTTGACCCAGAAAGCTGACAAGTGTGGAATGACCTGTGCGATATTGTGTGTCTCTCTCATCTGATGTGCTGGTGTTTTTGAATGTGGACCAGCGACACCTCTCACTCACACCTCCACCCTGCCCCTTCACTCGTCCTCTCTCTCACCTTGGTAAACAAACAGAAGGTGTCCCGTCCTCTCACCATACAACACCTCTGGACAGAGAGCGTGCGAGACGGGAAACACTACACCTAGCATTGCTTTGTCCTTGGTCAACTCTTTAAGACAACTCTTGCTATAAGGACAACTGTTGCTCTGCCCCTGCTGGTCATGGCTATGTGCTCCTTGATTCCATAGTTGCCAGATTGACTTTTCTCTTACCAACAAACCTGTTTAGTTACTCCTCTTAGAAAGTGTGGCATGGCCACAACATTCAGCCTAAGTTATACACAGTCTTTGTGATGATTACTAGCCATGCCAGCTCTGTCAGTCCGAACCACCTTTGATCTTGTAGCCTGTAAGCTGGTTATGTGTCTATGCCAGTAGACTGGGCCGGTCACACAGGTCTTGGACTAGAATCAATGACCTCATAGTCCAAGGTCCAGTATTCTAACCATGACATTCCCTTTCCATGTGGTATCGACTATGGTCCAGCTTCCTGTCTGGCACCTGACGCTACATAGTTGGTCATGGCACCGTGCACTGGCAACACATACACAAACTCTAATCTAAAGTTTCCGAAAACTCTCGCCCCGGTTTGTTTAAAGGTGAACCATTTTTACATTTTTATTTCATAAAATGTGACATTTTCTATTTGACCCCTGACCTGTGCTCTCATTTCCTGCTTTTGAGACATGTCTAATTATGGAGGAGGTAGGTGGGAGCCAACCTCACCAGCTGGTCTATAAAGACAAGGAAAAGAGATTTGAACTGAAACTTACCACATGATACAGACTTACAGTAAAGGAATGGAGAGTTAAAAAAAAAAAAAGATGGTAACATAATAATTGAGACTAACGGAACTGTGAATTAAAGGCTAGATGCATCAGTTATTCTGGTTGGAAATTCACCATATGATGAAATCCCAAGTCTCCCTGGGAGCCTATGACAGGCCATGCAGAGGTTCAGTCTGGGTAGTTGGATCCTTTTTATATCACGTTAAACCGCATAATGTGATGCTCTAGCGTTTGCTAGTCTCCATGCTCTGTGGTAACTGTTTGGTTTGTTATGACTAGCTTCACAAGGAGTCTGCACAGACATGTGTATTCCCCAAAATATTCTCACCAAAATTATTCAAAATAAATAGTGTCTATGTAATTTATATATTATATATATATATATATATATAACTTTTGACTTGTACTATATATACTATAATTTTTTTGTTTTACTCAGTTCATTCAATCTTTTTTTTAAATATATATATATATAGAGAGAGATATATATAAAATAAAAAAAGATTGAATGAACTGAGTAAAAAAATATATATATTTATAATATATATACAGTACCAGTCAAAAGTTTGAACACCAGGTTTTTTCTTTATTTTTACTATTTTCTACATTGTAGAATAATTGGGAAGACATCAAAACTTGGGGCTTCTGAGTGGCGCAGCGGTCTAAGGCACTACATGTCAGTGCTAGAGGCGTCACTACGGACCCTGCTTCGATTCCAGGCTGTATCACAACTGGCCGTGATTGGGAGTCCCATAGGGTGGTGCACAATTGGTCCAGCGTCGGCTGGGGTAGGCCGTCATTGTAAATAAGAATTTGTTCTTAACTTACTTGTCAAGTTAAAATAAGGTTAAATAAATACTAATTAAATGACACATGGAATCATGCAGAAATCAAAAAAGTGTTTAGACAAATCAAAATATATTTCATATTTCAGATTCTTCAAATTAGCCACCCTTTTCCTTGATGACAGCTTTACACACTCTTTGCATTCTCTCAACCAGCTTCGTGAGGTAGTCACCTGGAATGCATTTACATTAACAGGTGTGCCTTGTTAAAAGTTAATTTGTGGAAATAATTTCCTCCTTCATATGTTTGAGCCTATCAGTTGTGTTGTGACAAGGTAGGGGTGGTATACAGAAGATAGCCCTATTTGGTAAAAGACCAAGTCCATATTATGGCAAGAACAGCACAAATAAGTAAAGCAAAACGAAAGTCCATTATTACTTTAAGACATGAAGGTCGTTCAATCCGGATAATGTCAAGAACTTTGAAAGTTTCTTCAAGTGCAGTCGCGAAAACCATCAAGCGCTACTTTGAAACTGGCTCTCATGAGGACCGCCACAGGAAAGGAAGACCCAGAGTTTCCTCTGCTGCATAGCATAAGTTCATTAGAGTTACCAGTCTCAGAAAGTACAGCCCAAATTAATGCTTCATGGAGTTCAAGTAGCAGACACATCTCAACATCAACTGTTCAGAGGAGACTGCGTGAAACCACTAATAAATGACAGCAATGAGAAGAAGAGACTTGTTTGGGCCAAGAAGCACAAGCAATGGACATTAAACCGGTGGAAATCTGTTGTTTGGTCTGATGAGTCCAAATTTGAGATTTTTGGTTCCAACCGCCGTGTCTTTGTGAGACGCAGAGTAGGTGAACGGATGATCACCGCATGTGTGGTTCCCACTGTGAAGCATGGAGGAGGAGGTGTGGGGGTGCTTTGCTGGTAACACTTGGGGATTTATTTAGAATTCAAGGCACACTTAACCAGCATGGCTACCACAGCATTCTGCAGCGATACACCATTCAATCTGGTTTGCGCTTAGTGGGACTATTGTTTGTTTTTCAACAGGACAATGACCCAACACACCTCCAGGCTACAATATGTAAGGGCTATTTGACCAAGAAGGAGAGTGATGGAGTGCTACATCAGATGACCTGGCCTCCACAATCAACTGACCTCAACCCAATTGAGATAGTTTGGGATGAGTTGAAACGCAGAGTGAAGGAAAAGCAGCCAATAAGTGCTCAGCATATGTGGGAACTCCTTCAAGACGGTTGGGAAAGCATTCCAAGTGAAGCTGGTTGAGAGAATGCAAAGAGTATGGAAAGCTGTCATCAAGGCAAAGGGTGGCTATTTGAAATATTTGTTTAACAATTCTACAATGTAGAAAATAGTAAAAATAAAGAAACATTTGAATGAATAGGTGTGTCCAAACTTTTGACTGGTACTGTGTATATATATATATATGTATATATATATTTATTATTATTATTTTTGTCACATACATTAGATGGGTGCAGTGAAATGTGGTGTTTTGCAGGTTCAGCCATAATAGTACGGCACCTGGAGCAAATTGGGGTTAAGTGCCTTGCTTAAGGGCACAGCAACAGGTTTTACACTTTGTCGGCTCTTGTATTCAAACCAGCCCGCTTTTGGTTACTGGCCTAACTACTAGGCTACCTGCTAGCATTTATTTATTCCCTCTTTTTTTCTTACTGTAAATGTATTGATTAGTGAACAGACTTCAATGCGGTGTTAACCTCGAGCTCCGCTCATCATCTCACACACTGGGACAGAAAATACAGAATTTTTCCATTATTAAAATCATAAACCCGAAAAGCGCATTTTTTTCTCCATGGCAATAGTTCACTGGACCTTCGGTTGCCCAATGTGATGAATACAAAAGTGAGGAAAATCTGGCGTGTGTGTAGGCTGAGCCCAGAGCAGCTGTGTTTCACAGGTTTGAGTGTTTTTATTAACACTGTGAATAATCAGACAACCCTTCCTGCCAACTCACAGGAGTGAAACTGCTACGGTAAAAAGCAGCGCCAATGAGGGAAAACATGCCAGAACACACACACACACACACACTCTCGCTCTCTGTGATCAGTGTAATGAATTAGCATCAACTCTGATCTTATAAGTGATTCATTATCCTGATGCATAAAGACCGAAAACTCTATTCATTATAATCTATCAACAGTGAGAAAACAAATACTGTCACTCCTTTCAACGTGATGGATTTCACTCATTTGACCTTTATTTTCTTGACATAGATTTTATTTCTTTATTTGAGAGGATTTAGGGATATTTTTCGATCCGCATTCCAAAATGTAGAATTTTACCCCGTCGTGTTTTTTTGTTGAGTTTAATAAAGTTTGAGTCTCAGACGTGACTGTGCTTCTCTCCTCATTTATGCAGACCTATGCTAATTCACTCGCATACAACCAAGCTGCACATCGGCCAATCAGAACTGAAGGTTTGTTGCCCTGGTTTCTCGTTGGATAATTCACATCAATGGCTGGGTTTCCACTGCCTGGCCAAGAAATTCTATTTTGGCAAAGATAAGCATATTTGAAGACCGAATTCCACTTTTGAAGTTGTGCTTTAGTGTTGGCCCCAGATTATATAGCCATACAACATGATGTGTGTGTCTGTGAGACCGTGCAGGTGAGCCTTTGACATCACAAGAGAGAGGGTGTTAGACCGAGACCGTGAGTGAGAGGTTTGTCTTACATGCATTTCTGCATTTTCTTTGTTTTGCCAACAACGCAGCCATATCCCCCCCCCCACCCACCCACACACACACACCAGCCATTCTATGAATAATTGAACCCTTCAATCCAAAGTCGATCACTGGGGAACTCTTTAGGATATGTATTTATCAGGTGAGCCTTGATAATGTTTCTAAAATATTATTTTGTATTGAGTTTAATTTTTACATATGGAATGCTTCAAATTATGTGCTGTTGGGACACCATATACATAATGAAAGATATTATATATATTTCGGTATGCGTGTTTCAGGGGGAACCTACTCGCTATGGCTGATCCCATGTCTGATCCTGAATCATATTGCCGGGTCTCTATCTCCCTCTGTCTCGCCTCTGCCTTTGTCTCTGCCTTTGGCTCTGCCTTTCTCTCTGCCTTTCTCTCTCTGCCTTTGTCTCTGCCTTTGTCTCTCCCTCTGTCTCTGCCTTTGTCTCTGCCTTTGTCTCTGCCTTTGTCTCTGCCTTTCTCTCTCTGCCTTTCTCTCTGCCTTTCTCTCTCCCTCTGTCTCTGCCTTTGTCTCTGCCTTTGTCTCTGCCTTTGTCTCTGCCTTTGTCTCTGTCTTGCCTCTGTCTTTGTCTCTGTCTCGTCTCTGCCCCTTGTCTCGCCTCTCCCTCTGCCTTTGTCTCTCTCTGCCTTCGTCTCTGCCTTTGTCTCTGTCTCGCCTCTGTCTCTGCCTTTGTCTCTCCCTCTCTCTCTCCCTCTGTCTCTGCCTCCCTCTTTCTCTCTACTGGTCTACAGTGGATGATTATTCACGGGACTATCGCTACAAACAGATAAGTGTCACACCTTGATCCATCAGTGGGGAGGAGGTGTCTGTTCTGTAGGGAGGAGGAGACAGTGAAGCATCTATTTCTCATCTTCCAGGCTGGTAGGGTTGTTTTCTGTCCTGGGTGGGTGGTGTACAGGCGTAGGGGAGGGGTTGACTGTGAAGCTATATGTTGGAGGGCCTAGGTATAGTGTAGACAGCAGGCAAAGGGACTGCCTAGTAAACTACCTGTTGGGGCAGGCAGAAATGGTGTGAAAGACCAGGAAATATAAGATGTGGGGGGAGGAGGGTGTACGGACCCCAGAGCTGTGCCGCTTTGTAATCCGTTGTAGGGGTGTGGGGCGTTAGGGTGGGTTCTATGTACAGTGGAAGAGGTGGGGGCTTGGTTCGCTCGCTCAGTAGAACATTTTTGTCCACCTCTGTAGCTGTCCATGTGACCCAACACTAAGCTCTATGCATTCTAATTATGACTGCGACAACGGTTCCTCCCTGTGCTTGCCGACCCCGTGTGTGTAAAGCCACTGTGGACTCTACGGTTAATTGCGTCATGGATTTACCAGGTCACATGGTCATGTCGGATGTTTTTCAGACTGCACGGCCTCTGACAAATATAAACAAGACACCATTTCTATTTCCGCGTGTGTCAAGTGAGAAGCAGATCCAGGGATTCTCCAGTCTGCCCTGCCCTTTGCCTTCCTCCTCCAGTCTGTCTTGACGAGAAGCCCACAGAGCAGGCAACGATACCTCTAATCGTAATACCTACTGGAAGCTTGTTTTGTGTGTAGCCATGACTGACATTTTACACCATGCTTCCCCGTTGTGCGTTTTAGAAATGGTATATGTTTTAATAATACTTATTATCCTGCCTTCCTGGTGTGCGTAGGCTTATCCCATCCTCCTTGCCGAGTGTGTATCAGAGAAAATATACCTGTGTTATTATTTCTTGTTGAGTTGGTAATCCTCTCGTAACTTTTGTTGTGCTGAAGGACTCGCGGTGCAAATCAAATGTTGTTTGTCACGTAAGTGCAGACTTTTACAGTGAATGCAGTTCAGGAGGAAAGAAATAGATCAAAATGAAATACTACCACAAAATAACAACGAGGCTATACACAGTACAGGTGTCCTGGGGTACGAGGTAGTTTGGTCAGGTGATTGATTGAAGTGCTATGTATATTTAGGCGGGGGGGTGGGGGGGGTGAAAAGCAGAAGGCGCGTGTGTGTCTCTACTGAACCTCTATCTCTGTCCTCTCACCTAGCTGCGTAACCTGAGCAGCCTGGACCTGCGGCACATCTCCGAGCTCAACAACGAGACCGTGATGGAGGTGGTCCGAAAGTGTAGGAACCTCAGCTCTCTCAACCTCTGTCTCAACTGGAGCATCAATGACAGGTACACACACACACACACACACACACACACACACACACACACACACACACACACACACACACCTACATTTCAAACTAATGTTTTGTGAGTTTAGGGCTTGTGCGTGTGTGTGTGTGTTCCTGGAATCATAGCTATTTTCCTGTAGTGAAGGCAGCATATCGTCTTTGCTCCTATATTATGAATGTGATGGTGTGTGAAATTGCTGTCGTGAGCTTTTCATCTCTTGGACTCTGGTTCTGTGTTGATGACAGTTTCTGTGTTGCACTGATGTGTTACTGTGTAGGGGGCTATTTGTCAATCGCTGGATATTGCTTCCTCGAACAGTATGCACCCGCTGAACATGTTAAAGGGCAATGAAACACCAGAACCCATTCATTTTCAATGGAGAGAAGTCAAGTGGGGGGACCATCGGGCAGTGTGAGCATTGGGCGAGGGAGCGTTAACAGGGCGGGACCAAAGAAACGGGGAAAGCTGAACTTGATGCAAATTGTCAGCGATATCACGGCGCAATTGACAGATCTGAAGCTCACTATAGCTTCCAGCCCCTACTGGATTGGCTGTTGATACTTAGCAATTGCTAGCTAGCCTGCTTGCTAGCATCCACATAAGGACCGTATGTTACTTCTCTTGCGCTACAGGTATTGATATTTATTACGCTAGTTTCTATAGTCAAGTCTCAGAGGCTGGAGGAGAGTAGAGGAGGTGGAAAAATAGACTTGGAAACTCAACTCTGACATGGGATGGGATTTCTGTGTTATGACACATGCTTGATGCGTTGTGGGACTGAGTCAAGCCAGTTGGCTCTTTCCCAGTTCTAGACCAGGCGTGCACGCACATGCACATAGATTTTGTTCCATGGCATGTTTGACATTTTCTGTGATGGAACTACAAATGTTGCTCACCCTCAGGGGTGGGTGGGAGAGCGAGGGGGAAGGGGAGAGAGAGAGGGGGAAGGAGGGAGAGAGGGGGGGAGGAGGAGGGGGGAAGGAGGGAGAGGGGGGGGAAGGAGAGAGAGAGGGGGGGGAAGGAGAGAGAGGGGGAAGGAGAGGGAGAGAGGAAGGAGGGAGGGGGGGGAAGGAGGGAGAGGGGGGGAAGGAGAGAGAGGGGGGGGGGAGGAGAGGAGGGGGAGGGAGGAGAGAGAGGGGGAAGGAGAGAGAGAGGGGGGGAGAGAGGGGGGGAGGGGGGGGAAGGAGAGAGAGGGGGAAGGAGAGAGGGAGGGAGGAGAGAGGAGAGAGGGGGGGAGGAGAGAGAGACAGGGGGAAGGAGAGACAGGGGGAAGGAGAGACAGAGAGAGAGAGGGGGGAGGAGAGAGAAGGGGGGAGAGAAGGTTCTGACAGCTTTTTCCTCATTGGCGCTTCCAATTCTCTGGAATGATTGACAGACTCAAATAACCCGCTGGCTGGATTCATGGATCACGTCCCAGAGGAGGGAAAAGGTGAAATAGGATTTTCCTTTTGGGAGGAAGTGGGAGTTACTGTAGAGAGAGAGAGAGAGAGGGAAAAACCAACCCTTTAGAGGCATGACTTTGGTGGCTTGAGTAAACCCTCTCTTGTTTTATTTATCTTTCTTTTTTTAATATATTGATTTATATCTGCTTTATGTATTGATGTATGTCCCTGGCAGCAGCCTACCTGCCTTGAGGTATAGCAGGCTGCTTTTGGAGTGTTAACACACTACTGTATTTACTATGCAGCCGAGATACAACGGCTGCAGCCTCCTCAGTTTCTCAGCTCCGTACCAGGTTATCCATCTATGAATCTGCTGGAATGGTTGGACTTGGAGGGTAATGGGACTCTAGTATACTCCACCAATAAAAAATAAATAAAAAACATGACGTGTGCCAGATTACTCTGAGGGGCCGCGAGACGTTACCGTTCTTCACCACTTACACACATACACCGGCCCTATGCCCTATAATGACATTAACTGGTGTTGGTGGAGGGGCGAGGGGCGTGTACAGGATTATTGGGGCCTACGGCTGGGAGATGAGTTAGGGGAGAGAAAATGAGAGACGCAAGGCAAGAGGGGAGAGTTTACCACCTTGATTTCCCCAGTTGCAAGGTGTATAAATCCTAGGCTGTATGACTGTATATCAGGCTGTGTATCAGATGTACTGTATAACCTACTGGGCTCGATCTGCTGCTGTGTGCCCAAGGGCCCAGAGAGCAAATCAAATTGATAATTTGGTTTACTGTTATGAAATGTCACATATCTCAGAGAGGTGTGGGAGAGATTGTGTTAGGGTGTCTGTTTGACAATGAGATTACCTCCATGGGTGTGTTCCTCTCCTGGACAGGCCTAGTTTAGCATGTCAGAATGTAACGCTGCGGTGTAAGGGCGAGACTGGGGAGGGCGAGACTGGGGAGGGCGAGACTGGGGAGGGCGAGACTGGGGAGGGCGAGACTGGGGAGGGCGAGACTGGGAGGGCGAGACTGGGGAGGGCGAGAATGGGGAGGGCGAGACTGAGGAGGGCGAGACTGGGGAGGAGCCTATATGACTACTCACGAGCCGGCGTAGAATTTAGGGTGAGAATGGGGCCGGGCCCAGAGGCATCCCAAGGGGAGGTCAGAACATGCGCAGACCAGCTGGCTGGAGTGTTTACGGATATATTGTCCCCACTTGCTTCAAGATGTCCACCATTGTTCCCGTACTCAAGAAAGCGACCCACTTCTGTCATCATGAAGTGCTTCGAGAAGGTACAGTATTTAAGGACCATATCTCCTCCA
The DNA here is from genome assembly GCF_036934945.1 of Oncorhynchus masou masou. Taxonomy (NCBI): domain Eukaryota; kingdom Metazoa; phylum Chordata; class Actinopteri; order Salmoniformes; family Salmonidae; genus Oncorhynchus; species Oncorhynchus masou. The sequence goes on from NC_088212.1 coordinate 42,407,013, forward strand.
CCGGCACCCTCGACTCCACTACAGATCACATACCGCCCAAACAGATCTACGGACGACGCAATTGCCGCTGCACTGCACACCGCCCTATCCCACCTGGACTAGAGAAGTACCTATGGAAGAATGCTGTTCATCGACTACAGCTCAGCTTTCCGCACTATAGTACCTACGTTATACGCCACTATGTGTGGACAGTTATATACATTGAAAAGGTGTGTACGTCAGTCGTTTATATAGGATGAGCCATGGCTAGAATACAGCCTATACGTATGAAGCGGGTCAAACAGAATGTGAACATTATTTAAGTGACCGGTGTTCAATGACTATGTAGTGTACAAAACATTAGGAACACCTGTTCTGTCCATGACGTAGACCGAGCTATGATCCCTTATTGATGTCACCTGTGTTAAATCCACTTCGATCAGTGTAGATGAAGGGGAGGAGACAGGTGAAAGAAGGATTGTTGAGACATGGGTCGTGTGTGTGTGCCATTCAGAGGGTGAATGGGCAAGACTAAAGATGTACCTGAACGGGGGGGGGGGGGGGTAGTAGGTGCCAGGCGCACCGGTTTGTGTCAAGAACTGCAACGCTGCTGGGTTTTTCACTCTCAAGTTTCCCGTGTGTGTCAAGAATGGGCCAGCATCCCTGTGGAGCGTTTGACACCTTGTAGAGTCCATGCCCCCCCGACGAATTGAGGCTGTTGTCAATATTAGGAAGGTGTTCATAATGTCTGGTATGCTCTGTGTGTATATATAGTGAGTTTACACAACCCTAAACACTGCCGTGCGTGAGAAGCCCAGGAGGTTGGTCGTTTCTGAGATACTGGATCCGGCGTGCCTGGCACCGATGGTCATACTATGCTCGCTGAGGTCACTCGTTTTGCCCAGTCTAATGCTTTACATAGCAAGCCACGGCCAGGTTACTCACTGTCTGTAGTAGCAATTCATTTTCGTGAACGGGGTGGTGTACCTAATAAACTGGTCACTTAGTGTGCACACACACATATATATATATATATATATATATTACCTTTTTGGATTATGTGTGTATTGTTTTGTATTGCTAGGTATTGCTACATGGTTGGCGCTGGAAACACAAGCATTTCACTGTACTTGCGATAACATCTGCAAACCTGTGTACACGACCAATAAACTTTGATTTGATTTGATGCGAGCCTACGGCTGGGAGATGACAGACAGAGCGAGAGTTAGGGGAGAGAAAATGAGAGACGCAAGGCAAGAGGGGAGAGTTTACCACCTTGATTTCCCCAGTTGCAAGGTGTATAAATCCTAGGCTGTATGACTCTATATCAGGCTGTATATCAGATGTACTGTATAACCTACTGGGCTCGATCTGCTGCTGAGTGCCCAAGGGCCCAGAGAGCAAATCAAATTGATAATCTGGTTTACTGTTATGAAATGTCACATATCTCAGAGAGGTGTGGGAGAGATTGTGTTAGGGTGTCTGTTTGACAATGAGATTACCTCCATGGGTGTGTTCCTCTCCTGGACAGGCCTAGTTTAGCATGTCAGAATGTAACGCTGCGGTGTAAGACAGAGGGAGACGGAGACAGAGGGATACGGAGGGAGACGGAAAGGGAGACAGACACCCGGGAATATGATTCCGAATCAGACATGGGATCCGCCATAACGAGTTGGTTTCCCCTAAACACGGAGCCACACACATGCATGTACACAGTACACAGTACACCAGCAATAGCAATCACCACTAGCAATCAGTCATCTAGCAGAAGCAGTTTCCACCTGTGCCTCCCCTCTTCCACATCCCATCTCTTTACCATTTACCTCCCTGCTGCTAGATTACCACTGTGGTATTTGCGGGGGCTTGACCTAGACGAGGTGTTTGTGTGTGGAGGTAAACAGGTGTAAAATGACCTCTTATTTCCTGGTGTAATTTCCCCCCGATGGGGACATCAGATAGATGGAACCCATGAGGTGTGTGTGTGTGTGTGTGTGTGTGTGTGTGTGTGTGTGTGTTTGTGTGTGCCCGTGCGTGATGAAATGAGGTGTCATCAAAAATACAGGACCCAAGGGGAGGTAAAATACCCTGGCAGTTTATCCCCCCCTCTAACGCCTTCTCTCCACCTCTCAAACCATTGTGCCATAACACTCGACCAATGGCTGTCTGACTGGGACAGTGGGAGGTCCTTATTTGCTATTCTTAATTTCCTGAAAATTGTAGAGCATTTCGTGTGATGACCCGAAGCATGGAAACGCTGCATGTTGTTCAGCATGTCGTTCTCACCATACCAGTAATGTTACACAAGAGAGGGAGAGAGATACGAGTCGAATAGAAGGTGATGAAACAGAGGGGATAGCAGTCAAAGACGTTGTGTTTGACATATTAAAAACATTACCTCAGTCTAAACCGTCTCCTCCTCTCGAGAATGGTGAAGAGTGGTCAGTAAAACGGCCTCGCTGTAGACACTTGGTACATCAGTATGTCTCAGCGTTAACCCTGCCTGTGTTGGATTTTAAGGTTGTATTGGCCGCAGGTACAGGATAACAGATGGTATACGCCGTCCAATGAAATGCTCACCTGCAGATTTCTTTCTCGGACACAATACAACAACAATAAGAAGTCATGAAAGACAAGAACACGGGCATAAAGTAAATAGCTCAGTAGAATAGAATAAACATTGAATTATAATACACGAAGGCACGGTTTGTAGTCCAACATTTACACGCGTTTTGTGGGATTGCGGGGCAAGTGTTTAAATTGTGCAGTAATAATAAGACTGGGAGCAGCAGTTGTGATGTGTGTTTAGCGTGAATACACAGGTAACTACCAAAATAAAGGAAACACCAACATAAAGTGTCTTTTAACAGGGCGTCGTTGGGCCACAACGAGCCATAACAGCTCTAATGCACCTTGGCATAGATTCTACAAGTATCTAGGACTCTGTTGGAGGGATGCGACACCATTCTTTCACGCTAAATTCCATAATATTGTTGTTTTGTTGACGGTGACGTAAAACGCTGACTCAAGGCGCCGCTCCAGAATCTCCCGTGAGTTTCAATTGGGTTGAGATCTGGGGACTGAGAAGGCCATGGCATATGGTTTTCATCAAGCCATTCAGTGACCACTCGTGCCCTGTGGTTGGGGGCATTGTCATCCTATGGCGGGCATAGCCGTGGTAGCAAGAATAATGTCCAAAATAATGGCCTGCCCAGCATTTTTATATACGACCCTAAGCATGATGGGATGTTAATTGCTTCATGAATTGTGTGTATAAGGTAGTGTGTACACCTATTACTATGGAATTATTAACGGGGCACCAGTCCAGTTATTGCACAAAATAGTATTCTAAGCCCCGATTTATGGATTATTTTAGTAATACCTCTACAAGACTATAATTACAATAATAGTATTCTAAGCCCTGATTTATGGTTTATTTTAGTAATACCTCTACAAGACTATAATTACAATAATAGTATTCTAAGCCCTGATTTATGGGTTATTTTAGTAATACCTCAACAATACTATAATTACAATAATAGTATTCTAAGCCCTGATTTATGGGTTATTTTAGTAATACCTCAACAAGACTATAATTACAATAATAGTATTCTAAGCCCAGACTTATGGGTTATTTTAGTAATACCTCAAGACTATAATTACAATAATAGTATTCTAAGCCCTGACTTATGGGTTATTTTAGTAATACCTCAACAAGACTATAATTACAATAATAGTATTCTAAGCCCTGTCTTAGGGGTTATTTTAGTAATACCTCAACAAGACTATAATTACAATAATAGTATTCTAAGCCCTGTCTTATGGGTTATTTTAGTAATACCTCAACAAGACTATAATTACAATAATAGTAAAACATTGATCTGAAGGTGGGAAATCTTTTGAGAATCAATTTTTCAGTTTTTGAATTGTTAAAAAAGTTTGAAATATCCAATAAATGTCGTTCCACTTCATGATTTTGTCCCACTTGTTGTTGATTCTTCACAAAAAAATACAGTTTTATATCTTTATGTTTGAAGCCTGAAATGTGGCAAAAGGTCGCAAAGTTCAAGGGGGCCGAATACTTTCACAAGGCACTGTACCTAACTAATCAGGTATTTAGGACTTAAGGGTTGGCCTGAAGAAGTAGGGGGATGCTGGAACGAGGCTGGGATGCTGTCGCATTTTGTTGGTCTTTTAGTTTGAGGAAGCTGTGTAGAGGTATTGTGTAACTCGGGTTCCAATAGGTTTTAACCTCATTTGCGTTCTGTTAGGTCGTCCCATCGTATTTGTACTTTTCTGCAGATTTTTGGTAATGGGTATGAAAGGCTGAACTTTAAGCCTACTAAACTCTTCCTTATCTTGTCATGCAGAGCTGAGTACCCAGAAGTTAGGGCTCGGCATAGCAAGTCAAAATTCGGAGTAACATCTGTTTTAATAGAACCATGAACTGTCCTACCAGTGGTAGTTCTGAGAATGTATATTTTCTCATTGTCTGAGATTTGTGGCAGTAAATGCAGAGAATGGTTGAGATTTTTGAAGTTTGACTTCATGCTGGAGCCTTAAGGATGTTACGGATCAAAAATGTTCAATGTCTTTCACAAGCTTTCTTGCTGGTTGAGTGTGTGGAGTTTTGCCTGGGATGTTTCAGTAGGCCTAGGTGTCAATCACAGGAGGTTAGTGGCACCTTAATTGGGGAGGACAGGCTGGTGGTAATGACTGGAATCAGTGGAACGGTATCAAATACATCAAACACATGGTTTATCCCCATATCCCCAATTTTGTGATATCCTATTGCGATCCAATTACGATCTTGTCCCAACAGGCTCAGGAGAGGCGAAGGTCGAGTCATTAGTCCTCCGAAACATGTCCCACCAAACCGCGCTTCTTAACATCCTCCCTCTTAACCCGGAAGCCAGCCGCACCAATGTGTCGAAGGCAACAGTGTTTAACTGACGACTGAAGTCACCCTGCAGGTGCCCGGCCTGCCACAAGGAGTCGCTAGAGCGCAATGAGACAAGTAGAGCCCCCCCCAGCCAAACCCTCCCCTAACCCAGACAACGCTGGGCCAATTGTGCACCGCCCTATGGGACTCCCGGTCGCGGCTGGTTGTGACACAGCCTGGGATCGAACCCGGGTCTGTAGTGACGCCTTAGAACGCTGCGTCACTCGGGAGGTGGGGCATTGCCTTTTGTTTTGAAAATAAACATTCCTTTGTAACTTGGTCAACCCAAAGGGTTCTGCTCACAGTCTTTGCTTGGCCCTGATTTAGCTCATTCAACTTTTCTTGCTGATTAGAGACTTGGGACTTGTAGGTTAACAATTTAGTTTTTATTTGTTGCATTTCTGAACGCATGACTTGGGACTGTTCTTATGTGTCATTTTGTAATTGGCAAGTGTTGAACATAGCTGCTAGGTCAGTTAAATTAGCGGAATCTAATCTCACAGGCATAGCCTTATCGCCTTGTGAGTTTAACAATAGCTTGGATTTATGTTCCATTTGGGACCCCTGTAGCGTGAGAGAAGATAAGATCTCTGTGGTGTTATCCGGGGCCACATGGTGGGATACATTGCTGGTAGTCTCAGTCAGACTGTAAGAGGACTGGTTGAGAGTTTTGTCCTCAAATGATTTTATTGCTGCTGCGAGTAACACACACAGTTTAATTTCATTAGACATTTGGCGGTTTAACATCGAAGCGCCTAGTGCAATCATTAGCACGATGTTTATACCACCAGGGCCGATCAAGGCTCTGGTGGTATAAACAAAACAGTTGTTTGTTAGCCATTGCGATCAATGTCGGTCAGATAATTCTGATGATCTGATATGCTCAAAGTGCTGTTAAATAGTAAGTCTATTTGAACGTGATATCCTAATCGACGTTATTCTACTCTATGTTCAATCCTATACTTTATCAAATGACAACGTTAGATTGTATCCAATAGTTGTGTTGACATTTTGCGAAGACTTTTGAGAACGGTAGCACTTTTGTCACACTTTTAGTGGGTACAGAGGTGTCCGTTTCAGAGCATTTTTACACCTCGTTGGAGCAAACTCATGTCAAATTGTTCTAGCAAAGTAGCTCTAAGGTTCAGTTATTTTAGTAATATCTCTATAAGACTAGTTACAATAATAGGTATGACAGTTTTGAACATCAATTGGCGTTTTTACCAGAACAACAAGACAAAACCAATTGATTGTGCCACATGTAATAACACTCATCAGTTGCAGAGGCTGTCCTATAATTGTCTTCTCTTTCTTTCCCTTGAAGAAGATGAGCTCACGCGTATCGTTCAGGCTTCGCTCGCTCTTTTAGGTCTTCCGTCTTCTTCTGAGCCTGTTTGGTGCAGGGGCACCTCCGTCCCTATTTCTGTACTGGATATCAGGTACGATTCCTTAAACGCACTTTTCCCCCTAATTTATCAGTTACCAGTTCTGGCCGTTGAAAGGAAAAGGTCCTGGGCCTGTGGACGACCTGCTGGCGATGGAGGTTTTTGGTATCACCCCCAGCTGTCGCGACCCATTTTATACAACCCGCTGTCTTGGAAGTAGATCAGGTGTTTTGGGGTGAGAACCTCAAGTTGGTTAAGGTCAATTCAACATTGAGGTTCAGCCTTGTTCAACATGTCACATTCAAACGACACATCGCTACATGTGGAAGCATTTGCTTTCAATATCATTTCTATCCCCCATATACTCAAGTGTTTCCATTATTTTTGGCAGTTACCTGTATATGTGTTCGTGAGTGTGTTAAGGTGCAGAGAGTCAGTGCAGGTGACCAGTCAGGTGCAAGTGTTCAGCAGTCCTATGGCTTGTAGTTAGAAACTGTCTCTGAGCCTGTGGGTATCCATAAGGGAGGGAACAGCTCGTGTCTGGGGGTCCTTGATGATGCTTTGGGCCTTCCTCAGGCACTGTTTCGCATAGTTTTCTTGAACGGGTGGGAGCACAGTCCAAGTGATGTACTAGGCTGTCTTCACCACCCCCTGGAGGGCCTTGCGGTCGAGCAATTCCTGGACCAGGCTGTGATACAACAGGTCAGGATGCTCTCTGTGTTGTTTGCGGTAGTATTTGGAGTGGACCCAGGTTGGCATGCCCATTTTCTTCAGCCGCCTTAGTAAATAGAGACGCTGTTGCTCCCTGCTGACAAGGGTGGGGGGTGTTGTTGGTCCATGTCAAGTCCTGGGTGATGTGGACGGTCAGGAACTGCTGACTCAGTCCCGTTGATGTGGATCGGGGCATGTTCCCTCTGCTTCCTGAAGTCAACAATCAACTCCTTTGTAGAAATTGAGGGAGAGGTTGTTGTCCTGGCACCACAATGCTAGTTGACTTAACCAACAACAGCCTGTAGAGAGGAGTTATCAGGCCTAAGAGTCAGTGTGGAGGTGTTGTTGGATTGGGTATTTGCCTTTGTAGTCCGTGATCATCTGTAGTCCGTGCCAAATGCGTTTCCGAGTCCGAGTTGTCGAACATCAATTCCAGTTTGAATCTGTATCGTCTTTTTGCGTCGCTAATGGATTTGCGTCGCTGGTACCTGCTTGCCTTTTACGCGCCGCGCTCCACCTAGTCATCAGGGTTCGTTCTGCTGACATTGAATGCAGTACGGGTTCTCAGCATGGTGTACGGGCTCTCAGCAAGGTTGATCCAGGGTATTTGGTTGGGGAATGTCCTGGATCTTTATTGTGGGTACAACATCAACACATTTCCTAATGAAGCCTCTTACTGGCCATGCATATTCCTCAATGTTGTTGGAGGAGTCCTGGGTGGATGATGCATCTTTGAACATATTCCGCTCGGTGATCTCGAGTCCTGCAGCGTTGAGTCTGACTCCTCTGTCCAGTCCAGCGTCTCACTATTCTCTGTTAAACAGTACAGTTGTGAAACGGTGTGTCTGTCTGTGTCAGGACTGCTAAACTATTCCGTTATTTCATTCTGCCTGAAGTGCCTGCACAGTTCATGTTCATTTATGTTGGCCTTTGAGTTTTCCTGGAGTTGATTTGGGTCCCCGTGTGTGGAGTTGTGTCTGTGGGGTGTGTGTGTGTTTTTTGAGAGAGAGAGAATGCGTGGTTGGATGCGTATGTGGGGTGTCAAGCGCAAAACTAGTCAGCTCGCCTCTTGTCCACTTTGAAAGCAGACACGTGGACTTACATTTTCTGGGGGTTGTTCATTTGGCGTATCGTTGTGTTTACCACGTCCCAAAGCCTCCTTCTCTCCCTTTCAGTCTTTCACTCTCACACCGTTCCCGACAGCTTCATTTAAACAACAAAATCAATATTGGCTCACCCTCCTCTCTTTCTCTCCCTTTTTCCTCCCTCCTCTCTCCTGGCGAACATTCTCAGCATATCTCCATCACTTCACAAATCACCCTCCAAATTGCCTGTTATACATTTTTGTCGCCTCTCATATAAATCAAATGAGGGATGGCTCGGGGGCCCCTCTGACTTTTCCTCTACTTTTTTCACACGTTTTTAATAAAATAGTGAATATCTGAGAGTCATTCTCCCAGAAAAGCATTACTCCGAGGGTGCATAGGCATGTGTCGGCCTGTTGTGTCTGTAGGAATGGATAATTATGGGACGATAAGGGCAGTTGACTGCCAATATGCAAAGTCTTGGGATACAACGCTGGTCCCGTGTGGCTCAGTTGGTTGAGCATGGCGCTAGCAATGCCTTGTATCGCGAGTTCGATTCCTGCTGGGGCCACTCACTGTTGTAAGTCGCTTTGGATAAAATTGTCTACTAAATGGCATTTAATATTATTATTATTATTATTATTATTATTATAATACAACTGTGTCTCACCTCACCTGATATCAGAGTCTTTCTCAACTCCAGTATTTGGGTTTTATGTGTGATCTCTCGGTTCAGTTTCCAGGTGTTTGTTAAATGTCACCTAAATGTCAGCGGGGACCTGAGCCTGGGACAGGGATTTATCCCTGCCTACCTGTCACGTGACGTTTTAGCTCATGTCCAAATGGACATCCCATCCCCTCCTAGTCTTTTACAGATAGATCGTAGACCTGGAGCTCAACTGGACCACTGAAAAGCGACTTTTCTCTTCCTCGTCTCTCTGTGGGTGTCCAAGGAAAAGTGCAAAAGTCCATCCAGGCCCGTCCTTCAGCTCGTAGACCTTAAAACAATGACTCTCATCTGCTGACTACTTTAGTCAGAAACTCCACATACACTCAGTCTGCACCTTGCCTTGACAGCACATTAGTTAAACAAGCCTTCGCCTTGTACTCCCGTGATTTATAAATCATGAATTGCTTTTCCTGTTTACTGGCGACTGGTTTATTGTTGTGTGAGTATTGGCTGTCGCAGGATATTAGGCAACTGTTTACCAGAGTCGACGCAAAAGCGGGTTTTATTCTGCTTCCCTGGTGTCACACATGAGAAACAAGAGGTGCTTGGAAAGCCGCCGCGGTGCGATGCGAGGCGTTTGATCACGGCGGCGTGACGTGTGCGCACACAAACGCGCGCGGCGAGGTGATTATTTGTGGCAGGTTTGATGTAGAAGCGCGGTATGATGAACACGCCGGTGTGGTTATTAATGTTGAGTAATGGCAGCGTCAGACACCGACTGGGTTGATCAGTGGCGTCTGGAGAAAACCCTCGCTGAGAGCAGACGGATTTACCGCTGACACAATATCAGGATGGAACAGCCTCTTCAGGTGCAAGTTGTTCTTAGCCACAGGTCTAGGATCAGCTTCACCTCCCCAAATCCTCTTGTCTTTTATGTCCCAGTGCAGTCTATGGCCATGTGTAAATAAGACTTAATGTGTTCCCTCAAACTCACCTTGTGGCTTTAGTAGTCACCCCCATCTGGAACCAATGCATTTGAGTCACATGGGAAAGGACACATTTCTCTCTTTCTAAACCTCTCCTTCAACCCTTTTCTCTCTCTCCCCTCCTCGCTGCTGTTATGGGTCGTTTAGGAGATGTGTTGTGTTCAAAGAGCTTCTGTTAATTGAGTATGGGTCAAGTGTCTGCAGTAATACGATACTTTAGTGCTGTGTGTGTTCTTAGCCATAGGGGCTCCATGTCCGACTCCCCTCAGGGGCTCTCTCCATTATTCCACCCCAGAGGGAAGCACTTAAACTGGGCTTGCGTTTGTTCAGTCTCCAGCTGGATCTGCGGGTCATGCGTAAAAGCTATTGGAGTCGCGCTGAATCAGGCCATCTACTCAGAAAATAGGCGATGTAATCACACAGAACGCTGCTTAAGAAGTGCTCCGCTGGCCAGGAACCAAAAGAGCCGGGAGCCTCGTTGCACTCAGGGAGCGATGGGGGTCGCACACCGGGCCGCCTGGGCAGTGATACAGGCTCTGATGCTTCCTGTGTCCAGACGCTCGTCCTTCAACACCTCCTGCTCTGCCCAAATACTCTCAGACAGGTTGGAGGGAATGTACTTTCACAGCGATGCTGGCTGTAATAAGGGGCGACAGTATTGGTGGCCAAATCCTAACTTGAGATTTGTACGTGGAAGAAAATCTCCCAAAAGCTATAAAGGAAAGATGCTCAGCCAGGAAAGCCGTGCGGCGGTTTAAAAAAAGAAAACGGTCTGTGACTGATCCAGACCGTACAGGTGTGACCATGCAGATGTGAAGACCGTTTGATGTGCAGGGCCAGGGACTAATGGTTGTATAGTTGTATAGGGTGTGGTCAAATGGTACGCTGCACAGATGCGTGGAAGTCAAAAACAGGTTGGACTTACGGTGTCATACTGGGTGGGGGGGGTGGATTGCACGCGCGCACTTGCACCCGACACGTACAAATGAGACGAGGGAAGCGGGGAGAAGCCACCGCGCTGGGTTTAATGAACCTTGGTTAAATGAATTGAGCTCTTTCTATTGAGTTCACCTCTCCCTGGTGGCAGAGTAGCACTTCAGCCATTGTGTCTTGGAGTCCCGCTCTGTATACATACCTGTTTGTCCCACACTAGCTTAATAAGTGGATTCTATTGAGGAGTGTAATTGCGTATTAAAAATGCTCTTCTATTAAGGGGGCTTGAGAGTGCACATGTTTATGTAAATGCCGAGAATTGGGCACAGATTAAGGGAATTACCCAGGCTTCCCGTCACCAGGGGAGAGGGGGATGTCTCTTCTCTAACTAAAGGAGAAGAAAAAGAGGGTATTGTAGCCTATTAGGTATCATCGAAAGGCTGGAGGGTGTGTCTGTCTAGGGTGTGGATTAGAAAAAAGCTTAAATGTTCCTTGGACAATTTTAGCATATTCAATTTGAAGACTTTCCCAGTCACTGCTGTTGTGCAGCGGTGTAAGTGGATGCTCTTGTCTTTCTGCTTTGTTAAACCATACTAGAAGTAGGAGAGCTGTGTGTGTGTGTGTGTGTGTGTGTGTGTGTGTGTGTGTGTGTGTGTGTGTGTGTGTGTGTGTGTGTGTGTGTGTGTGTGTGTGTGTGTGTGTGTGTGTGTGTGTGTGTGTGTGTGTGTGTGTGTGTGTGTGTGTGTGTGTGTGTGTGTGTGTGTGTGTGTGTTACATCCGGTCACCTGTTACAGACCACTGAGCCAAAACGCCCTTTGTACACCCCAGCCCACACTCAATGCTCTCAGTTCACACCGAGAAATGTGTCCTGGGGTGGTGTTTGTGTGTGTTTCTGCTATGGTCTTATAGTAGGTTTGGAGGTTTCGGTGTTGACCAGTGCTCAAACTCCACTGGGGAAAAACCCTATGTCCTAGACGGCTCAGCATTGAATGGGTGCCAAAACACATCCCGGTTCAAATGCCTGCTCCCCCACTAACCTAACATATCCAGGCCAGACCATACTGTATCGTGTGCTTGATCGGCCGCCCAAACTCCTGTACCTAAAAATTTTCCGCTGGAACGGATTGATGCATAAACACTCAAGACACCCCCTGAAACTTTCTGGAAACTTTTCCCGCTGGAAACTCCCAACTGTCAACTCTTTTTTTTTTTTTTTTTTTTTTTTTTAAAGAGTCTTCCTTTTTCTTCTGAAGCTAGGAATTCCCCAACTTAGAATGAGAAGATGAGGGGTAAATGGAGTTTTTAAAAACACTGGTTGTTTTTAGGTGTATGTGTTCCTCTCCGTTTAACTCTGTGAGAAACCATGTTGATGTTACCATAACAAAAGGTTCTAATTTCCCTCAGTTAGGGCGTTTGTAATGCCTGAGGTTTCTTTTCATAGCTGTGAGGTGAATGTGCTTTCCAGGCGAAACATTATGTTTAGCTGTGGCCTCCCCAACTCCACTGGCTAGTTCTGAGACCCTAAGTTAACTGTTGTGGTTCCCAATGACTCAAGTTGCAGCATTGCTGCTAGCAACACCAGGGTTTAGGCTTTGATTCCTGCATACTAAACCTTTGTCCCATTTGCAGAGCTATGAAACACCCCGGTCACCAACAGCCTCTCACACCCAGTCTATTCTACACATGCTCCCAGCCCTCTCAGAGTGGTAATAGCTATATGCTGTGGCTTATACATCTCGGCCCCTCCCTCCCTCCCTCCCTCCCTCCCTCCCTCCCTCCCTCCCTCCCTCCCTCCCTCCCTCCCTCCCTCCCTCCCTCCCTCCCTCCCTCCCTCCCTCCCTCCCTCCCTCCCTCCCTCCCTCCCTCCCTCCCTCCCTCACCCCTTACCTCCCTCATTCTCCCTCTCCCTCGTTTAGAGCGATCACTATTTAAACTCCCCTCTGCTCCCCGGTCTTATCAGATCCGTTAGAAGTGAAAGACTATTAAAGAAGGTCCCCAGAGCTTAGTGGTGGGTGGGTGGGTGTGTGTGTGTGTAGGGGTGTGTGTGTGTGTAGGGGTTTGTGTGTGTGTGTAGGGGTGTGTGTGTGTGTGTGTGTGTAGGTGTGTAGGCTCTCCTTTCCCATCCTGTGAATCACCAATGAGAGCGTGAACTCTGGTGGGAAATGTATTGGCAGCCGATCTGGAAGATTACGGAAACTCAGACTTGTGGGAGGCAGTAAAAAGAGGGAAAATAAGAGTTAGCCATAAACCCATAGAGAGTAAAAATGTGAATAAAGAGTGGTGCTGATCTTTTGACCTTGTGGTTAGAGGCCGGGCCGCCTCACTGCCTTGCAGAGTGGGAACTTTGAAGCGGTTGATGCCTTACAGTTGGACATGCGCATACACACACACACACACACACACACACACACACACACACACACACACACACACACACACACACACACACACACACACACACACACACACACACACACACACACACACACACGGCTGTGCTGGCTGAAGGGTCTGTATACCGTGTCCCCTCTCTGTCTCCCATAGTGAAGGGATGATACGTACAGTCAGGGATGGGAACTTTGATGGGGGTGGGGCCACAACCACACACTGCAGTCAGGGGTGGGGCCACAACCACACACTGCAGTCAGAGCCGGCCCTTAGCCTTTTGGGAGCCCTAAGTTGAAATGTTGCGAGCAAAACATTGACAGCAGAGAGAGAAAAAAGGGACATTTTAGAGTTAATTTCCTGCAATTCTATAAAGTTTTACTCTTCTAACTCTCAACAGTAAGTTGAGACCCCCACTGAGTTCCAATAAACTAAAAAATAACTTCTCAACATCAGGAATGAAGAGGCGACTCCGGGATGCTGGCCTTCTAGGCAGAGTTTCTCTGTCCAGTGTTTGTGTTCTTTTGCCCATTTTATTTTAATTGGCCAGTCTGAGATATGGCTTTTTTTTTGCAACTCTGCCTAGAAGGCCAGCACCTCGGAGTCGCCCCTTCACTGTTGACGTTGAGACTGGTGTTTTGCGGGTACTATTTAATGAAGCTGCCAGTTGAGGACTTGTGAGGCGTCTGTTTCTCAAACTAGACACTCTAATCAAATCAAATTGTATTAGTCACATGCGCCGACAGGTGTTGACCTTCCAGTGAAATGCTTACTTACGAGCCCCTAACCAACAATGCAGTTTAAAAAAAAAAATGCGATAAGAATAAGAGATAAATTGACAAGTAATTAAAGAGCTGCAGTAAAATAACAATAGCGAGACCATATACAGGGAGCTGCCGATACAGAGTCAATGTGTGGGGGTACCGGTTAGTATGTACTTGTCCTCTTGTTCAGCTGTTCACCGGGGCCTCCCACTCCTCTTTCTATTCTGGTTTAGTGCCAGTTTGCGCTGTTCTGTGAAGGGAGTAGTACACAGCATTGTGTGAGATCTTCAGTTTCTTGGCAATTTCTCACATGGAATAGCCTTCATTTCTCAGAACAAGAATAGACTGACGAGTTTCAGAAGAACGTTCTTTGTTTCTGGCTATTTTGAGCCTGTAACCGAACCCACAAATGCTGATGCCCCAGATACTCAACTAGTTTAACGAGGCCAGTTTTCAGCTGTGCTAACATAATTGCAAAAGGGTTTTCTAATGATCAATTAACCTTTTAAAATGATAAACTTGGATTAGCTAACACAACGTGCCATTGGAACACATGAGTGATGGTTGCTGATAATGGGCCTCTGTACACCTATGTAGATATTCCATAAAAAATCTGCTGTTTCATTTACAACATTAACAATGTCTACACTGTATTTCTGTATTTTTTGCTTTTCTTTCAAAAACAAGGACATTATATATAGACATTATATACATTTCCCTGGCCTAGTTCAATCCTAATGCTCTAAGAACATGTCAGCTACTGGACTCATCTCCTCACCAGTACAGCCCTTGTCATTGGCTCTCAGTCTGAAGCACTGGTCTCTATCGTGTATAGATCAACACAGAGAGAGAGAGAGAACATTAGCGGATTAAAGGACTTTTCAATTGGACAGCTGTTGAGATGGATACTTAACCCGGATTTGTCATTCGCCAGTTATAGCAGCTGTATTAGGCACTAATGCACGGTATGGGATATGGAATCATGGACGTTATCCCTGGTCATAGTGTTTCATATATAAATAACTACCGGCTGGAGAGAGAGAGAGGTGGAGGGAGAGAGCGAGAGAGAGAGAATAGTTTGTGTCCTCAGGGGTAGATCTCAGGGTCTCTTGGGGCACCATATTCACCGTATCAGCAGTCTCAAACACTACTTTCTTTTACATCCCTTTCCTCACTCAATCTCGTCATTCACTTTCTCCACTCGTCTGTCATCCTCTCATCTGCGTTGATCATGCATGGCTGCCGTCATGGGTCCCAGGCTGTGTACATGAGGAAGAGAAGCGCTTGGCGTGCCACTGTACCTGATGAAGCTCTCTGTGCCTGGCGATTTGTTAAAGATACATCTCTGCAGTGGTCTAAGGCATTGCATCGCAGTGCTAGCTGTGCCACCAGAGACTCTGGGTTCGAGCCCAGGCTCTGTCGCAGCCAGCCGCGACCGGGAGGTCCATGGGGCGACGCACAATTGGCCCAGCGTCGTCCGGGTTAGGGAGGGTTTGGCCGGTAGGGATATCCTTGTCTCATCGCACACTAGCAACTCCTGTGGCGGGCCAGGCGCAGTGCACGCTATCCAGGTCGCCAGGTGCACGGTGTTTCCTCCGACACATTGGTGCGGCTGGCTTCCGGGTTGGATGCGCGCTGTGTTAAGAAGCAGTGCGGCCTGGTTAGGTTGTGTTTCGGAGGACGCATGGCTTTCGACCTTCGTCTCTCCCGAGCCCGTACGAGAGTTGTAGCGATGAGACAAGATAGTAACTACTAACAATTGGAAACCACGAAATAGGGGAGAAAAAGATATATATATATATATATTTTAATAAGGTCTCTGATAAAAAGGTCTTTAACCTCTGGATGGTTATGAAAACACTTTTACTCAGATGAACGTTGAGTGTGATTCAGTGAGACTTGACTTTAAAGCACAGTATGATGTTCAGTGTCTTGGTTAAGCTGCTGTGATATGACTGAAGAAGAACCAGTCTTTCTGGCGACAACTTAGTCCTCCTGGCCCTTATAAAAAAAAGTTTTTAACCACCATCCCCCTTCAGTCTTGACTTTACATCAGGGCTGTTTTCAAGCAGCCACTTTCTGAGGACCTTTCAATTTAAGATTCTCAATCACAGACTGGATGAAGCACAAATGGTGTCTTGCGAAGTGAAATCGCTTGTCTTGCTTCGTCACGTCGAACAACTGGACCTGACAGAGACAGTTTTCCAGAAAAGCTTTTACAGGCCGTCGTAAAATACTTCTTCAGGCTTCCAAAAGTTATGGATTAGCATATTCTCTGGGGATTGGTTGATTGTGGATGCGTTACATTAATAAGGCCTTCTCTGTAAGATGTTTCAGCAGAGAGATAGATGGATCTATTTTTTGCCACCTTGTGGAAACTGCAATATATCTTCATTTTAACAGGCCGCTATAAATGTCACACTGTAGATATTTTCTTAATGAAAACATCACCCTGTGTCCAAAGTTTGATAAATGGAGCTGGTTTGAGGGGAACTTTGGGAGTCTTGAGTTCCCCAGTTGTGTTCTGAAAGGCAGTCTGACTGCTGCCTTCAGGCCCTGTCTGTCTGTCAAGCCCACAGTCCGCTTGTAAAATACTAGCGTAAAATACAATCTGTTTTTCAGTAGCCTCCGTTATTAGAAAGGTAATCCAACAATTCTGTCCTCTTTATTTATGTTCTTTCTTTCTCTCTTCTCTCTTTCTCCTTTCTTTCTCCTTTCTTTCTTTCTTTCTCTCTCTCTCTCTCTCTCCCTTTCTTCCTCTCGCTCTCTCTCCCTTTCTTCCTCTCTTTCTTCCTCTCTTTCTTCCTCTCTTTCTTCCTCGCTTTCTTCCTCTCTTTCTTCCTCTCTTTCTTTCTTTCTTTCTTTCTTTCTTTCTTTCTTTCTCTCGTTTTTTCTCTTTCTTTCTTTCTTTCTTTCTTTCTTTCTTTCTTTCTTTCTTTCTTTCTTTCTTTCTTTCTTTCTTTCTTTCTTTCCACATCAAAAGGAGTGTGGAATGCAACCGGCATATCGTGTGCATCACGTCTACCCACCTTGTCATAATTTTTTCTTTGCCTGCATGAATTACTAGACCTGCAACATGAGCAGTTATGTCAAGGGCCTCAATTTTCTTTGGAGGTTGCATTGCATTCTGTAATGAGGGTTAAAGTATGTGAAAGCTTTAGTTAGTCAGGCAGCTGTCAGTTTGCTTTCAGCTCTCAGAGTGACTTTCCCTTGGCCCATCTTCCCACGGTTTTATGCAAACGTACTGCCGCGCTGCTGACATCAATTTACTCTTGAAAGCTACAGCATGGGCCCATTTACAGCCACTTTTATAAAAACAGCTACTGAGAGAGAGAGCGCGATACAGAAAGACAGAAGGGGGGGGGGGTATAGAGCGAGATAAGTCGTACATTTCACTCCACACATCTTATTTGTAGAAGCCGCATACAGAAATGCAGGTATTTACTTTGCCCTGTTGCACACCCATTTCCTGCTACTTTCTAGGTGTCTCTGAGAGTGAATGGGAGGGATGTGCTCAGGGGTGTGTAGTGATCCTTGTGGTCCTGCTGTTATGAAAGGAGCCTCGTGTTGAACCCTGCAGCGCATCCACAGAAACGAGTTCACACTGATGGGCCCAGAGGGAGAGATAGGGAAATCGGAGACGCTTTCCACTCTCGTCTCCTCTGCACCTACACTCTTTCTCTCGTCTCCTCTGCACCTACACTCTTTCTCTCGTCTCCTCTGCACCCACACTCTTTCTCTCGTCTCCTCTGCACCCACACTCTTTCTCTCGTCTCCTCTGCACCCACACTCTTTCTCTCGTCTCCTCTGCACCCACACTCTTTCTCTCGTCTCCTCTGCACCCACACTCTTTCTCTCGTCTCCTCTGCACCCACACTCTTTCTCTCGTCTCCTCTGCACCCACACTCTTTCTCTCGTCTCCTCTGCACCCACACTCTTTCTCTCGTCTCCTCTGCACCCACACTCTTTCTCTCGTCTCCTCTGCACCCATACTCTTTCTCTCGTCTCCTCTGCTCTCTCTCCACAGTGTGTTCATAACAGGGTAGCTTTGTGTGTGTTGCCAGCTGTAAATGGATGATAAGATGGTTTGTGTGTTCCAGTGTATCTCGCTCTGCAGTTAGTACACTCACACACCCAGTTTGTATTAAAGGGAAAGCTGATAAAAATGCCCCTTGCCTCTTGTGAGCCTAGTGAGGTTCCGTCCATTCTGTCTTCCCTTGAAGAGGGATCAGCGAGGGATGGAGAGACGGGTCTCCAGGGTAAGTTATCTCAGGATCCCAGAGAGAGGAACACACACACACACACACACACACACACACACACACACACACACACACACACACACACACACACACACACACACACACACACACACACACACACACACACACACACACACACACACACACACACACACAGACTATTATTAGGCCTCAGGGCCACAGACAGGAAATTAAAAACATCTTAATAATTGATGAACTATGAAGTGATCACTTCTCAGCCTCCACATATTGGTTGCTCGGTTCAGGGTCATTTAAGCCTGCCCAATCAATACTTTCAATAAGAGACTGAAAGACAGAGAGATGGAGTACACAGAGGGAGTCCTGTGGTTTGTGCGTGTGGCTTGGTGGTTGATAGTGTTGTTTTCCCTAACCTTTATTTTGGCTGTTTACCCAGATGCCTTTTAAATAGCTCGTCTAGTTGGAGAGTCGGCACTGTCTGTCCGAAAACCCTTCTGTATCAACACTGCTTCAGATCCTTCCAATCAGACGGCGAGTGAGAGACGTAGACAAAGGGGGGAGGGGGGGAGGTCGGTGTTAATGGCTTTATTGGAACGATATTAGTTATTTTAAGGCCGTTATCTATCTACCTCTTCTCACCTGAAAAGGGGAATAAAGTAGGAATAAAGCAGGAGGAGAGAGAGGAGAGCAGCTGCCATCTGTCTGGAGTAATAGCCTGCGGACAGCATTAACTGATCGCTGGATGTGTGGTTGCTAATGTAAGGGGATGGCTTGTCTGTGTCTGTGTGTGTCTGTGCGTATGCGCGTGCGAGCGAGATCTAATGTAAGTCGAAGGCTAATATCCACCATGTCACTGCTGCTTTTCTCCAAACATCACCCACAGACACCCCTCCTCCTTTTCCACGGAATCTTGTGACTTTGTCACTGTAGTCCAATGCTGAGAAAGTTCACATTGGATATGTCCACGCTGTTCCCCACTCCTAGCATGTTGCTGTACTTGCTCCTGATAGGTTGCGTGCACCGTTTTGACACATTAAGTGTGACTAGTGTGAGAGCTGGTGTTGTAGCCACTGGTTGTGACTCATGTCCTCTGGGTCTAGTAGAGCCAATAGGGATCTGATTAGAGTGAAAAGGTCAGAGCATCCGTCTGCCGTTAATACTGCGGAGAGGGGGGCTGGAGGGAGAGGGGGCTGGAGGGAGAGGGGGCCGGATGGAGAGGGGGCCGGAGAGAGGGGGCTGGAGGCAGGGGGCTGGAGGCGTGGAGGCAGGGGGGGCTGGAGAGGGGGGCCGGATGGAGAGGGGGCGGATGGAGAGGGGGGGGGCTGGATGGAGAGGGGGGACTGGATGGGGCTGGAGGCAGAGGGGCTGGAGGGGGGGGCTGGAGGAGAGAGGGGGCCGGAGGGGGGCCGGAGGGAGGGGGCTGGGGAGAGGGGGCTGGATGGAGGGGGGCTGGAGGGAGGGGAGGGGGGCTGGAGGCAGGGGGCTGGAGAGAGGGGGCCGGAGGGAGAGGGGGGCCGGAGGGGGAGGTGGGCCGGAGGGGGAGGGGGCCTCGAGGGAGAGGGAGGCCAGAAGGAGAGGGGGCCGGAGCGAGAGGGGGGGGTGGAGGGAGAGGGGGAAGAGGAATGAGAGAAGGATGGGAGGAGGAGACGACAATGTGATTTGAAATAAGCCATCATGTTTAATTAATGCGATCATCACCGTCCATACCTTTTTCAACCAGGTTTACCCTCCTCCGTCTCCCTGCAGCCGTAGGCAGTGTGTGTATGGGGAGCCTGTTGCAGACTAGTGGCGTGTGGGTCAGCTGTTTGTTCATCTGCACCACAACTGCTAATAACCCATCCGCAACCGCCCAACTATATGTGATGACGTGAAAAGCGATTGGCGTGTAGGATATTTGGCGCGTGTACAGTTGGGCTCTAAAGCTTATGCACTAATGCCAGATAGCCTAAAATAATGAAAGAAAAAATGCAGTGTGGCCTATAAGGTATTGTTTACTTTTTGTTCAATCCGCACGGAGTGTGGGTTATGAGTCAACCCGCGCATCACTATTGCAGGACACATGGCTTGCGAGGACTATCCATATTGACCTCTGTGATGTGTTAGGCCAGACAGAGTTGACTTTGACGTGCGTGCGGCCGGCTGCCCCTCTGATGCTGGTGTGACTTGGCGTATGTCACACTCTAAGGTCAGGTCATTCCTGTGCGGTCACTGATCTGATTGGCCGAAGAGTAGCTGTATCCCGCGGCAACCACACAGGGGATCTGTCTGACCAATAGCACGCCCCAGCTGCTCTCAGCGTGGATCGATGTGTGTGTGCGTGCGTCTTGTATGTGTGATCACTGCATACGTGGCTCAGTGGCGGCCCCAGAAACACCTCCCAGTCTGTGTTATGTGGGATCACAGACTGTCTATTAGACCACTCTACTGATGTGACTATAACCATATCCATCCAAGGTGTATTTGCTTCTAGGCTATCGAGAACAATGATGTCATTCCACCAGTACTATAGCTATGCTAGAGGGGAGATAATGAGGAGAGGAGAGGATGAGGGAGAAGGATAGGCTAACGAGTACACACACCACACAGACATCAGCTCATCACTATCACAACAGAAGGCCTGGGGGCTGGGTGTTTGTGCGCGTGTGTGTGTGTGTGTGTGTGTGTTTGGGGATCACAATGGATCCTCGGAGGACTGCTACAGGGCCAGAGGCCTAGCTAATTAAGAGGGTGTGTGGGTCTGTCTGTGTGTGTGACTGGGAGCATGTCTCCCTCGCTTCCATGTTTTGGGGGGATATTTGTCCTTTGATGTTAATTATATGAGGCCTGGGAGAGACTGTGTGTTTGAGTCACGGGCACATTTTCCAATGACTACAAAAGGACCCCTGGTCTGTGGCCAATGGGATCAAAGAATACAGGGTCGGAAGTCTGAGTCTGCCTGCCCTCAGCGATAGACTCGGATTGTGTTTGGATTTGAATAACGTGTGTGTGTGTGTGTGTGTGTGTGTGTGTGTGTGTGTGTGTGTGTGTGTGTGTGTAAATGTGCGGATTCAGGCCTTTTTAATATTAAATGTGTTTTGGGGGGGGGGTACAATGCGTTGTTTGATGTGTGTCTGTGGCCTTGGAGCTGCGTCAGTATGGAATGTGGCTGACCATAGAAGACAGTGACACAATGCCACAGAAGATCAAAGAGGCTTTGACAGAGAGACAGTGTGCGTTTAGAGTCCGAATGGCAGTACGCTACGCATTAGAAGTCAAGAGTGTGCAGTAAGTCTTCAAGCTAGACTGTCCACACACACACAGCACTACCTGTAGTCCTTACTTGGGGTCGATGTGTGTGTTTCTCACCTACTCTGTAATGCAGCACCTGAAGACAGTAGCTCGTCGCTCCACCAGTCTGTCAGTCTGTCTGTCTGTGCTTGATGTTGCCAATAGTGATGCAGCAATATGATGTTTTTGGCCGATACAGATATCCAATATTTTCCTTGCCAAAAAAGTAACATTACCGATATCCGATATTTCAAATTTTAGCGGCCTTTGAAGCATTCTAGTTCAGTTAAATAGTTGAGACACACACACACACACACACACACACACACACACACACACACACACACACACACACACACACACACACACACACACACACTTTGAAGCATTCTAGTTCAGTTAAATCAGTTTCATCTCTGTCTGTCCGCGGCCTCTCTTCCTCAGTGCTCACTGTCACTGTGTCCGTTTCCATCTTGTCCAGCTGTGTCTGTAACATTTTGTGTAAACCCTGTTTCTTGTCTGCATCGAAGTAGCGGTCCTTGTACCAAGCATCGAGCACGGTGGCGACACAGTAAAGAGGCTCAGAGAGAATGCCACCGAATCGCTTGTTCACAGCCTCGAGTAGAGCACTTTTCCAAGTTAAGCCGACGGTCTGTGTTGGCATTTTTGTTGAACAGGTGTTTCAGGGCCATGACAGGGTCTGCACCGGACACAGTGGAGCTTATTTCTCGAGTCAGTTGTTTGAGTGGAGCTGGGAGTGTTCATGTTTCCAAGTTTCAAACATGTTCTCAAATGCCATTGAAATGGCAGCAGCGGTATGAGAACCAGCACATTCTTGAGCATGCAATACAGCTTCCCTCAGTACGAAGTCCTCGTCGACCCACTGTGCTGTCAGACTCATAAAGCTCATGGGGCTGACGTTGCTGGTCCAAATGTCAGTTGTGAAGCAGCGACGCCCATAGCAAGCAGTTCACGGACACTGTGTAACTCAGGTAGGGCAACATCTGGAAAAATAGTGCCTACTTGGTAGTGTGTACCGGTGTTCGACCAGTCAGCGAAAGCCAACATCACCCACGACAGAGAACGATTGATTGTCAAGGGTAATGAATTCCGTTATCTTGGGGTTAATGGATTTCATCTTTGTGTTGTCTCTCTGAAATATTCTTACTCTTTCAAATGACTGTTCGACTTGTTGACTGCTCGATCCACACAGCAGACATTGTGGGCTCGGTTAAGACTGCTGTGTTGCACGTGCAACGCTATATTTTTCGTGGTGTCATTACATTATCTACCTATGTTATATACAGTGGGGAAAAAAGTATTTAGTCAGCCACCAATTGTGCAAGTTCTCCCACTTAAAAAGATGAGAGAGGCCTGTAGTTTTCATCATAGGTACACTTCAACCATGACATACAAAATGAGAAAAACAATCCAGAAAATCACATTGTAGGATTTTTAATTAATTTTTTTGCAAATTATGGTGGAAAATAAGTATTTGGTCAATAACAAAAGTTTATCTCAATACTTTGTTATATACCCTTTGTTGGCAATGACAGAGGTCAAACGTTTTCTGTAAGTCTTCACAAGGTTTTCACACACTGTTGCTGGTATTTTGGCCCATTCCTCCATGAAGCATCTCCTCTCGAGCAGTGATGTTTTGGGGCTGTTGCTGGGCAACACGGACTTTCAACTCCCTCCAAAGATTTTCTATGTGGTTGAGATCTGGAGACTGGCTAGGCCACTCCAGGACCTTGAAATGCTTCTTACGAAGCCACTCCTTCGTTGCCCGGCGGTGTGTTTGGGATCATTGTCACGCTGAAAGACCCAGCCACATTTCATCTTCAATGCCCTTGCTGATGGAAGGAGGTTTTCACTCAAAATCTCACGATACATGGCCCCATTCATTCTTTCCTTTACACGGATCAGTCGTCCTGGTCCCTTTGCAAAAAAACAGCCCCAAAGCATGATGTTTCCACCCCCATGCTTCACAGTAGGTATGGTATTCTTTGGATGCAACTCAGCATTCTTTGTCCTCCAAACACAACGAGTTTAGTTTTTACCAAAAAGTAATATTTTGGTTTTATCTGACCATATGACATTCTCCCAATCTTCTTCTGGATCATCCAAATGCTCTCTAGCAAACTTCAGACGTGCCTGGACATGTACTGGCTTAAGCAGGGGGACACGTCTGGCACTGCAGGATTTGAGTCCCTGGCGGCGTAGTGTGTTACTGATGGTAGGCTTTGTTACTTTGGTCCTGCTCTCTGCAGGTCATTCACTAGGTCCCCCCGTGTGGATCTGGGATTTTTGCTCACTGTTCTTGTGATCATTTTGACCTCACGGGGTGAGATCTTGCGTGGAGCCCCATATCAAGGGAGATTATCAGTGGTCTTGTATGTCTTCCATTTCCTAATAATTGCTCCCACAGTTGATTTCTTCAAACCATTGCAGATTCAGTCTTCCCAGCCTGGTGCAGGTCTACAATTTTGTTTCTGGTGTCCTTTGACAGCTCTTTGGTCTTGGCCATAGTGGAGTTTGGAGTGTGACTGTTTGAGGTTGTGGACAGGTGTCTTTTATACTGATAACAAGTTCAAACAGGTGCCATTAATACAGGTAACGAGTGGAGGACAGAGGAGCCTCTTAAAGAAGAAGTTACAGGTCTGTGAGAGCCAGAAATCTTGCTTGTTTGTAGGTGACCAAATACGTATTTTCCACCATAATTTGCAAATAAATTCATTAAAAATCCTACAATGTGATTTTCAGGATTTTTTTTCTCATTTTGTCTGTCATAGTTGAAGTGGACCTATGATGAAAAGGCCTCTCTCATCTTTTTAAGTGGGAAAACTTGCACAATTGGTGGCTGTCTAAATACTTTTTTGCCCCACTGTATGTATATAAAACCGACACAAAGGTAGAAATGAAATAATGTGATGTAGGTCAACTGTGTTATAAGTACAATGCCTTCAGAAATGATTCATGCCCCTTGGATTATTCCACATTTTGTTGTGTCAGAGCCTAAATTCAAAATTCGTTAAATTTGTTTTTTTCTCTCACTCATCTACACGCAATGCCCCATAATGACAAAGGGAAACCCATTTTTTTTTCTCATTCTTTTCAATATTCATCAAGCTCTGTCAATTTGTTTGGTTACATTTTTCTTGACAATCATTTGCAGGTCTTTCAATACATTTTCAAGTACATTTAAGTCAAGACTGTACCTCACCCACTCAGGAACTTTCACTGTCTTCTTGCTAGGCAACTTCAGTGTAGATTTGCCCTTGTGTTTTAGTTTATTGTCCTGCTGAAAGGTGAATTCATCTCCCAGTGGCAGGTGAAAAGCATACTGAACCAGGTTTTCCTCTAAGAATTTGACCAGTGCTTAGCTCCATTCAGTTTTTTGTATCCTGAAGAACTCCCCGGTCCTTAATGATTACAAGCATACCCATAACATGACGCAACCACCAGTATGCTTGAAAATATGAAGAGTGGTACTCAGGAATATGTTGTATTGGATTTGCCCAAAACATAACACTTTGTTTGAATGTATTTGAATGTATTACTTTAGTGCCTTGTTGCAAACAGGATGCATGTTTTGTAATGTTTGTATTATGTACAGGCTTCATTGTGTTGGAGTAACGACAATGTTTTTGATCCATTCTCAGTTTTCTCCTATCACAGCCATTAAGCTGTAACTGTTTTAAAGTCACCATTGGCCTCATGGTGAAAGCCCTGAGCGGTTTCCTTCCTCTCCGGCAACTGAGTTGTAGTGACTGGGTGTATTGATACACCATCAAAAGTGTAATTTATAACTTTACCATGCTCAAAGGGTTATTCAATGTCTGCTTCTTCTTCTTTTTAAACACCAGTAGGTGCCCTTCTTTGCTTTGGAAAACCACCCTGGTCTTTGTGGTTGGATCTGTGTTTAAAATTCACTGCTTAAATTATGGACTTTACAGATACTTGATTGTATGTGTGGGGTACAGAGAGGAAGTAGTCATAAAAAAATGAAAAACTACTGCACACAATGTGACTTGTTAAGCAAATGTTTACTCCTGAACTTATTTAGGCTTGCCATAACAAAGATGTTGATTACTTATCGACTCAAGACATTTCAGCTTTACATTTTTTATTAATTTGTAAACATTTCTAAAAACACAATTCCACTTTGACATTATGGGGAATTGTGTTTCGTCAAGTGACACACAATATGTAACGTAACAATATATGGAAACAGTCCAGGGGTGTGAATAATTTTTGAAGGAACCGTTCAAATGCGTTTAATTATTTAAGCAATTTGATGCAAGGGTAATCTTTAAGCTCTTAAAATGAACTTTTAGATAAACGACATTTTAGTCAAATTGCTTCATAAGATTATAATTGTGTTTTGTGCATAGTTTGTTTTAGACCAGTTTTAGGAAGAGTTCCATGTAGAAAATCTCTGTCCCCCCTGTAAATAACTTTTTTTCAAATCTGACCCCCATAAGAATGTAGTTAAATAGCCCTGCTCTAGTCCCTCAACAGCACAGCTACTGTAAGAGAGCACAGAGTACCTTAAGAGTTAAAGACTCTACTTTGAGGCATAAAAGGGCATTGAAATTGCTTACGAACTGTGCACACTTTAGAGAGGTGTGTGTCCACTTGGAGACACCAGTTAGTCCTCTCACTCAAAGCCTCGTCATTTATTTGTCTTACATTGCACCTACCCCGCCACATTTTCCAGGAACAGTGTTATGTTACTGAATGTCTTGGAAAGTACAGTCAATGTAAAATGCACGTAAAACAAACTGGAATGTTTGGAATCGGTCTTGTCAGGTCAACTGTTGTGTGTGTTAACCTTTTCTATTCTCTCCAAACTGTTCCCTTTCCAGTTGCTACTATGGTTATGCATTTCAATTCAGCCCGATCCACACAGTCCAATTCCGACCAATGTAAAGGGTTAAATAACAAATACACATTTATTTGAACCCAGGTCATGTGTGTGCGCACAATTATTGTTCATACCCTTGTTTTGAAAGCCAAAAGAGAGAGTGTGTGTGTGTGTTTGTTTGTGTGTCGGTCTGTGTGTGCATCAGTGCCTTCAATGCCTCGATGCTGACTAACTTTCACAGTAGTGATAGCTGTTTGCTGTTCTGGCGCCTTGTCCCTGTGGCGCGTGTGTGTGTGTGTGTGTGTGTGTGTGTGTGTGTGCGCACGCGTGTGTGTGTCTCGGTTTATCTGTGTCTCGGTGGATTGACTTTGTTTCCTCTGGTCTTCTTGAAATGTCACTGTGTGTTGTGTTTCAGGTAGAACTGGTGAAGCACCAGATATGTGTGGTCTAGTCAAAGTGGTGGAACACGTTGAGGAAAATGACTTTCATTTCAATCAAATCACATTGTATTTGTCACATACACATGGTTAGCAGACGTTAATGCGAGTGTAGCGAAATGCTTGTGCTTCTAGTTCCGACAATGCAGTAATATCCAACGTGTAATCTAACCTAACAATTTCACAACAACTACCTTATACACACAAGTGTAAAGGAATGAATAAGAATATGTACATAAAAAAAAATATATTTATATATATATATATGAATGAGTGATAGTAAACAACAACAATTCGTGTTCTGGCTATAAACCTCTGCTAATTGGCTGTTTGCTCCTCACCTTTCAGTCCCCGTGGCAGTTAACAACTGTCCTGTGTCCAAGTGGAAGCACATGTTTTATGGATTGATGTGAAAGTATTGGTCTAATTGGATTTGTGGTGTTGGTTATAAACTCCTGGTTGAAAGGCCTGTTATTTGGTTGTCACTTTGGGGAAAAGAAGTGTAGAACAGTCATGTGGAACATTTTAGTCCAGGGCTCTACAGTGCGACTGTTTTACCTGCATATGGTCGAAATATTTTGCTCTGCGACCTGGACTTTTAATTTAGGTGCGCCAGCACACCTAGAAAAATCAAGGCTATTTTTAATTTAGCTTCTAAATGTCGTTGTGTGCGCCTCCTTTTTTCAAATTGGGTGCACTCACACACACCACTCCAGAATTATTCTACACCTTCCTTCATTAGTTTCTCTCTCTCTGTGTGTGTGTGCGTGTGCGTGTGCGTGTGTGTGTGCGTGCGTGTGTGTGTGTGTAAATTATGCAGCCTAAATTACATCTGCACCGTGTTGACTTCAGCACTATCTGCTTTGGTGTGTGTTTGTGTGTACATCACTCTCTGAGAAACACAAACCACGTATTGCACAAGCCAACTGAGAAAACCTACTCCTTTGATTCTGACTTTAGATCAGAGGAGATTTCCAACATCATATTTACACTTCACCCACAGTGAAGACCCCCAGGGAACACACATACACACACACACACACACACACACACACACACACACACACACACACACACACACACACACACACACACACACACACACACACACACACACACACACACACAGGTTGTCCATGAATATTTATTTCTGTTTCATTCGTTTTCTGAGCTCAACATTAAAAATCGCTCTTTCTCTCTTCTCCCTACTATCTCTCCTTCCCCCGTCTCGTACCTTCTTCCATGTTGCTGTGGCCCGTTATGGTGTTGCTGTGTTTGTCTAACTCAGGTATGAACCACAGTTTTATTTTACTGATCCACAACCTCCAATCACGACATTGTAGATATTGTACGGAACCTTTTACTAATGGAAGGACTCCCAACTAAAGTGCTTGTTTTGGGTAAATATGTTTTTGGGAGGTGCTCCCAGTTTGAAGGGGGAAAAGCGTGGTATTCAGTTCGATATCAAGTTTAGACAGTGCTAAGGCGGCTTCTGTTTCCCCGTACGTGTTCAGCTTGTAAATCAAGCCTGTAACGTTGAGTAAAAAGACGGGGGATGTTCTCTCTTTGACCCCGGGAGAGATAGAGGTCCAAACAGAGTGGAGAGCGAGTTCGGCCAGAGACCTCTGGAACGGACCACAGCTGTGAATGATGGGCTTAAATGTTAATGTAAACTCCCCTCAACCCATCTCTTATGGCCCGGCTCTGACTAGTCAGCTGGGCTGTGTTCTTATCAGGTTACTGTGGGGCTGACTTGGAGAGACAAGAGAGACACGTCTGCTTATACTCTGTGTTTGTGTGTGTGTGTGTGTGTGTGTGTGTGTGTGTGTGTGTGTGTGTGTGTGTGTGTGTGTGTGTGTGTGATAACGCCTGGTGTGTGTGTGTGGATAATGCCTGGTGTGTGTGTGAGCTACTGGTGTGCTCTTTCACAGTTTGGTAGAGAGGAGATGAGAGGGAAAACAAACAGTGCTGGTATGATGTAGTCTTGTGGGTGATATAGTGCGGTCATACTCGTACACAGTCTAATGTGCTGTCATATCTTACATAGAGATGTCGGAAGTGTTATGTTTCCCAAAGGAACAGCCTTCAAGGAAACGAGAACGATACTGAACATATAAAGGCTGCTCATTAGGGATGAAATGCTTCTTCTTCTTTTTTTACCCAGAACCCCCGCCAGACGACGAGTTGTACACACATGTGCATTCACTCTCTCTCGCTCTCGCACGCACACACGGCACTCTACTCACTTATCACATTATCACCATCTCTTCATCAGAAATGGCCCTAATGACTTTTTTGAAGGACACCACAATCAATTTTAATTGGTGGGAAGTCTCCTCCTGGCTCAGGATTGGTCGGTTTGGCCCCTAATAGAATCTCTCAATCCAGTTCAGTTTAAACATCAGAGAGTAGGAAAACAAAGTCTAAAATGTCTAATTATTTTTGATTAACCATATGGTGTGTTTGTGTTTTTCCACCTAGGTGTTGCTCCAGCTGTCCCCTCCACCTAGGTGTTGCTCCAGCTGTCCCCTTCACCTAGGTGTTGCTCCAGCTGTCCCCTCCACCTAGGTGTTGCTCCAGCTGTCCCCTCCACCTAGGTGTTGCTCCAGCTGTCCCCTCCACCTAGGTGTTGCTCCAGCTGTCCCCTCCACCTAGGTGTTGCTCCAGCTGTCCCCTTCACCTAGGTGTTGCTCCAGCTGTCCCCTTCACCTAGGTGTTGCTCCAGCTGTCCCCTCCACCTAGGTGTTGCTCTAGCTGTCCCCTCCACCTAGGTGTTGCTCCAGCTGTCCCCTCCACCTAGGTGTTGCTCCAGCTGTCCCCTCCACCAGAACTAGATTTATCCCTTGGCAGTCTTGTCTGATATTTTCAGAAGCTTGGTTTGAGAAAGGTTTTAAATTCATTAGCCAGCGATTGAAGAAACCTTCAAACTTGTCTAAAACGCATCATTATTAGGTAACTTCACTGGAAAATGCATTTTTCCTTTCTCCTCACACGTAGGACTTCTACTTTTCTAGCCCCCTACCCGAAACTATGAAATGTTTTCGCTATATATCTGAGAATATGACATCATTTGGGTGTGTTTGTGCTCTTTATCATCCTTTGATACATGCATATGCATATTTTCACAGTCAAATGGGGGCCCCTAGTGTGAATGGGGGGGGGACTCTTTCTCTCCCTCTCTCTCGCTCTCTCTCTCTCACTCTCTCTCTCTCTCTCTCTGGCCTCTCTTAGACATCTTTAATACTTTAATACTGCACTTCTGTTTGTTGGCGCCACATAAACATTTCAATAACACCTGGACCCACGAACTCCTCTTTGCCATATCTGGCTTCCACCTCTCTCTCTTTTACTCTCTTTCTTCTCTCTTTTACTCTCTTTCTTCTCTCTGTCCTTTCATCCGTTCGTCTCTCTACGCAGCCCTGGTTTGGCCCTCGTGGTGCCAGCGAGCCCCTGCCAACCCACAGCGTACCAGGATTAGCTCCTCTACACACAGAAGAGTCCATTAAAACACAGTTTTCTATTGCTAAATTAATGGCGAAAAAGTGTGACTCAAAAAGTGGTGGTCAGTTCTCTCTAAGAAGATTATCCTGACTTGTTGTTCAAAGATTCAGACTCCGTATCATACTAGTACCCACTACCCAGCTTTGGCCTGAGACCAAACTGGCATTCACACTCTTGCCAAACCACCACCGTGCCAGACACACCAGGCCATTGGGGGTGTGTGTGTGTGTGTCTTCATGCCAGACTGTTCCATACTCTTTCTCTCTGTGTGTGTGTGTGTGTGTGTGTGTGTGTGTGTGTGTGTGTGTGTGTGTGTGTGTGTGTGTGTGTGTGTGTGTGTGTGTGTGTGTGTGTGTGTGTGTGTGTGTGTGTTGGTGGTGGTGGTGGTGCCAGCCTGTACCAGACAGGCACAGCGGGCGTGGTGGAGTGGCATGTTGGCACCAGACCTGTCCCCGTTACCCAGGGTGCATTGGGCCACAGGTGGTAATGCGATTAGGTTTAGGAAAAGGGGGATTTGTTCAGAGTGCATAGAGAGGAACATCAAACACGGAAAGAAGGGATACAAAATAAAAAAAGAACCCCTAGCCTCGTCTGTCAGCTGGTTCCTAGGGGAGGGAGGGACAGACAGAAAAGAGGGGAGGAGGTGAGTGTCTTTCTGTCGTTCTTCCTTTGTGTATGTGGGGTGGGGGGTGGGGGCGGGCGGGCGGGCCCAGATTAGCAGTGTCAGTACAGGCCTCCCTGTGAGGGTGTGTGGGTAATGATTTAAAGGAGCAGAGCCTTGTGGAACAGTATCAACCTTCTGTTCCACTGGCACACAACACCATCCACTGACAGACAGACAGAATGGAGGTTTATTTCAGTTTGTGAATAAATGACTGTCGATATTATTACACTGCTACATTTTACAGGTCATGTTTTGGTTCACCAAAACTGTCTGTCTCATCCTATGGTATGTTCCCCATCATCTCAAATAGCCTCTTCTACCCTCAACGGGGCAGGTGTGTGTGTGTGTACTGTCACACGTCAGGTTTTTAGTTGTAATGGAAAGCGGAGGAAGAAAACACACTGTATCTTAGCAGTTTATTTGATCTCTCAGTTCTGTGTGTGCACGAGCGATCTCTAAGCTCCACTGAGTCGATAATAAAATCGGTGTGTGCATTTTCTTCCTCCCTATCCCTTTGTTGTTGGCATCAGTTTGTACCAGGAGCTGGTTTTCCCGCTACACTCCTCTCCTCACGTCTCATGGAGAGATGTGCAGTATTTATAGACCTACTGCTTCTGAACATACAGCAGTTTCAGCACCTCTGGTCTGTCTAACCAGCTCAATGTTGAGGCACAGCTACATCAAACAACACAACCTGAACACGAGGGGGGGGGAAACTCTTCACTTATATACCGGTACACATCTTTAGTTTCTTTCTATTATGGTTAAAGCTTTTCATAGTCCTGCAGTGGTAATGCTCTGTTCTCTCTGGTTGGCCCAGTCTGTGTCTGTTCCAATGGTCAACTTTCCGACTGTGGAACCAGAGGGAGCAAAAGAGAGATTGTTGCTCGACTTGCTGTCCTGCGCTGGCCCCATCATTAGATAACCATGTCAAGCCAGACCGAAGCGCGTGCACACGCACACACGCACGCACGCACACACACACACACACACACGCACACACACGCACACACACACACACACACACACACACACACACACAGGCTGCCTGTTTTAGTTGTCTCCGTGCTCTCCTGGCGGGGCCAAAGGAAACAGATCTCTGCCATTAAAAGTAAGGTTATGATATTTTATGAGAGGCTGTAATGTTTTAACTGAGCTGTTATTACAGAGAGTAGAGTTTCACTCTCTCTACTGATGTCTGCTTCTAAAACGTCCACTGGTCTAGCTTCGTGTGGTCCAGGTGTGTGTGTGTGTGTGTG
This sequence comes from Oncorhynchus masou masou, assembly GCF_036934945.1. NCBI lineage: Eukaryota > Metazoa > Chordata > Actinopteri > Salmoniformes > Salmonidae > Oncorhynchus > Oncorhynchus masou. Next base: position 42,439,086 of record NC_088212.1, read on the forward strand.
TGTGTGTGTGTGTGTGTGTGTGTGTGTGTGTGTGTGTGTGTGTGTGTGTGTGTGTGTGTGTGTGTGTGTGTAAATGGAGACATTCGCTGTCCCATACATAAAGCTCCCCCATCATACATGTCTGTGACTGGCTAGTGACATCAGCCTATCATTGACCGTTTTACTATTCTCTCTCACCAGCGTGAGAAACCATGTCATACTGACCTCACAAAGTCCAGTCGACAGGCCGCACACACACGGGGACCAGCGTACGGACAGCACCGTTTCCCCATGCAGACTGAAGGGTTATTGAGTTTTACAGGCCTTCGTTTAACTTCTCCTCACCGCGTTTTGAAATAGTGTCTTTTTGAGGATAAATGGAAGAGTAAACCAATGCCTTCGTGTGCTGAGGACTCACTTTGTTATGGTTGGAATGTGATGTGAGAGTAAATGCATATCAAAGAGAAGGAGGATCTCTCTCTTCGCGCTCTCTCTCTCTTCTCTCTCTCTTGCTCTCTTGCTCTTGCTCTCTCGCTCTTTTCTCTCTCTCTTACTCTCTCTCTTCTCTCTCACGCTCTGCTCGCTCTCTCTTGTCTATCTCTCCCCTCTCTCTTCTCTCTCTCTTGCTCTCTTTTCTCTCTCTCACTTGCCCTCTTGCTCTCTCTTCTCTCCTTCTCTCTCTCTTCTCTCTCTCTTGCTCTCTTTTCTCTCTCTCTCTTGCCCTCTTGCTCTCTCTCTTCTTCTCTCTCTCTTCTCTCTTGCTCTCTCGCTCTTTGCGCTCTTCTCAGCCCAACTCTCGCTCCGCCAGCCTCTTGGGCTTCCTGACACGACAGGAAGCAGTTCACTGTGTTGCACGTGTCACATCCTGTCTCTTAAAGTAGATGAGACCAGTCATGTGTGTGACTTCACTCTGTACTCATTAGCAGCAGTCGCCGGTTGCTTTGCTGAGCAGCTGTAGGTCCAGGTGTGACATACACCAACCCTGGCACTGCCAGAAGAGACAGTAGCACTTCTCAGCCTTAGACAGATACTGTAGACCCAGAACAGGGGGAGGACATGGAGGAGTGTGTGTGTGTTTGTGTGTGTGTGTGTGTGTGTGTGTGGGGGGGTGGGGGGTGGGGGGGGTTGTGTAGAGAGCTGGGTGAGGTGTCATTGCAGGCTGGTTAGATGACTGTGCTAATAAGGTGGCTATAGGAAGTAGAACTGTCACCTTCACCTCTCTCTCTCTCTCTGTGTGTGTGTGTGTGTGTGTGTGTGTGTGTGTGTGTGTGTGTGTGTGTGTGTGTGTGTGTGTGTGTGTGTGTGTGTGTGTGTGTGTGTGTGTGTGTGTGTGTGTGTGTCATCCCCGTAGCTTTAGGATGAACAGAGGAGTATTCCTGTGGAGGAGGGGAGGAAAGGCAGCAATAAAGAGAGAGATGGGGTGGAGAGGGTGTAGGTTGACTTGAGTTGCTGATTAGCTCACTATGCTGACATAATAATGTATGTTTAAGCAAAATCGCATAATATGATATTGCTCTCTGTCTGCCTTTATCTCCCGCTCTCTCCCTGTATATAGTTTTGTATACATCCTGCACGACTATCTGTTTGCCTTATTTGTATTTTCAGTCATTCCAAATGTAAAGCTGTCCTACCCAACTTGGGACAGTTTATGTCTGGCGTTGTCATATTTCAGTATGTAGAGCCAGAACACACACACTCAGTACTAGAGGTCGACCGATTACGATTTCTCAACACCGACACCGATTATACATAAATAAAAATCTATTTAGTCTCAAATAAATAATGAAACATGTTCAATTTGGTTTAAATAAGGCATAAACAAAGTGTTGGAGAAGAAAGTAAAAGTGCAATATGTGCCATGTAAGAAAGCTAACGTTTAAGTTCCTTGCTCAGAACATGAGAACATATGAAAGCTGGTGGTTCCTTTTAACATGTGTCTTCAATATTCCCAGGGAAGAAGTTTTAGGTTGTAGACTATTTCTCTCTATACCATTTATATTTCATAGACCTTTGACTGTTCTTATAGGCACTATAGCATTGCCTGCCTAATCTTGGGAGTTGATAGGCTTGAAGTTCCTAAACAGCTCAGTGCTTCAAGCATTGCTAACATCTACTGGCAAACGCAGGAAAGTGCTGTTTGAATGTATGCTTACGATCCTGCTGCTGCCTACCACCGCTCAGTCAGACTGCTCTATCAAATATCAAATCATAGACTTAATTATAATATAAATTCCAGATTTGATCATATTAATGACCTAAGATTTCGAAAACAAAACGTTTATTCTTTCAGTGAAATACGGAACCGTTCCGTATTTTATCTAACGGGTGGCATCCATAAGTATAACTTTGCTGTTACATTGCACAACCTTCAATGTTATTTCATAATTATGTAAAATTCTGGCATAGTAATTATGGTATTTGTTAGGAAGAAATGGTCTTCACACAGTTCGCAACGTGCCAGGCGTCCCAAACTGCTGCATATACCCTGACTCTGCTTGCACAGAACGCAAGAGAAGTGACACAATTTCCCTAGTTAATATTACCTGCTAACATGAATTTCTTTTAACTAAATATGCAGGTTAAGAAAAATATACTTGTGTATTGATTTTAAAGAAAGGCATTGATATTTATGGTTAAGTACACATTGGTGCAACGACAGTGCTTTTTTCGCAAATGCGCTTGTTAAATCATCACCCGTTTGTCGAAATAGGCTGTGATTCGATGATAAATGAACAGGCACCACATTGATTATTTGCAACGCAGGACAAGCTCGTTAAACTAGTAATATCATCAACCATGTGTAGTTAACTAGTGACTATGCTAAGATTGATTGTTTTTTATAAGATAAGTTTAATGCTAGCTAGCAACTTACCATGGCTCCTTGCTGCATTCGCGTAACAGGTGGTTGTCCTGCCACGCAGGCTCCTCGTGGAGTGCAATGTAATCGGCCGTAATCGGCCATAATCGGCGTCCAAAAATGGCTATTTCCGATTGTTATGAAAACTTGAAATCTCTACTCAGTACATTCCCTTAGTACACTTGAACCAGGCTCATTCTGTCGTTCCTCCTCTTCCTCACCATCTCTCTGCCTCTTGGCCTGTTTGGTCAACCTGATTGTCTCTTCCCTGGTGTTCTTGCATGGGGGCTGGTAAGGGATTGGCTTCCTAAATAATAGATGATTCAAACTTGTTCAAATTGTATCACCAGTGAGGGTTGTGTGTGTTTTAGGGGTTTGTGTGTGTGTTTGTGTGTTCTCCCATCTCTCTTTCCCAGCTGTCCAATTTAAGTTTGAGGAATTGCTCCGAATGAAATGAAACCAGTAAATCTCACATGCGTTTATGATCAATTGGATTTGTATCATTATTCTCTTCACTGTTCCCATTCTCGCTCCACCCTCCTCCCTCTCCACATAGAGCTCCAGGAGTTCAAAAACTATTTTCTGACCTCCGAATCTCCCAATATTCCATAGTCCGGAAGCCTTGGAGATGCAACGTTTCTGATGTGGAGATGAGATGAATGGTCAGAATTCAGACGGAGCCACCTAATCAGATTCTTCCCGGGCTGAAGCAGGAGCGAGCTCAGCCATTCATGTATGAGAGAGGCCTGCGAGATAGCCAATGGGCTTCTCTCTGAAGGAGCTTAAATCGATACATTACATCGACTGTCCGTCTGAATTACTGAGTGAGGTGGCTTTTGAAATGCAGCAGGTTTGAGCTTCAGTCTCGGGGCCTTTCAACCTTGAAGAACTAACACAGGAAGGCCATGAGGAAGGTCAGCCATTACACTAGTGGCTCTTTATCCTATCCTGACTCCATGAAACGACTCCGTTTCATCTCATTTCTCTGCGTCCTCTCGGTCTGCTGGTTTGAGGGATATATTATCCTCGGGCAACGGAGTTCACTGCACTCTGTGTCCAAATGTTCGCGCTGACCTTATCGTCTCATCCCGAACTCTTCTGTGGAGTCGAAACGCTGCTTTCTAACACTTGCAATTATCTTCTTCTTTTGCGGCCATCGAGTGTCACAACTGACCCGAGCCTTATCTGCTGGAGGGCAGAGTAGAGAGGCTCGCTGTCGGTCTGTTGTTCTTCTCAGCACACCTGACCTTAGAGGTAGAGACACAAAGTAGGCCAGCCAGAGTAGTAGTGGGTAGATTGACGTTGTTGACCTCATCGCTGCAGTACTCTCTCTGCAGTACTCTCTCTGCAGTACTCTCTGCAGTACTCTACTAGGTTAGTGTAAACGTCTCTCTCCTCTTCAGTAAAGTGTTGATTCTGGCCTGACTTCTGATACACACAGAGAAAGACTACACATCTCCTTCCAACAGAATCTGGCGCAGTATGGCAGGGTCTTAGTAACCTGCTGGGCCTCTCTCTCTCTCACTGCCCCCCCCCTCACTCTCCTATGTCTCTTTGTCCTCTCTCGGTCTCTCTCTCAAAGTTTTATCCACGTTGAAATACTCTCTTTTTAGATTAAGCTCATTCCCTACGCACGCACACACGCCCCGTGGGTACACACACAGACACAAACACACAAACACACACACACACACACAACATTGGCTCCCATTGACAACACATGTTCTTTCAACACCCCAGCCCGTCCTCCCTTCCTCCTGTGGATGAAACTCCGCACATAGTCCGCCTGCAGGAGGGGAGCTGACACATACAACGTGTGGAGCGAGGGATGGGGGGGTGGAGAAAGAAGGTGTGGGGGAGGGAGGGAGGGATGGAGAAAGAAGGTGTGGGGGAGGGAGGGAGGGATGGATGGAGAAAGAAGGTGTGGGGGGAGGGAGGGAGGGATGGATGGAGAAAGAAGGTGTGGGGGGAGTGAGTGATGGATGGAGAAAGAAGGTGTGGGGGGAGTGAGTGAAGGATGGAGAAAGAAGGTGTGGGGGGAGGGGGTGGAGAAAGCACATTGACCCTCTCTGTATGTTAATGCTGTTACCACATGTGCCTGCCTGCTTCCTCCTCCAAAGGTCCTATTGTCTCACTTTTCCATTTCATTAGAACTATGCATTATGTATTGACTGTCACATGTAAATGATAATCATTACCCCCCACCCCCTCTTTTCCTCCGTTCCCCGGTCTACTCTATATGATCCTGGTGGAACTTCTTTGCGTTGAGATGAAACACATTTCCATACCGCCACACGTGTGTGTGTGTGCGTGCGTATATGAGCATATTTCCATACGCCATCACTGTTCCCAAGGGAGGGAGTTGGAACTCAGGTTGAGAACTTTTTCAGGAAGAAGACGAATGGAGGGAGAGGAGATGGGACATACACACACACACACAGTTGCACGTATGCACGGCACACACATCCTACACACACACACACACTCCCTTCTCTTCCCCAACCCACATTTCAGGCATCTGGGCATGCTGTTGGTTTGTATTTGTAAGCAAACAGAGAGTGGTAGGGAACAACGCCACAGTGTGTGTGTGGTTATGTGTGTGTGTGTGTGTGTGTGTGTGTGTGTGTGTGATTGGTTTATGATGGGGTTGAGGACCCTGACCAACCTCTTCCTCTCTTTCTTTTGATTCAGCTCTGTCCTTGTCTGTCTGTGATCTCCGACTGGCTTCAGGTTTACACGGTCTGCTTCACAACACCAGACACCATCCTCAACCTTTTACACTGCACTACTCAACCCTTTTTAATATATCTGGGTCAGCAGTCTGGGTTGTTGTTTCACCTAGGCTTCCATCTGTCTGTCCTCTGTGTGTGTTTGTGTGTGTGTGTGTGTGTGTTTTTAAATACCTCCCGAGGGGTTTATTGACTAAACAACCGAGTTTGGTCTCAACCCCACACATACACACCCCCTCCGTCAGACAACAGTCCTCAACGTCAGCTGGATACAGCACAGGCAGTTCCTGATGTTGAAAAAAGCTACTGTCTGTCTGCCGTGTTTCGCGGCAGGTCGCTGTGTCTGCCACCACCGCACGTCACTTTGACCTTTTACATTGATTTGACGTGTAACAACGCTCCCCATTTCCCACACGACATCCGTGGCACGCTGGAACAACTCTGCGTCCGCTCAGCGCCGGCCTGGAGGAAGGGAGCGAGCGAAAGAGGAGGAAAAGGTCATGCACCTCAGAGAGAGCGAGAGAGAGATGCTGTGTGGTGCTGTGATTAGGTCAGGACTCCCCTCTGTTCTACGGCTATTGTTTCAGTCTAAAGGGAGGTTATGAGCATTTGTCGTCGTCCCCGATGAATAATTGTGTGACCCTATTTCAGAGAACGTGACAGACATCTCATACACGTGGATAGCCAGGCAGCGTAGAGCGAGGGTGGCTTGCTTGGTTTCGAAATGTAGCGGCGTCGGTTCGACAGCGTCAGATCCCTTACGAGGACTGCGTTGATCTGCTCTGCCGTTCTCGGAAGTGATACTGCGACATTTCGAGATTCGCGGTTGCTTTTCGACATACCCAGAGTCAGATGGAACCCAGTGGATACCGTGGTTGTCTCTGCGTGCGGGTTTGGAGATAATTGACGGTAGCTTGTCTTTAGCTTAGTGCAATGGCTTGAAGTCTCCGGATACAGTGTCCAGTCCCTCTCAAATGCAGGTTAATGGACATTCTCACTACTCCACAGCTGGGTGGTTACCACGTTGTACTCTGTACCGTTTACAAGGGTATATGAAGCTATATTTTGATTGTAGTTTATTTAAAAAAAAAAATGTAAATAATTTCTCTGAAGTACACGTTTCATTCATCCGCAATAGGCTGTGGGCAGCCTCTCACTCAAGTCATCACACCTGGCCAGCTGTGACAATGGTACATGACAATGGTACAGCACTTCCGTTTTGAGGGATGAGGAAGTTGAAAATGAGGACGTTGACAGAATCTCGTTTCTTATGATTATCAGTCAAATGAACAAATGTATAAAATAGACACAGACTGTACCAAACATTAAGGACACCTTCCTAATATTGAGTTGCACCCTCCCCTTTTGCCCTCGGAACAGCCTCAATTCATCGGGGCATGGACTCTACAAGGTGTTGAAATCGTTCCACAGGAATGCTGGCCCATGTTGACTCCAATGCTTCCCACAGTTGTCAAGTTGGCTGGATGTCCTTTGGGTGGTGGACCGTTCTTGATACACACGGGAAACTGTTGAGCGTGAAAAACCCAGCCGTCTTGTAGTTCTTGACACAAACCTGTGTGCTTGGCACCTACTACCATATCCTGTTCAAAGGCACTTAAATATTTTGTCATGCCCATTCACCCTTTGAATGCCTCACATAGGCTTGAATGCCTCACAAGGCTTAAAAATACTGAAGCTTTCACCTGGACTCTCTTGCTCAGTCTGTCATGGAATGAGCCAGGTGTCCTTAATGTTTTGAACTCTGTGTACATATTTTACATTTGTGAGGCTAAATGACCAACCACCCAGATTTGGAGTATCTAGATCAGTGGTGTATTTTCATGGCTTCCAAAGGAAGCCAGGCTTCCCCCCCTCCAAAAAAAATTGACCAATAATTATTTAAAAAAATATTTTGTCTCTCTGTGTTTTCATAATTTATATTAAATTTGCAAGAGGCTGAATGTACTGTATCTGACAGGAGAAAGCATCCAAGTGAGCGAAACAGCACCCCTCTGTCTCTGTATGTGTTGGCCATCTATTTGATGCCCGTGAGCATTTGGCGTCCTTTGATAAAAAGGAAGAAAAAATTAAGTATAAAATAATAGCCAATCAGCGTTGAGCAAAACTGAGTAAGCTCGACTGTGATTGGTCCTGGCACAGCAAAAAAAAAAGTTTAAGGGAAGCAAGTTTGGATTTAGCATCACTCCTATCAAATCACATCGAGAACTCAAGTGGCTAGTTAACTAGCTAAAGTTGTCCCTTTCCTAAATTAGCCATGGATGGAAATAGGGATTTGGACATATTGTTTTACTTAATTATCCGTACTGGCTAATGACGATAACAGCGATTCTGATCCAACCATTAATTCATACAATGTTGTGCCCCTGGCCTAAGAGGATGGAAGTTCAATATGTAGCTAGATGTAGTAGGCTAATGTTAACTAGCTAACGTTTCCCATGAAAGGATGTTAAGCCAGCGAGCAAGCATTTTAGCCAGGTAGCCTAGGACAACAACAACAACAGACTAAAAACGTGTACTATATGACAGAGTCATGGACCGTTTCGTCAACATGAAATAGAGGAGGATGGCATTGGCGTTTCTCTAGAAGTAGGGTGAGTCAACATGTTTTTTTCTAATTGCACGAATGACACACACACACACACACACACACACACACACACACACACACACACACACACACACACAGAGACAGAAATCAGAGCCATGGGCATATCCACAACATATTTACCTTCTGTTGATTGGACTAAATAGTTTTTGATATCTTTTAGTTGTCACTGTATTAGACTACGTATAGGTGATTTGATGTTGAAATGTCGAAATGGTGCTGGAATAGTGGAGGAAGCTCCAGTTTTCTTTGTGACTTGCAAAGTGGTTCCAAATCCAATAGGAGTTTAGTGGTCCGAAAATGTCTGAAACAGGGCTATATATCACAGTCACAAGGCATATGAACTAACAGGTTACAGAGACAAACACGCAATTATCAATATGGGGGGGGGGGGGGTTACTGTCGCACCCCTACTGGTTAGAAGGTATATTTCAGTATCTTTATCTATAGCAGTATCTATAGTAGTATATATATCCACAGTAAAACTAGTCCTATATCGACATAACCTGAAAGGCCGCTCAACAAGGAAGAAGCCAGACTACGGTTTGCAACTGCACATGGGGACAAAGATCGTACTTCTTGGATAAATTCCTCTGGTCTGATGAAACAAAAATAGAACTGTTTGGCCATAATGACCATCATTATGTTTGGAGGAAAAAGGGGGAGACTTGCAAGCCCAACCGTGAAGCACGGGGGGGTAGCATCATGTTGTGGGGTCGTCTTGCTACAGGAGGGACTGGTGCACTTCACAAAATAGATGGCTTCATGAGAAGGAAAATTATGTGGATATATTGAAGCAACATCTCAAGGCCACAAATGTGTCTTCCAAATGGGCAATGATCCCAAGCATACTTCCAAATGTGTGGCAAAATGGCTTAAGGGCAACAATGTCAAGGTATTGGAGTGGCCATCACAAAGCCCTGACCTCAATCACATAAAACATTTGTGGGCAGAACTGAAAAAGTGTGTGCAAGCAAGGAAGCCTACAAACCTGACTCAGTTACACCAGCTCTGTCAGGAGGAATGGGCTAAAATTCACCCAACTTATTGTGGGAAGCTTGTGGAAGGCTACCTGAAACATTTGACCCAAGTTAAACAATTTTAAGGCAATGCTACCAAATACTAATTGAGTGTTTGTAACTTCTGACCCACTGGGAATGTGATGAAAGAAATCAAATCTGAAATAAATCATTCTCTCCACTATTATTCTGACATTTCACATTCTTAAAATAAAGTGGGGATCCTAACTGACCTAAGACAGGGAATATTTACTAGGACTAAATGTCAGGAATTGTGAAAAACTGATTTTAAATGTATTTGGGTCAGGTGTATGTAAACTTCCGACTTCAACTGTACCTGCACTATAGCACTTTAGTTTGTGTAGAACCACCTCATTTGCTTGACATATAAATCTATATAGATGTCCTAATGAATATTTATTGGTAGAGAGTTTCTAGCACTCCGCTTCCCTTAATACACTACTTTGGTCTTGTTTGGTCCTCGTAGGTAGGTTGGTAGGTATGTAAGTTGATGTGTAGGTAGGTAGTTTGTATTCAAACCCTTTACTCAGTAGTATGTCGAAGCACCTTTGGCAGCGATTACAAGCCTTGAGTCTTCTTGGGTATGATGCTACAAGTTTGGCACACCTGTATTTGAGTAGTTTCTTCCATTCTTCTCTGCAAATCCTCTCAAGCTCTGTCAGGTTGGATGGGGAGCATTGCTGCACAGCTATTTTCAAGTATCTCTAGAGATGTTCGATCAGGTTCAAGTCCGGGCTCTGGCTGGGCCACTCAATATCATTCAGAGACTTGTCCTGAAGCCACTCCTGGGTTGTCTTGGCTGTGTGCTTAGGGTCGTTGTCCTGTTGGAAGGTGAACCTTCGGCAACAGTCTGAGGTCCTGAGATTTTTATCAAGGATCTCTTTGTTCTTTGCTCCGTTCATCTTTGCCTGACTAGTCTCCCACTCCCTGCCGCTGAAAAACATCTCCACAGCATGATGCTGCCGCCACCATGCTTCACCATAGGGATGGTGCCAGGTGTCCTCCAGACGTGACGCTTGGCATTCAGGCCAAAGAGTTCAATCTTGGTTTCATCAGACCAGAAAATCTGGTTTCTCATGGTCTGAGAGGTTTTTGGCAAACTCCAAGCGGGGCTGTCAAGTGCATTTACTGAGGTGTGGCTTCCGTCTGGCCTGATTTGGTGGAGTGCTGCGAAGATGGTTTTCCTTCTGGAAGGTTTTCCCATCTCCACAGAGGAAGCTCTGTCAGGGTGACCATCAGGTTCTTGGTCACCTCCCTGACCAAGGCCCTTCTCCCTCGATTGCTCAGTTTGGCCATGCGGCCAGCTCTAGGAAGAGTCTTGGTGGTTCCAAACTAATTCCATTTAAGAATGATAGAGGCCACTGTGTTCTTGGGGACCTTAAATGCTGCAGAAATATTTTGGTACCCTTCCCCAGATCTGTGCCTTGACACAATCCTGTCTCCAAGCTCTACGGACAATTCCTTCAACCTCAAGGCTTGGTTTTTGATCTGATTTGCACTGTCAACTGTAGGACCTTATATAGACCGGTGTGTGCCTTTCCAAACATTGTCCAATCAATTGAATTTACCACAGGTGGACTCCAATCAAGTTGTTGAAACATCTCAAGGATAATTAATGGAAACAGGATGTACCTGAGCTCAATTTTTAGTCTCAAAGCAAAGGGTCTGAATACTTATGTAAAATAAGGTATTTCTGTTTTTTATTTGTAATTAATGTGCTAAAATTTCAAAAATCTGTTTTCACTTTGTCATTAAGGGGTACTGTGTTTAGATTGCTAATTGCTTAATCCTTTTTAGTGTAAGGCTAACATAACAAAATATGGAGAAGTCAAGTGGTCTTTCCGGTGGCACTGTAAGTAGATTGATAGGTTGATTGATTGATAGGTGGATTGATTGATAGATGGGCACAGAGAAATCCAGTGGACATAATCACTTTATCCACACTTACTGGATAAAAAGAACACCTTTGAACACATTCAACCCTCTGAATGTACTGTAGGCTTCTCTCCCATACGCCTCGGCTCCATCTAATTCATTCCCTGCTCTCCGCTCCCTCTCTGTTCTCTGTGATTAGATGTGATTGTCTGTATTTATCAGTCGGCTGTGTCAAACATTAACGTTGGCGGCGTGGAGAGCTAGCACTTTGACTAATAAGTTACACCTGCCCTTCACTCGCCCACAACCCCTTTGTTTTTCTGACGGAAAACCCACGAGGCAGAGAGACAGCGAAGACCACCATCTCTTCCCCACCCACCTGTACCTCAATGTTAATGTGGAGAGGGAGCGAGGGGGAGATTGAATATAATTGAGGGGGGGGACTATGGCCTGCTCCTAACCACCCACCCACACATCACCAACTCTGTGTGGCTATATAGAAAGGAGGAGAGATGTGGAAGGAGAGGAGAGAATCCTCTATTTAAACTCTGAAGTGCATTTAAAATGGCAACACACTTAACAGTGAAACAATCAAATCAGAGAAGTGAAATAGCAGAGAGGAGGAGAGAGAGATCTCTGCTGTCCTGTGTGTGTGTGTGTGTGTGTGTGTGTGTGTGTGTGTGTGTGTGTGTGTGTGTGTGTGTGTGTGTGTGCACGTGCGTGCGGCGCGGTGTGAGAAGTGGAATGTGCAGCTAGTTATTTGTATTCATGTATTCATGCCATTTGGCCCGGTGTGAAATAATAGGTCATTCCAGCACAAAAAGCAGCACAGGAGCTGAATTTATAATGACTGTGATTTCCCTCTTCCCCCCTCTCTTTCTTCTCCACGTGTCTGAATCTACTGAAGAGGGAGGGAGGGAGGTGTCTGATGAGGTTGCTTATATTACCTGTTTCTCACCTAAAGAGAGGTGTCACCAGAATGAATGCCATTCAGCTGAATAGTGGAACGGTGTCTTGCTGGGTACTCGTGACCGCATGGGCGCACGTATGCGCGTGGAAGTATGTACTTGTGGGCGAGCGTGCATCACAGACCTACTCGTACTAGGTAGAGTATGAGTGGACAGCCATGTATTTGTGGTTACCTCGCATCATCTAGTACATTCCGCGCTGTAGAGTCCAGTCAGACCATCTGTTTTGTAGAGAATCTGGACCTAGCTGCTGTTGCTTGGCCTGAAAGTCCCTAGTCTTGAAAGTTATAGCCCTGAGCTACAACAGAGTATGATAAGTCACATTTCACATGGATGATTTTAAAACGCTTGGCTTTGAGGGAGGGGTTGGAACACAGACCAGAAAACGTGATTTATACTGTAGGGATCAAGTAAAACGCATGTAAAATACATTCACGTTAGTAGAGGACACACACACACACAGGGCCGATGTAAAATGCTTATCAAAGCCTTTGCCACAGTAGTAGTAAACTGCCTTGAAAGGAGAGTTTGACATTGTGTTTTTAGTACCATGTGAGATACAGCCTAGCCACTAGAGCTCTGTTCTTCTGTCCTTTACTTTCTTCACCTGTTGGCAATGGATACCTATAGTCTGTAATGGCACACATATATATATATATATATATATATACATACATACGCACGCACGCACGCACGCACGCGCACGCACGCACGCACACGCGCGCGCGCGCATGTCACTTCTGATAAAATGCTTTGCTCGTATATAATATCCATAATGTTGCGTTATTCCAAGTTGTTTGGAGACATTTAGTATTGGCTCAGGTCTGTCTAGGCTTCTCTCTCAGCCTCCTCTCTTCGTTGACCGTACATCACTGTCTAGCTGGACTGGGCTGCTCTAAACCTGCCAGGGGTTCTGGAGGGTTGGTGCTTTATGGCTATTACTTTGTTCCTTTTATCGCCTCCTTACTTTATACTCTGACATCACAGGCCTCAATGCCCTCCACTGATATCACACTCAGTGTGTGTGTGTGTGTGTGTCTGTGTGTGTGTTAGTTATAGGGTTTCAAATGGTCATTGTGACTGGGTGGGTGGATGGATGGGTGGGTGGGTGAGTGCAGCCTTTAGATAAAGTTGTGTCTGGTCCAATCTGGACACTAAGAAAAACCAGTCAGGATATGTCTCATGCAATCAACAGAACCAGTCCGGTGTATCAGGTCCACGTTAAGGTGTTTTATTATCAGGATTATTGTCTGGTATGGCTGTTACTCTGTTGTACTCCGCAGCACCATCACCACATCAGACATTACAACATCGTGTACATTGGTTATTCAGGCCGTTGACAGACCGTCGGTATGAAGCCTTATTGCTTTTTCAGATTTTCTCTAGTTCAATATACAAAGTCTTAATAGAGGGTTGATGTAGATTTGCGTAACCGTACTGCGCAGGGGAAACCGTGTGTTGTGTGGATGAAGAGTCTTACAGGCTATTTGTTTTCTGGTCTTTAGTAAATAAATATCTGTTGCTCTCTACAGGGAGCTGCTTTGCTTTTGAACGTTGTTTGTGTATGTGTGCGGGTGTGCGGGTGTGAGCAGAAGCAAACAGAAAGAGACTTGAGCACTAAAACACAGCAGGCCAACCACAGCACTCCTTCCTTGATCTCATCCACCCTCCCCCCCCTCTCTCTCTGTCCTCGCTACATCTTTCTTCTCTCTCTCACCCCCCCCCCCCCCTCTCTCTCTCACCCCTCTCTCTCTCACCCCCTCTCTCTCCTTCTCTCTTCTCTCTCTCTCTCTCTCTTCTTCTCTCTCGCCTTCTCTCTCTTTCCTTGCTATGTCTTCTCTCTTTCTCCTTCTCTCTCTCCTTCTCTCTCTTTCCTTGCTATGTCTTCTCTCTCTCTCCTTCTCTCTCTCCTTCTCTCTCTTTCCTTGCTATGTCTTCTCTCTCTCTCCTTCTCTCTCTCCTTCTCTCTCTTTCCTTGCTATGTCTTTGCTCTCTCTCCTTCTCTCTCTTTCCTTGCTATGTCTTCTCTCTCTCTCCTCCTCTCTCTTTCCTTGCTATGTCTTCTCTCTCTCTCCTTCTCTCTCTTTCCTTGCTATGTCTTCTCTCTCTCTCTCCTCCTCTCTCTTTCCTTGCTATGTCTTCTCTCCCTCTCCTTCTCTCTCTTTCCTTGCTATGTCTTTCCTATCTCTATCCTTGCCGCAGTCATAATGTAAAACAAATTTGAACAAAGCCTGGTGAAATTGAAAAAGCCTCTGTCCTGCATCACTCTGGAATTAGTTTATTAGCATTTTAAAGGTGGCACAAAATAGACTTAAAAACCCATTTTCAGAGGGAAATGACTTTTTAAGGAAAATATACATTCAGTGTTTCCCCAGGGACCTGCTAGCTGTTCCCATAGACTTCCATTTAAAAGCGCCTCTCGGCAGAAATGTATATAAATAAATGACATTCTATTTGTATTTATTTTTTTTGCAGCGTTGGCAGCCATGTACATTTAGGAACACTGTACACATTTGGGGCTGATAAGTTGGATGGCACAAAGGGCATCCTTTTAGGTCGGAAACTGAGTTCGATCAGAGGGAGTTGAGGTGTAGTAGGGTGTTTGTTGCCCTTGCACACACTTGTCTCCCTACGGAAACCGGTGAGACTGAGAAAATAACATGTTTATCTGTGCCTCTGTGGGTGAGAACGAGAGAGAGTGGATGTGCACCTGAAATCATTGCTCTTTTACTGGGGGAAATTAACATTTCCTATTAAACACGTCTGATGCTGGTGTTTTCTGAAAGCAATGTTAAGGTAAGCAAACATCTTTGTGTTGAAACAGTTGAACAAGAAATGATTCTGCTCAATGCAAAGTAACATCTGTAAGCGTATGCCTCGGTGTATCCAATTTAAAAGGGAAAAGAGGTGTGTGTGTGTGTGTGGCAGGTATACAGAGGGCTGTATCTGACAATAATGGGTTTCCCCTCCCAGTTGACGTTTTATAACAGCATGTACTCATTACAACCAACACCTGCTTCTGCTATTTACTGTATGTGTAATGTCTGTATGTGTAATGTCTCTGTGTGTGTAATGTCTGTGTGTGTGTGTGTAATGTCTGTGTGTGTGTGTAATGTCTGTGTGTGTGTGTAATGTCTGTGTGACTATGTATTGTATGTGTCTTGTAAATTATCCCCAGCCCAAACACATTCATCTGTATTCCAGTGCAGTAATGAGGTGAGAGACCATTTTTATGTGTGTCTGTTGAGAGAGAGAGAGAAAGAGAGAGAGAGAGAGAGAGAGAATATATATCTAGTAGGGTGACTGGTCTCTCGTATAGAGGTGACAGGCCATGCATACAGAGACATAGTCTTGTGTTTACTCCCAATCGAACACTCCGAGCCACTGAGAGTCTTTTCTTTTCCCCCAGCTTTATTTTACCAGGTAGGCAAGTTGAGAACAAGTTCTCATTTACAATTTTGACCTGAGTTACACATGGAGTAAAACAAACATACAGTCAATAATACAGTAGAAACAAGTCTCTATACGATGTGAGCAAATGAGGTGAGATAAGGGAGGTAAAGGCAAAAAAAGGCCATGGTGGCAAAGTAAATACAATATAGCAAGTAAAACACTGGAATGGTAGATTTGCAATGGAAGAATGTGCAAAGTAGATATAAAAATAATGGGGTGCAAAGGAGCAAAATAAATAAAATAAAATAAATACAGTCGGGAAAGAGGTAGTTGTTTGGGCTAAATTATAGGTGGGCTATGTACAGGTGCAGTAAATCTGTGAGCTGCTCTGACAGCTGGTGCTTAAAGCTAGTGAGGGAGATAAGTGTTTCCAGTTTCATGTCCCATGGGGGAAACACCCACTGACATAATGTGGATAATGTCACAATTCAAGAGAATCATGAATATATACAGTACCAGTCAAAAGTTTGGACACCTACTTATTCCATGTTTTTTCTTTATTCTTTACTGATTTCTACATTGTAGAGTAATAGTGAAGACATCAAAACTATTGAATAACACCTATGGAATCATGTAGTACCCCAAAAAAGTGTTCAACAGTGTATATCGTAAAAATTCTAAAAAAAACAATGTGCTGTTAATTTAAGTTTAAGGTTAGGAGTGTGGGTAGGGTTAGGTTTTGAATCATATTTTTACTTAGTGTCTGTGCCAGCTTAGTGGCCACTCTGCAGAGCTTCCTCCAGTACGTAGTCATCCCAATTAATGCCAATCTGCGAGACAACGTGCAGGGAAGTCTCTTATAACGAGAGAGATGGACGGATGGACAGGCCGACACAGTGTGTGTGTGTGTGTGTGTGTGTGTGTGTGTGTGTTTCTGCCACATGCACTAGCTCCACATCTCTGTCTCTATTGCCAGCTTTCAGCCTGACCTTTTAGCCAGGGCCATTGTATTAGAGTGAATGAAACAGCAGTATGTCCATATTACAAAATAATCCCATGTCTTTCACACTGCAGGATGACTTAATAAAGACGCCCTTTAAAGATGTCCTCATGTCTGACCGCCATGTATTCATATTCATTTTAAAAAAAAAACACCAAAGTGCCTGACTTTATTCACCATTATTACCGTCCATTCTCATAGCTCACTGTGAGAGGGTGCATTGTCAGGGTGTCTTACGAGAGAGAGAGAGAAAATGAGAATGGAGGGGGTGTTACTGTACAGAGAGAGTGGGAGAGAGAGAAACAGAGAAGAAGATAGTGGGGGGAGGGGGGTGTTACTGTACAGAGAGAGTGGGAGAGAGAGAAACAGAGAAGAAGATAGTGGGGGGAGGGGGTGTTACTGGGGGTGGGAGAGAGAGAAACAGAGAAGAAGATGTTACTGTACAGAGAGAGTGGGAGAGAGAGAAACAGAGAAGAAGATAGTGGGGGGGGGGGGGGTTACTGTACAGAGAGAGTGTTACTGTACAGAGAGAGTGGGAGAGAGAGAAACAGAGAAGAAAATAGTGGGGGGAGGGGGGGGTGTTACTGTACAGAGAGAGTGGGAGAGAGAGAAACAGAGAAGAAGATAGTGGGGGACTGTACAGAGAGAGTGGGGTGTTACTGTACAGAGAGAGTGGGAGAGAGAGAAACAGAGAAGAAGATAGTGGGGGGGGGGGGTGTTACTGGGGAGGGGAGAGAGAGAAACAGAGAAGAAGATAGTGGGGGGAGGGGGGGGTGTTACTGTACAGAGAGAGTGGGAGAGAGAGAAACAGAGAAGAAGATAGTGGGGGGAGGGGGGTGTTACTGTACAGAGAGAGAGAGAGAAACAGGGAAGATAGTGGGGGAGGGGGGTGTTAGAAGACAGAGAAGAAGATAGTGGGGGAGGGGGTTACTTACAGGGGAGTGTTACTGTACAGAGAGAGTGGGAGAGAGAGAAACAGAGAAGAAGATAGTGGGGGGAGGGGGGGGTGTTACTGTACAGAGAGAGTGGGAGAGAGAGAAACAGAGAAGAAGATAGTGGGGGGAGAGTGGGAGAGAGAGAAACAGAGAAGAAGATAGTGGGGGGGGGGTGTTACTGTACAGAGAGAGTGGGAGAGAGAAACAGAGAAGAAGATAGTGGGGGAGGGGGGTGTTACTGTACAGAGAGAGTGGGAGAGAGAGAAACAGAGAAGAAGATAGTGGGGGGGGGGGGTGTTACTGAGCCTCTATAATGGGATGGGGGCGAGATTAGACGGCTAATCCTGCAAATCCTTTATTCTCCTTTAAGTCTTTTCTTCTCCTCCACTCCGATCCCTCCGTTCCAACGCTCCGCCAGACAAGCCTCGCTAAAGGGAGAGCCGGAGAACAATTAGCCCCACTCTCAATGCTGCGGGAGACATCCTCTGGCAATGAACGGTGTGTGTCTGTGTGTTTGTTCAGTTCGTATAGATGTGCATAACCCTTCTCACGATTAGCAAGCGTGGGACTTTGAGTCCCTAACCACTGAAAGCCCTTTTCTAGACTCCAGCAGAGAGCCGACGGAGACAGCGGAGGACTCAAACACGATACAATACAAGCCCTATTTGTACCCTCGCCCCCCCCATTTAGTTGTCTGGTTCATTCGTTGTTTAGCGTTATCAGATTGAGTGTGATGTGCCGATGAGAGATCCAGTTTTCCTGGCCCTGAGAAAGGCTACATTACTAGTTGATTCCCCATGTACCTTCATCTTTGTCTGTGTCTCTCTGTTTGTGTGTGTATGACAGAGCTGGGACGATAAACTGCAAATGACCGACATTGCCTTTCTCTTACGGAAGTATTTTGCCTAGGCCTATGTCGGTAATTGTCAGCATTTTTGCAAAGCATTGTTCCTGTAGATTGTTCTACAACCATTTTTTGGGGTCGACAGTAATAGCCGATGCATTATGTTGATTCAGGCTATGAAGGTACCTGCCTATCCCCGTTTCGCTCTCGGCTGGTGTGTTAGTGAGCCACTCTCGCTCCCTCTCCCCACTGTGCGCACAGAGGAGGGAGAGATGCATTCAGAGAAGCACACACAAGCATATGACCTTTGCTCAAAAAGCAATTGCAGGAAGAATACAGTTTTCAAAGCAACTACTGTTCTTGCTACAGAGAGGAGAGTCACAGCTTTCTGTGAGTATATAATTTATTATTTACATCTCGATATTGACTTCATGGCACCCACATGAAAGAATACTACAGTTTTTACTGTAGAATAGTACATTACTTACTATGTAGTATAATGAAAGAATGCTACAGTTGAAGTCGGAAGTTTACATACACCTTAGCCAAATACATATAAGCTCGGTTTTTCACAATTCCTGACATTTAATCCTAGTAAAAATTCCCTGTCTTAGGTCAGTTAGGATCACCACTTCATTTTAAGAATGTGAAATGTCAGAATAATAGTAGAGAGAATGATTTCTTTCAGATTTGATTTCTTTCATCACATTCCCAGTGGGTCAGAAGTTTACATACACTCGTTTAGTATTTGGTAGCATTACCTTTAAATTGTTTAACTTGGGTCAAACGTTTCGGGTAGCCTTCCACAAGCTTCCCACAATAAGTTGGGTGAATGTTGGCCTGTTCCTCCTGACAGAGCTGTTCCTCCTGACAGAGCTGGTGTAACTGAGTCAGGTTTGTTGGCCTCCTTGCTCGCACACGCTTTTCCAGTTCTTCCCACAAATGTTCTATAGGATTGAGGTCAGGGTTTTGTGATGGCCACTCCAATACCTTGACTTTGTTGTCCTTAAGCCATTTTGCCACAACTTTGGAAGTATGCTTGAGATCATTGTCCATTTGGAAGACCCATTTGTGACCAAGCATTAACTTCCTGACTCATGTCTTGAGATGTTGCTTCAATATGTTCACCTAATTTCCCTACTTCATGATGCCATCTATTTTGTGAAGTGCACCAGTCCCTCCTGCAGCAAAGCAGCCCCACAACATGATGCTGCCCCCCCTGTTTCCTCCAGCATCTTCCAGGTCCTTGGCTGTTGTTCTGGGATTGATTTGCACTTTTCGCACCAAAGTACATTCATCTCTTGGAGACAGAACGTGTCTCCTTCATGAGCGGTATGACGGCTGCGTGTTCCTATGGTGTTTATACTTGCGTATACTATCGTTTGTACAGATGAACGTGGTACCTTCAGGCGTTTGGAAATTGCTCCCAAGGATCAACTAGACAATATTTTTCTGAGATCTTGGATTTCTTTTGATTTTACATTTACATTTAAGTCATTTAGCAGATGTCAAGCAAAGAGTCACTGACTTTGAAGGTAGCCTTGAAATACATCCACAGGTACACCTCAAATTATGTCAATTAGCATATCAGAAGCTTCAAAAGCGATGATGGAATTTTCCAAGCTGTTTAAAGGCACAATCAACTTAGTGTATGTAAACTTCTGACCCACTGGGATTGTGATACAGTGAATTATAAGTGAATTAATCTGTCGAAACAATATTTGGAAAAATGACTTGTATCATGCACAAAGTAGATGTCCTAACCAACTTGCGAAAACTATAGTTTGTTAACAAGAAATTTGCGGAGTGGTTGAAAAACGAGTTTTAATAACTCCAACCTAAGTGTATGTAGACTTCCGACTTCAACTGTATACTACACACTAGTATCCCTTGATTATGTGTAGTACTCAGTATATAATTTTGTAGTATACTATAGTAAATGCTACAGTATTATCTGGAGAGAATGAAACACTGAAGAGCCACGCTGATGTCTGCAAATAAACTAAAACAAAAATATTTTTACTACAGAACTATCCGTTTAGACTCCTGTCTTACCTACCTTCAGGTTATAGAAAATTAGGGCTTTTAGTATTAGAAAACTTCCACTTCTATGTCAAAATAATAAAACAAAAGCACTACAGTATATACTACTGTTAACTACAGTCCGCAATAGCTCTACTGTAAATATTTAGCAGAAATATATTTAGAATTAGCAATCTAGCTGTGTTTTGAGTGCCCACTTCCTCAGGTGGTGAATAATATACTGTAGCCTATACGCCAATATGCAGATTCTGAAGAGCCTAAAATAGATCTGGTCATTCTGGATCCTATTTTGACAGGTTGCACATCAAAATATCAATCATGCATTCCCTAGATATGTTAGATGGAAATGGCTTACTTTTTAAATGATAGGCTACCATCTCAGTTGTCTTGGCACTGGAGAAAAACATTTCTAGAGCCCTGTCCCGAGTGGCCCAGCGGTCTAAGGCACTGCATCTCAGTGCTAGAGGCGTCACTACAGACCCTGGCTTGATTCCGGCCGTGATTGGGAGTCCCATAAGGCGGTGCATAATTGGCCCAGCGTCGTCGGTGTGGGCTGTTATTGTAAGTAAGAATGTGTTCTTAACTGACTTGCCTTTACAAATGAAGGTTAAATAAAACAAATGTTCAAATAATTATGTAAAGTAACTGTCTATTTTAAACATGTTTTTCTATTGTTGTATTTATTCTTATGGAGCAAAATACTTACATTTATCACAATATTACTTGTTGTCCATATTGCCCAGCTCTTGCACCTCCCCAAAAAATTATCTACAGCGGATGTATCATCGGCACCAAAAATGTGTCAATTTATCTCAATATGGATTTTTGTCCATATCGCCCAGCAATGGAAATTGACCAGTTGGCTTATATCTGTACTTCCTGGTCCTCTCAGTGACATCATCTGTGTGATGTAGTGCTGTCTGTCTACTGAGAGGAGTCCTCCTACTGTTACTACCAATAGATCCTCAGTCAATAACTCCTACGGCTACAATAGGTACCTACTGACAAGTACTGTGCACATCCCTCTCTGTTAGAGAAGTCAATTTTCACATTTGTGTGTGTGTGTGTGTGTCTGCCTGTGTGTGCGTCTGGTGTGTTTTCTCCCTCTCTTTCTCTAGTCAGTGTCACATTATTGAAGTACTGAACCTCTAACCCTGCTCTGGCTAACCAATTATGTATTTTCATCCTGTCTCCCCGTAACCCAGAACCCCTTGCCCCATATTACCAACCAACCCCCCCCCACACACACACACACACACACACACACACTCACACACAAGCAGTAGCAGTCCTTCTAACAGGTGGAGTCTGTCTGACGTCTGTCCATCTTAACAAGCATTATCCATTTGTCACGCTCTTAAAATAAACGCACAGCAGTGCAGTGACTGCCAGACCCTAATGCTCCTCAGCTTCGCTCGGAATGATTTGGTTTCTCTA